>NW_006799952.1:3622258-3706786 GCF_000485575.1 Poecilia formosa | reverse complement strand
TTTTGAAATACTACTTATCTTACACTACTTAAGAATTGTGCAGTTGGTGAATTTTGCAGAAAAGTGACAATTATAAAACAGACATTCAACACACAAATTTAAAAATCTGATTTATACTTCTTGGCATTTCATTACCAGAAAAAAAAAACAACAACAAAACACTCATCTATTAACACCAAATTAATAACAAGTAAATTTAAACGGGGCCTGCCAAAGTGTGCTCGTCGGTTGAAACCCAGTGTTGTGATGCAAAAAATTAGCATCAGTGCTAATCCACAATGTAGTCAATAGTGTGTGGAGAATTAAAAGAATGCCACATTTCATATATTTAAATCAAAACCCAATAAATAATTATCTATTGACTGATATGAAACTCTTACATTGTGATATGTTTTTCAGCCATATTGTCCAGCCCAACTTTGAAGTAATTGAACACATTGGTCCTCTCATTTGTCCTTGAAATTCGACGTGCTGCTTAACATCCCCATTTGTATTTTTAGTGCATCTTCTGGCCAGCATCATCAAGGGTGAGATTTTCATATACACTTTTGCCCGTTTCATTTAAATAGTTCAGAAATAATTTTATCCCTGCCCATTAATCTCCCATTTGACTAATTATCACTGTTTCTAATTACAAAGCTTTTAGTTGAAGTGCTTCCTCTGCCTGTGCCTCCCTTTATTATGATTTTTTTTTTTGGTCTTCCACTCATCATCTTCACATTGCCAGTCACAGTGAGGACTCATAGTCTAGCAGTGAGCAAATGCTTAATGAGCGACAACTCCAGCTACAACAAAATGATTAAAATGATCTTGAAATAGACATTTAACTCAGCCAATCTTTACTCCTGAGCAGAAAGTGACATTGGATAAATTTTTCTGCTTTGCTATTAAAGTACCACCCCCACTTTTTTTTTTTCCTTTTTAGCAGATGCCTTGGTTGGAGCTGGCTGCACATGTCTGGCCATCAAGCTGCTATTTCTGCCCGTGCCAGTCGCTCCAGGATTGCAGCTATGAGAAGAGAGCTTTGAAGAGCTGTCCAGGTGAGAGCTTGGCAAAGGCAAAGTGTTTCCGCTCTTTCACAACACAGAGTGCCCTTCGAGGACTCAAATTGCCCTGCAGTGTTATGGATAATACTCAAATCCCCACTGAAATTTCACAAAACACACATGCAGACATACAAAAATCCCATTTGCAATGCAGACATACAAAAAGCTGGTTTGTGAGTTGGCCTGCACTCACACTCTTCCAGGAACACAATTAAGTTCAAGTTAAAATGTAAGGTTGAAGCATAGAGGGAAAGGGGAGGAAATTTGTCTCAGACTGCATTCCCTCGGGGCTGTTTCAAACAGACTGGAATAATGATGATAACAAAAGTAATAAAAACTATAAAAGTCTATTTCTCACTCTGGACTTAAGTCCTTCCCTTTTTTCATTCTCATTTATTTTTACTTTTTCTCTTTGTTTCCATCAGATTATATCATGCAGATTGTGAGCACATATGTGCTTGAGTGTGTGCTTGTAATTATTGGTATCAAAATTTGCTTTTCTTTGTCCAACCAACTCTGTAGATACACAGAATGTAAAAGTTAATTCCAAGTTGGGCTCAATAGTCTGAATACTTTGGAGCAATCTTGTGCAGGACTGATGTTTCCTCAGGGCAAAAGTTTATTTTTGTCTGTCTCCATGTATGTGCTTTGCACCAGGTACAACTCTAACAGGCCTTCTTTTTCCCCACCTCAGAAATGGATGATCATGAAGTGTCTCTGGTGTTTGTGGAAAGCCTATTTTCTGAAACTCTGATGTCCTTCACAGCAACTCGCGAAGAGCTTTGTTTGAGAATTATTTTGCTGGCAGAGGCCTTATGCATTGCTTGAGGAACAAAAACAAGCAGAACAAATCAAGTGTTACGCGCAAACAGGCATTAAACAATTTACATGCACAACACCATTAAAAAAACAAACAAAAAAAAAACAACTAGAATCAAACGCAGACAAAGATCTTCTTACATACATTTTAAATTAACCCCTGGAATCATTTGCAGCCTGCATGTTCACAAAGATGCAAATTGCTTCTCCAAGAGAAACACTGTGGGTAATAAATCATTTCCCGCTCACGTAATCTCAGAGATGACAAACTACATATATCTCAGAATGCTTTTGTTCATGAAAGTATGCATGAGTCTGGTGACATAAGTTGTTTTTTTGTTTTTTTCATTTCTGTTGAGATGGTCTGTGTGTGTGTGTATAAATACATCTGCAAGCCGAATAAAAGGAGTGTGTGAACTGTGACATCAAGTCCTGGAGACACAATTTTAAGCCACAGCCCCAAGATTGCCTCTTCACTTATTAAGTTAAACAAGCCAGATACTCCGGTGCACCTGGTGAGCCAATGTGAATGGATGATATGATGATTCATATGCAACAATGCATTTCCATTAAAGACTAGTATTTGAAACATTGTCTTATGGTAAGATGTCAATACAGATAAACACTAAAAAAATCTTTGTGATTTTTTTTTCCAGGAAGAATTGAAAACCAAAGTTTTACATACACCTAACAAAAAGACACATGCATTTTTCTCAACTTCTGAAACTTCTCTTGTTTTAAATCAGTTAAAATGATTGAACTTATTTATATTTGTTGAATGTCTGAAAACCTAGTGAGTGATTTTTAGAGATTTTCTTGCAATTTTCTTCAAATTCAGAAATGTACATACAAATGATTAATGTTTCTCTAAACAATGAAGGAAAACCCAGATGATGATGTCACAGCTCTGATCCACTGATAGGATAAGAGTTAATTTGGAGACACACTTATGAATGTATTTTAAGCCCACATCTGGATCAAAGAGTTTTTTTTGCTCAACACAATTGAAAATTCTAAAGAAATCAGCCAAGATATCAGGAAGGGACTTGTGGAGCTGCAGTCTTCTTGCTCATGCTTCGATGAACCAGACTTGGTTTGGTGTGATTTACCTTCAGAAGGTGAGAAAACAATTGCAGGCATCTTTCTATTCCATGTATGTCAATATATGGTTTCAACTGTCTCTCAAGTTACCCCAAGCAGATTTAATGCGTGTACCCAGACAGATTAAAAGTTGAATTTAAAAAATAAATAAAAAAAGACATGTCTACATGTCTTTTTTTTCTTTTTTTCTTTTTCTTTTTAAAGTCCCAAGAACCTTGAATCTTCACCAGCGTGTGTAGACTGTAATCTCAAATTCTGTTTCACTTGTTTTTGGACATACATTTTCCAGGTGATACATGTGATTTATGATTTTACAACTGGACACTCTCACTACAGTTAGACAAATATATTGATTAAAGCTACGCTGTGACATGAACCATTTTTTACACCAGCATACAAACTAAAGTAGCAGATCCAAAGTCAGTCTCATGCCTAAATTAGAGCACTTAGTAGCAAAACATTGTAAACGAGCCTTAATGAGTTTCACCAGCCTTTATTTTCTGCACTATTAGACAGCCCTATGGCAGTGCTGAGATATCTGCCGCTCCTGCTGGGGCTAATATCCTCTAACCGTCATGATGACACTGCCACCGGGCATCGAAGCTCACAGGTAATTGCATGTGCTCAAGACGCACAAACAGACCTAAGTATGTATGCACAAGTCATGCAGGAGACATTGCAAATGTGGAACAACGTGCTCTTCATAGATTACAACAAAATTATACTTTTGATAACCTTTGACCACCAGACATGTGCTGGGGAAAACTAGCACTGCCCATCACCCTGAACATGCTGCTCCCATTGTGGAACATATAAGTGGCAGTATCATAATAAGGGGATGCTTTTCTTAATTAAGGACCTTTTTCAGGCATAGTGGATTGGAAAAAATGGATTAAGCTAAAGACAGGGCAAGCCAGCAACAAAACCTATTTTAGACAGGGAAGGACTTTCACTGTCCAGCAGAAAATCAATCCTAAATACACAACCATAGTTACAATGATTAGATCAAAACTCATTTGTTAGAAAGGAACATTTAAAGTCTAGGCCTAACCCCTAATGAAAATGTGTTGCAATCCTTGAAAATTGCAGCTTAAGGTTGCTTCCAATCCGACTTAACTTGAGCCAAAACTTTCAGTTACTACAGCTACAAAAGGGTAACATACCCTAAAACAGTTGGAGCTTTAATCGCAGCAAAATGCAACTAAATATTGACTTGAGTGGTGAAACAGAAATGCGAGCTACAGTTTTAAGATCTTATAAGAAAAATGTAAAATCAATTCATATTTTACTTTAACTTTGTTTTGTCACATAAGATCCCAATAAAATACACTGATGTTGATAGCTGTAGTGTGACAAAATGTGAAGAGATTTAAGGGATATCAAGACGGTGGCAGCTTATTATATACTTTGTTAAATGCATTAACAAATGCTAATACATTTTAATAAAACACTCCCTTTCCTGAAGGAGATTCACAATTTTTAAGTGGAACATAATTTCTAGTGTGTGTGCGTGTGTTTGTATGTGTGCATTTATACAACATTAATAATCTCATGACTCATCTGAATACTTAATCTCCCTTTCCAAAACAGCTAAAATCATCATCCATAAAAAAATAAAAAACACTAATAAAAAACCCCATCATGTTCATATTTGCAAATCTGTCAGTCCCCTAACAACGTTTGCCAGGAAGTCATGGAGATGAGTTATCCGAATGTGGGACGGCATCAATTAATCATACGATATTAAATAGAGTGACAGATACTCATATCAGCATTTACATAAACAGAGTATAAGTCGAAACATAGTAGCTTAAAGTATTGATGATGCTAAGAAGTCAATTTACGGTTTTTTCTTCCTGTCATCTTCTTTTTATTCATACTAGCACTTATTATGAGGTAAGTATAGAATTAACTTTTTAGGTTATTGTAATAAAACTGATTACTGGCAATGCTTGAAGGTTTTCTTTAATGTTTCTTGTTTCATTTTTTGTAGTGGTTATGAAGTTAAAACTACACAAAATTATGTTCACGTTCACTAATTATAGCTACTCAAAAGTAACCTGATTTTAGAATACTTTTTTTTTTCAGAGAACTGTCTGGACGGCACAAAAGGCTTGTTTCTCTGGATTCAACACAAAATATGACACTTTTATTAGAGTGTAAAAACTAAGAGCTGGCAAACATTAAATTACGGATATTTGTCCGTCTGAAGTGCCATTGACATTCAGGCAAACAGCTGTTTGGTTGGTGAGGTTAACTGGTTGAAATCTATGTGTACCGCAGATGTTTCTGAAGGGTAGGTGGCTGTGTTGATTCTTATAAATTTCATTTGACAAGTTTCTATTGTCCCAAAAGACAATTATGTTTCAGATGACTACACTGCAGCATTTAATGTTCTCTGAGAACATAACCAGATCAATTAGTGGTGCACTATATCCTGTTCACATCCAAGTATGCCAGAGTAAAAACAATTAAAACTGCGAGGATGCATGGAAACCAGGGTGTCTGAAGGCCATTAAGTTATTAAATTGATTGTGTCAGATTTAGAGCCTTAAATTGCATCAAAGAGTAACTAAGCCCCAAATCAACTTTTTATGCAGGTAAACTGTCTAAATCGGTCCTTAAGGGTGCGATCAATATATTTCTGTGCAATTTTTTACATTTTTGTGTACAATATTCGGCCTAAAACTGTGTTAGTGCTGACTTTCATGCATTGAACGGTGGCTGCTGCAATCAAATTTTTCCATTACAACAGCACTGCGTGGTTGATGTCTATATCACTGGTATAAAACCATCTCACTCAGACACATGCTTCAGTGGCAATTGCAGAGTTGGAATAGCCAGCATGGCGAGCATTGATTGATCAGCATCTTTCTGTGCTAATCAGATCACTCTTAACATCGACACACAGCAGGAACATTTCTTGAGATTATCTTCAGAACCATGCCAGCAATCAGGGCATCCTTAAAATTGTTGGAAGAAACAATAATCGGTATAAAAACCTTGCTGTGTGAACTTGGCATCAGTTAGCAAAGAGGCTATCCCTACACATATCAGATATGCTTGGACACAACAAAACAGTTTCAAGATTTCTTCAAAATATCTCTACTTCAGTCTCTAAATATCTCAAAATTTCAAGTTGAACCAAGTTCAACCTTCTCTCCTAGTTTTCTTGTGTTCCTGAGATCACATTTCAAACTTTTCTCCAATTTTGTTATACTGAAGCAAAGAGGAAGAATAAATCATCCATAAAAGTTGATTGTTGTTTTCTAATACTTTGCATTCTCTGAACTGTTAGAAGTGAACTTAATTTCCTGCAATTTTCAGTCTCATAAGACTTTTAATATACAGCATGTGGGAGAAATGAAAAGTAATAAAGCAGTTGTTCCTTTTAAACCTTTTATTTAATTTCCTACGTCTCTTCAAAATTTATGTCGGCTTTCAGGAATTAAGCAGTGCTTTTGGATCAGTTTTACGGCATCTTGAGATCTATTTCAATCTTTTTCTGACATCTGTCAGTCTTTGAAATGACCAACAAAACCAGGAGAAGGTCTACGTAATTTGAAAGCTCATTCTCAGCGCTTTTCAGATATTTAAAGGCAACAGTGTCAAAGCAATACAAATTCTTTCTAGTGAGTTATTCTTAAGAGCTTCATAGATCTTACAATTTATTATACAATCTGATCCTTACAGTTAAATTCAGCATGTATCGTTTATTCCCTGGTTTTGCGTGTAATCACTTTATTAAAGAATACAACATTTACATTTAAGTTGGACACAATCCACAGTTAATATTTACATTTTAAGACATTTCAAATCTCTCAATTTTGAAATGACAAAAAAATTTATATACAATTATATATATATATATATATATATATATATATATGTCAATAAGTGATGTCAATAATATATAATTATTGACATCACTGGACCACTGCTTGCATGAGCGAGAGTCTGCTTTAGCAAATACTTTCATCCTACAAAGCCATTTTGAGTGACCTTTGAAAAGGTAGTTCTGCAGATTATGTTTCTCTTCTGTTGTTTAATGACTGTTCCATATTTGTGAATTAAGCATGTGTACATTTTATAGAAAGGAGTCTATGTGTAGATGATGGTTACATGCTGGAGGGATTACAGCAACTGTAATATAGGTGGTTAAGGAAGTAATAAATGTTGCTTTAGTACAACTGAATGCACCCTAATGTGAGGGTATTTTCACATCTTAGTACTAATCGTCTTAGAGGAAAAAGCAAACCAAAAGCCATTCTTAGTCATGGAAGTAGGAATGTTCAGCTTAAAATGTTGATTTTGTTGTCTGTTTTGATGTGAAGATTTAGTTTCTCGCTGACCTTTTTTAGGAATTCTTTAGCCGTCATAGCACCATCAGATTGGCACAGGAACTGTCAGTCATTCTGAAGGAACCTTTGGCTAAATGATAATGCATTATAAAAAGGCATTGTCAAAAGGATTATAAGATGTTAATTTTAAGTACTGAATGGCTGTATATTTACAAAGGCAGCTTGCATGATGGATTTGCATAACAATTTTGACTCAGAGACTATTGTGTTGCACATACGTATAAATTTTACTATTTTATTTTATCTTTTGTCTTAGTACAAGTGGAGAGGAAAAGAAACAAACAGGCATTAATTTCTTGCTGGAATCTCGATCCCTGGTCCACTTCCCTTTTCCGGTTTTCTTTCCGTCACACTGCAGCTAATGGAAAACACCTGTGCCATTAGTGAGTGGTCATTTCTGGCTCGGGTAAGAGCTTCAGCTTCACAACTAAACATGAATAAATTCAAAAATGACTCAAAAACTAAATAAACATGAAACACAAACTTAACTAAACCCAAAGAGAGATAGAGAGAGAAAAAGCAAAATATGCATGTTACCCAAATGATCACCCTCTACATATATAAAGATACTGAATTTAATTGAATTATAGCTGTGAATAATTACTTGATGTTTTATGTGTAATTTGGTTTCATCACTATTGTCATTTTTTTCTATTTAAAATGGGCTGTTTGAATTGAAAACAGCCTCGGACTGCCCTTGCGTTGATTGTGGATTAGTTTGCCTTTCGTTATTTTGCAATGGAGTGTTTAGAAAGTCTCATACGGCCATATGCATTTATGTGTATTATTTTTGCATTTGCTCAGTTTCTTCCCCACCTTTCTTTCATTTCTTTTTGCCGTTACCTCAGCTCTCCTAACTCCCACCTCCTCTCTCCTCCTTGCTGAGTCGAGGGCAGGGTAGGGGGAACCGTCTCCTCTTTGAGAGAGGAGCAGTTTGATCTCAGAAAAGTATGGGGAATCTGGATAGCATACCTTGCTTTGCTTGAGGGAATCTGGCTTTATGTATGTGACTGTGCAGACGCCCACATGTGTGTCTACATTAGATTCTAGAAGAAGATAAAAGCTGCTACCTCGACACTGCTCAGCTGTGCTAAGTAAAGCTACAGGAATAGTTTACAATTTTCAGCTGCACAGCGGCAGCTTTGACTTCATAAATCTCTCAAACTGCTGTCGTGATGAGTCACATACATCACATGTCCTCACCTTATTACCCACAAAAATCTACCTTCTATGACTGCATGGGTGTTTTTACTTGGACCTTTTTGTTAGGTGGTGGAATGAAATCCAGTGAGAGATAACACAGCAATAAATCATGACATCACAGCTTGGAAGGACAAAAGATAAAGAGAAGATCACGCCTGAAGATTTCTGTGCCATAATTTCTTTTCACTTCAGTGTAGCTACAGAAATTGTTCAGCTTTTCAGTTTTCTGAGAAGTAGAATAAATCAAATGCAATGTTTGTCCTTGAATTTAAAAAAAAAAAAGCCATTTTGTTTTCAGATACATGACCTCACTATTTGATCAACTCTCATTATTTCCTGCTGTTATGCATCGTTCTGAAAACCTCACTTCCCACACATTTTCAAATGCTATTAGATAACCAATAAGTTTTGTCTCACACAAATATGCATTTCTAAATGTGTGTAGCTTTTAGACTAGTCAGTGATTTTTTTCCCCCTAAGGCTTGTGTGTGTGTGTGTGTGTGTGTGTCTTGCTGCTGTTATCATTTATTCCTGTGCATTTGGTACAGGAGTAGGTGCTGTGTGATAGAAGTGCACTAAGCATCAAGCCAAGAGTTGCATGTTGCTGGATGATTGTGTTGTCAGATGAAGCAGACAGAAAGTGGGAGACAAACAGAGTTGAGAGACAGCATTGAACTGAAGTAACCCTCCTACAGTGTCTCACACTTTGAATTTAACAAGGATTTACCTGAAGTTTAACTTTCTTTGTGTTGCAACCTGAACTTTTTCTGAATATTGAAGCTGTTTTAAGGTAGAAATGCAACAATAGTAAAGCTTTCTGCAGCTTTACTATTTGAGATAAACACCTCTGTTAGAGGTTGAGGTTACATGGTATACTTACTGAGCAGTGAATTGTTATAGTGCAATGCTTGAATGACAGTTATCATTTTTCTTTGATAGAAGCTGTCCCATTTGTCTTTATTTTCAAGTGTTCAAGATTCCATGAAAGTCAAAGTCTTTCAGTGGACATGCCAGGGAATTTTCTGCCATGCCAGGGAATTCTTTTCATTCTCCTGTTTAGCTACAGGAGACTCAACATGAAGGTATACATGAATTATGTACCTATAATTTTTCATATGGAATAACTTTTCCCCCAGTCAGTGATGTAGGCTAATGTTTTGCACTGTTTTCACTGATCTGCCTAACTTGTATTCTTAGTTTGGTGCACCCAAATTTTTGACTTTATTGCATCTATTACTGCAGTTTTGTAGGTTCACTTTTATAAACTACCATCCATAAATTAAATATTGACTTAAAAATGATAATCAATCCAGTAAACATCAATTTATTTATTTGAAGCAGAATTTTACAATACAGGTAACTTACCGAAAAGTGTTTAAATATAAACTTAACGTCTCATATTTTGCAACATAATTTCAAACTTCCACGTTTATTTTATTTTATTTTTTCTGGATTTATTTGTTGCTGATCGACATGTCGTAATGCATTATGGTTTAGTGGAAGACAAATTATAAATAGCAGTCAAATGTTTCATATAAAGACTGCAAGAAGTGTGATTTGTGGCTCAGTCAGACTTAAAAAAAAATGGTTTTAAAATGACAAAACATGAATAAGCTAATGCGTGCCAATAATTTAGCAAGATGCTCTGCATGAAAGGGAAACATTCAACATGATCCATTTTTATATCTGTGGCAGAAATGTTTCATTTCTTTAAATTTGAATTCACTTTAATGCAGTTTTAGAAATGCTAGAACACTTTTCAAGACATGATACAGCGTGACAGCAGCTTCAACAAGTCCAAATCTGACTTATTGGTCCAAGTTCTGCTTTGACTCCTCAACCGAAGGGAAATAAACATACATCTCACTGATTTCTAAGTTTTCCACCTTGGGTCAAAGGCAATTTTTTATACTTTTGGGCTTTTGAGTGACACCTAATTGTATGCCCTAAACAAAAATTGTA
Organism: Poecilia formosa; assembly: GCF_000485575.1. Lineage (NCBI taxonomy): Eukaryota > Metazoa > Chordata > Actinopteri > Cyprinodontiformes > Poeciliidae > Poecilia > Poecilia formosa. Next base: position 3,696,294 of record NW_006799952.1, on the reverse strand, counting down.
TTCTTTATCCCTTTATAAGTACAAAAAAAAAATGAATACAACAAAATCCTTTTTCCAGTTGAATATAAATATTTCATACTTTTCTAAAAATAAGTAATGCACTATTCTCCAAACAAACAAATAAAAGTCAGTCGATGAGTGTACTTTTCTGTTGAGCTGATTTACTCTCCCGCTCAGCTCCATGCACCTTTCATACGCAGTGGGGCTTCTTTGCATAGCCTTGATCCATGACTGAAGGCTGACTTCACTCTACTGTGTCAGAGCTTAAGGTGTCACGCAGGCACTTTATCTAATTTTACCTCACATTCTGCTCCTTCTTTTGTACAGGCATCTAACTCTTTTTAAACTTGAAGCATATGTCATTCACAGTGGACTAACCTCACCTTGAAATGCACAGACAAATGATCAGTTTTGCCTCTTGCCACTGATTGCCATGCAAAAGACATATCACAAGCTCAGCAGTAAATGTCATTTACATTCAGCAGTCAGGACTCTGATCTTTTCATAAAAGTACAGCAGCTATGGTTATGTATCTGTAATGATAATGAGAGGAAAAGAGAGGGAAGTCCCTTCATATCGTTCCTTGTCCGGTGTAATTTGGCAATCTGGGGTGCACCATTTAACACACCCCTACTTAAGTGTTCACAAAATAGTGCACAGGTGTGCTCCATTTTTAGCTGAGTGTTTTTTCCTGTTTGGGTTCTGCTAAAAGGTAGTGAAAATGAAAACATACACAATGACACCCAATCACACACACCATTAAGAAAGCTGCTTATACATACTAATAGAGTTACTTTATCTGTCTCTGAGTGCTTTTTTTTTTTTTTTTTAAATACAGTTTCGTTCAATTGGCTGGATGCCGACATACGGACAGCTACAGTGGATGGGGATGAGGTACATGAATAAATACCATGAGTTTATCACTAGCAGCATGCGGTCCTGTTTATAGGCAGTCTGAGGGAATTCAAATTGACTCCACTCTGGCTCCGACTCCAGGTTTCTATTGTTAGACCTAAAAAGATCGAGTACCTTTCTCTTCCCCCTTCACGCTACTGACTACATTTTCCTAGTTTCTCCGCTCGTCAGACTTCCCAACTTTCTGTTCATAAAAAGATGTTGAATGAAATTTGTTCAGAGGAACAGACTTTAACACTTTACAGTCACGGTAAAAACCAAAACGTAATGCTTAATTTACAAAAGCATTACTTACCATAACTCATGATCATCCAGTTCATTAATAAATAGAAAAAAAAGTATAATTTGCTTTGACAAGTGACAATGTCAAATTAAGTTGTTGAATATGCAATAAGAATATTAAAAAACCTGATCATTTTTGGAATGACCTCTTGTGGATCTTCCATGATTTTAATTGCACACACATGTTGAAATTAACTTAAAACTGAGTTTACTTTTGGTCCCTGCTTTGTCCTGTGCACCATGTTCTTGTCCCCTGACATGGTCTTGATTGTTCTTATCATTATTGCCTGGCTTTTGTTGGTGAATGCTTTGAGGCTTATCTTTAGTTTGGAGTCTGTTCTTTTGTGTATTGCAGCAGAGATTGAGTCCTTTGTTTGCTTTTCTTCTGTTTGTTTAGTTGGTGTTATTTCTTGTTTTATTTTCAGGGGCTTTTCCATGGCTCATGTCCCTCCTGTTCAGTTTGTAAAGTTTGAATTATTCTTTTTAGATTTCTGTTTGACTCCGTTCTGTTATTGGTCATTTACGATGATGTCCTGAGCTGCCATCATCTTAACTCACATCACATAATGCTAATAATAATTTCTTTCATANGTCATTTACGATGATGTCCTGAGCTGCCATCATCTTAACTCACATCACATAATGCTAATAATAATTTCTTTCATAATTTCTGCCAGACTCTCTTTTGATGTACAGTCTTGTTTTCTGTTGGTTTTATCCTCAGCTCAATTCTTTTTTTATTTTTTATTCAAATTCCTTTTCCCTGATTTTGTTTTTGCTGTCGATTTTCAGTTTAAAAAATATTTTATTTCTGTCACTGATTAATCTCAAGCCTGTTTAGTCTTAGTATTTGGGCAATCTTCCACTGTATTAAATGGAAGTCTTTGCAACAGAGCATTCATACAGTCACCTACTAATCTATTTCATAAACTACACCATCTATTGATTGGGATGCAGAGCTCATATTCACCACATCATAGATTAGAATAGACTTCCTTGGTGGTGTAATTCAGGTGTACAAGCAGCAATGTGACAGATGGTATAAAAATATGAATGAAAAGACTTTACAGGGAAGGAAAAATATAAAGAAACACAATAGACATTTGTTATAAATAGAATGGATAACTCATTGCAATGATAAATTGTTTGAGCTTTGTGTTCTACCTGGCATTTAAGCAATGCTCAATTGCACTGGTGTTAGTTTATTTATAAAACAATCATTGGTAAGTCCCTCTTAGCTTTTCTCATAACTCAACATTTCCAGCAGCTGGTGGTGCTGAAGTTATGCTCTGGCAAGTTCAGCACCACAGTTACCCCAAAGGTCTAAACCTGCTGTGGTCAGTTCTTAATCCGGCTTCATGTCCCTAATTTGTCCCAATTACTGGAATAAGCTGAAAAAAAATCCTGACATGTTATACGTACATCCTATTGTCTACCTTCGGAAACATATTAACGATGAGTGCTTCTGAACTTTGGAGCTGAATGTATGACATTCAGACATTTGGAGATGGATGAATGTCATACATCTCTGAATGCATGGCATTCATTATGCATTATATTTTCTGTGTGTGTGTGTTTTTTAAAACTGCTTAAAAGAGTGTTTTTTCTAATATGATTGAGTGTATTAGCTTCATAAAATAAAAATAAAAAAGGGGCATGTGATTACATATTGCAATGGCAAACACATAACTCAGATGTTGAGAAGCTACTGACTATTTGGGAACAATGCACTGCAAATGAAAACAATTCAAAATGCTTAAGTCAAGAGCCAAGTGGAACCAATTATGTCTTGAAAGGTTCATTTCATCCACTATTTTATGAGTGGCTGTTAGAAAGGCTTAAAGGCTTTAACATCCAAATCCAATACACACAGGTGAAAAATGGATGATCTCTTGTTTCCTTTTTTCTTGTGAGCAGAGGGCAGTAAGATGTTAAAGTCTTGACAAAATTGAAGGAACAATGTATTGTCAAAAGTAGAGTACTAGGCCATCATAAATGAGAGAAGAAAAATAAGGGATAGACATGATCACAGTAGGAAGAAATTTGTATGAATAAATCTAAATTAAAAAAATACTCCACAGTAAAAATCTCAAACATGTTTGTGGTAAAATGTAATTAAAATTGTGGATTTTATAGGGTAGAAAGTGACATCCTGTTCCCTCCCCCCCACACCTTATTGGACAGAAATAGGGAAACTCCGAAATGACATTGTCAAGACTAAGTGACAAAAATGGCTCGAACCCAAAAGGGGCACTGTCCTGTATAGGCTGTTTCACATTAAGAATTTATTCCAGAATATCTATTAATCTGCACAATAGCCCGCACAAGTCAAATATTTATTAGCTCTGATTAGGAAATTCATATTTTAGATGTGACTGTGTCTCATTCTTCTCGGCTCATAAATATTCACATCATTCTTGATGATAACTCCAGAAGATGTGAGACGAGACAGATTTTCTCTGTCAAAGATTAGCCTGTCCAGGCAAGTAACAGATCTTTAAAAGTTTGTTTGAACTTTATTTCACTGCATGTAGGAAGAACATTTGGGACACTTGTTTACATTTAGTTTAATTTGCAGTCCTGGTGGGTTGGAATATTTTTGCTTTCACATTGTGTTCTACTTAAACTAATGGCAGTTTCTGTGTGTTTCTAATGGAGATCAGAAGTGTACATATACTCACCACCAACTGGATAACTGGACAAAGAAGGTGGGTAACAATTTTAATCCGTAGTGGATTTGTTAGTGTGAACAAACTCCATACTAGTAGCATGTTGTCTTTAGAGGCTTCAGACGCCTCCAATTGTGTGCTGCACAGGACATGGGGACTTTCTCTTTCGCTGCATTGAAAAACTCCTAAGACACTCCACCACACAAACATGCAGAAAAAGCAAAGTGATGTGGTGTTTCTCCCTGCTGCTCCATCTCAGTATTAAAACTACCCTTTGGAGCAGAGTGGTAGAACATGATTTTGCAAAATACTTTTAAAATTTCACATGCATCAACCAATCAAGAGCTGAGGGGCTGGCGGGGGATTTTTAGAAATTTGTGGATTGAAAGCAAAAGAGAATTCAGAGTGTTGGCCAGGCCACCATGTGTCCAGTGGGTTTAATGAGCCGCCCTCCACACACCGAGACAGGCACACAACACTGAACTTCAGGCGTCAGCTGTTGTCGCTTGTTGGTCTCTCATATGCAATTAATAAACCATTCCTGGTAAGTTTTACAAAGCTTTTGTGTTTTCACCTGGTTCACTTCATCTTGAATTTACACTTGTAGAATTATTGTCTTATTGAGAACTTTACCTGACTGCCCTTTAGATTTGTTCTCTGCTTTTGCTGCGAGGGAAAGTGTTTGACCTGTAATAAGCTAATCCGTGTGCAGCCTCGGTGAGAGACGGTGTTCTCTCAGGCTGAACCATCACTGCAAAGTCGCCTCTCACTTAATGACTTTGCGCTTCATGGAAAAACCCGGCCAAGAGAGATTACATAAAAAAAAAAAAAAAAAGGCAGAGTGAGAAAGGAGGACAGAAAAAAGACAAAAAAAAAGCAATGCAGGGAGAAAGAGTGAGGGGTGAGCAGCGGAGCATGTCAGGTCTACTAAGGCTGTGTAAATTGGTTCGGACTGGTGTTGATCTTGATTACTGATTGCTCTTGTGACTGTTCTGTCCAGCAAGTCCTCCAACCTGAACTAGGAAGGAGATTGTTTTCCATTCCCTCTTTGATTTGACCCAAAGACATCTGATGGCATGTATTAAACTTATTTTTAAATGTTTGGTCAAATGTCTTGACATAATAAATATTTAGTCACTGTAGATTTGCTATATAAATCAGGTCCAGTAAATAGAGATTTTGATTTTTTTCCCTTGTATACACATTTTACTGTACAATGTTTGTTTTTCAAGTTAAGAAACAAACAAACAAAAAAAAACATGTAGGATGCCTTACTTCTTGTAATTAATAATTGTTCCAGGGGGGAAATGAAATTCATTATATTGGAAAATTATTTTCTGAACTTTTGTGTGTGAAATGGTGCCTCCCATTTGCCTATTCATAGATTATTTTACACTATAGAATAATTTTTAAACCCTTTGACAGTTGATTTACAATAATTGTGTGTCATGTTGTCAGTGTCTACTGTATAAGATGATACTGTATTTCTGATATTGGGATTTTGCTGCTGTTATAACTACAATAAATGTAAACAGTGTGTAAATTACAGCCTTTGGGAATATTTTTTAAAATGTATTGTAAATCTAATTTAAGGACTTACAAAGTATTTATCTTCATAATTTGCTAGAACATTTAACTACCAAAAGAAACAGATGTACAGTGGAATATATGGACAGGAAATGTTAAGTACATGAAGCTATTAGAACACAATCAGGATTAAATGACAGCACTTGAGTATGCTTTCATGTCGCCTTTAGATTTTATATGCAGCAATAATGTTTGCTGCATATTCATGAATTGGTCAATTTAGCTTACAACATATTCAAAAGTTCTTTTATTAGTATTTTTATTAAGATAAGAAACAAACAGATTGTAGCCAGGGGTGACCAGATGGTGGCAAACTATTGGATTGTAGCCACAGCTGCCCTGAGACATTCTGAAAGAGGTAAGGCTGCCATGCACTGGCACCACTGGACTGTCTGACCATCAAGCCGAGTAAAGTGTCTGGACAAAACAAAAGAGAAAGAGTGAGGGATCGAACCGGCAACTCACCTATTACAGGATAAACTCCTATCACCGTTGCTCCCAAAGTAATCAGTTTTACACTTCCTTCTTGTTCCTTGTAAATTGATTTCTTGGGAGCAAGTCAACCGTGACAACACTGAAAGTTTACACTTTAAATTGCGGTACACCAAGATTTTGAAGAGGTTATAATCTGTTTGTGTTACACAGATAAATAATAAAACAATTTGACGCTTCTCTTTCAGAAACTCAATTTCCGAAAGTTACATTAATGATACATCGGCATATATGACTTTAATATATCTAACTTGTGATATTAACTGCCATTTGTCTGTTGGCAAAAGGAATCTGTTCATAAACAGATAAGTCAACCTCAACAGATATTATGTGTACTAAAAATGAGCAGTAAAGTGGTACTTACTCAGTTATCAGTCACAAAATATGGTTGGTTGTGGATAATCCATATGCAGACAAAGGGCATCAGAAGTGGAGCAAAAAAAATAGTTTAATAAAACAAAATGCAACTTACTAAAAGAAAGTAGAAGGTCCACAATCCAGAGAAAATAACTGAAGATAATAAAACAACAAAAAAAAAAATCTGGACCAAGATGAGCTGCATTTAGCAGATGAACCAGTAAAGAACAATGAAAGCTAGTGATCTTTTCATATCCCCACTCTTGACAGAAGAGCAGAGCATGACATTGAATCCAGGTGAGGTAATCAGGGAATTAGGAACAGCTGTGGAACAGAACAAGCAGGGAGATTAAGGGAAGATTAATAATTAACACAAACAAAGCTGGACTACACCCAAAGAAAGTAGAAACCAAGCGGGAAAAGACTAAGAGTTATTGCAAGAGAATTACAGCCAAGTGCACAAAGAACAAGAATAAACAATCTGCAAACGAATGAATGAACAAAACTAATAGCAATAAAAAACTGAATATGGCAATACATTTTCTAATAATAATTAATCAATCCAGAAATAATTTGGGGAACTTCAAAGAAAACCAAAACATTTGTCTTTCAGTTTACTCTATTCTAATTTTAAATCACCCCTAAGACAAGCAAACAAATTATTAAATATAGCTAAATAACACTACAAAGATGCAACTGTGGTGAGAAATTGTGTCAGATGAGAGTGTGGAACCCCTTTTGATCCAAATGTCTTTCTGAACCTGAAAGCTAACCAAAGCCAGGTCTAATTTCAATATCAGATGCCTAGGTCCAGAAACAATGCATTTATTATGCAGGCAGGTGTTGTTCAAATAACAGGTAGATCAAGATACTGACAGCTCTGTAAAATGTAGTCCTTACTAAGCAAATTAAATAAGTATTTCTTTTTTGCCTCATCATGCCTTACCCTCTTTCTTCTTCTCTGCCAATTACAGGCTGAGTGGAATCAGTTTTGTCTCCGCAATCTCTCGTCCTGTGACCCCTAAACTCATTCTCATTCTAAACTACTTTTCATTTGCTAACGATGTGGCAAGACTTCAGTCAGCAACTCTGAATATGCAAACGGGGTTCCAAAGGTAGAACAGGTTTTATGGAGATGTGCATCCATCGCCGTCGCTTCCACTTACACGCTCTTCTCCGTTTCTGATGACCGCGCACTCCATGTGTACAGTAACAGTATTTTTTGCGAGTTCATTTACTTTAATTGTGTTTGTATGTGCTGTTTGTGTGTGTGTGTGTGTGTCTGTTTCTCTGTGTGCTAACCTCTCATTTAGTCACCCCTCATTTGGTCATTATGTCCACTAATGCAGAGTATGCATGGCTCTACTCATAATCACACTTCTCTGATATGCAAAACAAGCTCTCAACTGCACCTGGCATACAGACACACACTTCTCATCAGCAGCAGACTCCTCTCTCTAATTTGCTTCCTGTTGAAATGTAATTGGAAACTACTCATTCAGACAAAGTGCAAAGGGGTTTTTTGCTCAATGTGGCTGTGTGTATTTGTATGGAACAAAGCCTTTATTCAGCAACAAGACACAACAGGGAATTGGAAACAGGAAACAGGCTACAGATGGAGATAATAGAGTTGTTACAGGTGTGTTAAATTTTGCACATGCAAAATAAATTTGCCATTGTCTGCATCAGTGTTGTGCAAAGCACCCTAAACAACCAGCACATATATTAATTCAGTGAAATTACTTTCAATACACATGGTAATTAATCATTTTTGCGACTATTCATATTAGTTCCAATGTCCTAAATTTTATCTGTGTGTGTGTGTGTGCGTGTTGGTGTGTTTGCGTGTGTGTTTATCTGTCTGTGTGAGCACAAGATAGAACAGAAGGTGTGAAAAGCGGATGTGACCACAGGCTCCAGATAAGACAGCCAAGCCTGTCTATCCACAATTCTGCTTTTGCCCGTCTCTTCTCCTTGACTAAATCTAAATAAGATCAGTTGGGTGTTTAAAGCCCTCTCAGCGGCCAAGTCCTCACATCTCCTCCTAATCGATTCAGCACATATCAACCCCTGCATTTTATTCAGTTAGATTGCAACTTAGGTGGTGGAGCATTAGGACGTATGATGTAGGACAGTTTACATAAATAAACGAAATGTAAAAGAAACCAAAATATCTCAAATTAACTTCAAAATAAGTGTTAGGTAAAATGTAAAATGCTTTGTGATGCCTTTACATTTGGCATCAGCATAAGAATATAGACTCTAGTCACTTTCTTATGTACTTTCTTATGTAGGTTGGACCTCTTTTGTCAGCAGAACTTTCTCATTTATTATGACACAAGCTAAAGACGATATTGGAAACATTTCTCATTTGTTTGCTTTGACTTCACAGCATCATACAACTGCAGCAGATTTGTCAGCTCCACATCCTTAAATCTCCCCATCCACCGCATCTCAAAGACACTCTAATGGACTGGGACCAGCTGACTGTGGGGTTACACTGATGTGCAAAAAACCTATTATTGTGTCTTTAAAATAACAGTCTGAGTTGGTGCAATGGCACATTGTCACATGGTACATTCTTTTTCTGGACATGGTAATCCATTCTGTTGCCATAAGTGGGTGGACACTAAGGTTCAACTTGAACCAAGGACTCTAAAGCATGATGAGAAAATTTCCATTACTACCAAAATCTGGAACTGTTACAAGGCAGAATGGATCCTTCTTTTGATTGACTGAATTTTGCAGCTAAAATCAAGACTCACTATTTTTTTTCCCCCGACCTGCGAATTTAGGTGAACTGGTGTGATTTGTAGCCTTGGCGTCCTGTTCTTAGTTGACAGGGTTGGCACTCAGTGTGGAACTCTGTATCTATAGCCAATTGCTTAATCTGTCATTCATTCAGAGATGGTGTGAAAAGTACCTCGTTTGTAACAAGTGGTTGTTTGAGAGCTGCTATGGCATTTCTGTCATTTTGAACTAATTTTTTAAATTATCTCTGACATTAACGAGATGGCATGGTCCACCCAACTGCCACACACTTGATTCTTCAGTAAACCGAGAGTTGATTAGGTGTGGGAAATCTCAATAGATCAGCAGTTTCCTTCCTTATGATTGGTTTATTCAATATTTATGTAAAACAATTTGATGAGGTGTATGTAATAAAGCAGCTGGTGAGTGTAAACTTAACATGTCCTTATAAAGATACACTAAATATATTTGGGATTACGGTCCACCCTTGCCCATCCTGTCCAGATTGTCTTTCAGTTTGTAATATGTTGTATCTTCAGTGGTTGCTCTGCTGCATGTGTGTCATATATTGAAGCAGAAACAAACCCCACATACCTATCTAAAAAAAGGTTGGGAAGGGACACATCACCATGACAACACAGGGAGGAGTAGAATGTACGCCATTAAAAAGATGGAAGCAATGTTGTGTATCTAAGTCTCTCATTTCTGCGCAGAGGCAGAAACATATACCACCGTATGTGTGTAGGGATAAATTATCGCACGCTCGCATGAATGCAGAGAAACGTACACAAGAAATATACACACACTCAAGCATCCTTCCAACACACAACCATGTAATGTGCACATCCTTTGTGATCCATTTAGTCTGTGCTTGCCTAATTTGCCACAGTGATGACAAACTCAAGTAATTTCTTCTACGTCTTTTTATTCCAGTTCAGTGAACTCTTGAACAATTCAGTTTGAACTTTTGATTACTTGCTGCTCATTTGCATAATTTTGGTTTAAGCCCATAAGTCCTCTGTTAAACAGAAATAGAGTGACTGGTGGAGAACTTTCAGCTGTTTAGAAACAAGTTCTACATTTACTTTTTTTTTTTTTTTCCCTGAAAACAGTTTGATGACTAAACAGATCTTAGTTATTGAATAATTTTTACAATAATTCGTCTTAAATAAATTATTATTTTTAGCTTTGAAGTTAATTTAGATGCTGATCGAACTGTGGTAAAATGACACTTTAATGCTATGTTGGATTTTTTTCAAGTACAAAGTTTGTCAGAAAGAGTAAAAAAAATAACAAAGAGTTAACAGTGTCATCTGGTGGCCGTTTTAAGTATTGAAGGTTTTATTGAAAAAATGTTCTCTGCTTGTTTACCAGTTTTAGATTCTCCCAATGGGAGTGCATGAAATTTTCCCTTTGTTGTGCTTTGATTTCTCTTTATTTATTTATTTTTTTAAAGTTGGAGGCCTAGAATCTTTTTCAAAAATCTTCATGTGTCTGTATGCACATTACATAGGGACAGACTCGCCCACTCACACAGATGCAGGCCTAGGATAGCTGTATTTTTCTGTGACATCAAATTTATTTAATCAATTCTACACAAACCCCAGCTGTCCAGCATGAAGTGTTTCCCAATTATCTTAATGTGATTTGCTCCCCGCTGTTGGGTGCTAGTATTCTGATTACGATGTAATAAGATGACGCTGGGTGAAACACACGCATACTCACGAACACAGACATACACACTCTTTCTCTGCGGTGCGCTCGTGTCGCAAGACAGACACCCTTAGAAGCGATGGGACAAGCTATAACAAAGAACTGGGGAGAAAAAAAAAACGCAAACCAAAGGAGAATAGGGGTGATAGAATGAAGAAACGGGATGGATGTGGGGTACAAAGATACAGACAGACAGAGCGCACACCCACGGCTCCACTGTTCTCAAAGCAAAACAGCACGTCCAGCAAAAAGGCAGAGCAAATTTCATCCTAACTGCGTGTTGACAGGGTTGACGAGACATTAAATGCGCATTAGGCAGGGGGGATGTCACAACCCCTATTGGGCAGACAGAACATAACAAGACAGAGAGAGATGACAGATCAGTATATCAACACTGGGCCCTGTGAGCTCTCATGAATCCCTGCAGGCAGCCCTGACTCTCCCAGTTCCTCCCTTCAGTTTAATCCTACACGGAAAAATACTAAAGAGATTGCAATTTTGACACCTATGTGACTTTGTAAAGACTGTCCAGACTCGACTCAGGCATTAACATGACATCAAGTACGTGGTGGTGAAATGTACACTTTATGTGTAGTGTATCACAGTTGAAGCAAAAAGCAGAGCAGTGAGCCTGCTGTCATCGGGGAGGCACAGTGACAAACGAGGGGAAGGAGGGTTAAACTACGGAGAGAAAAATTGTGGTTCTCTTAGGTATTCTTTAAAGACCAAAACAGAGGGCATGGCTTGAACCCCTGAGATGCATCCTTCCTGCTGACTTATCTTTGGAACATGGTGCCAGAGGACAGAGGATTAAAATGTGTTGCTGGTCTGTTTTTAGAGCCTTGAGGCTACAGGGACAGGTAACACAAATAGCCAAGAGCCCTGGAGTTGGAAAAGGATACAGAAGCAAAACATAGTAGATGAAAGAGCTTGGTCAGATATTATCAGGTTGTTTGTGTATGGCAATTAGCGAGTAGATGTGTGTGAATGTGAGTGTTTGTTATTTATTTGGAGAAAAGGGGAAAATGTTTGTCACAATTTGGGAAAGTTGAATTTCTTGTGTGTTGATAAAAGGCAGCGCCTGTTTAAAGGAACTCTATGAAAGTGTTCGACTTAAACCGTTTCACAAAAAAATCACTTTATCTTAGATGTGGAGATAAAAAGGTCCATAACTTTGAAGTGGTTTTCAAACTTCTTTTTGCAAAAAAACTTAAAAANAAAGAGAAAGAGTGAGGGATCGAACCGGCAACTCACCTATTACAGGATAAACTCCTATCACCGTTGCTCCCAAAGTAATCAGTTTTACACTTCCTTCTTGTTCCTTGTAAATTGATTTCTTGGGAGCAAGTCAACCGTGACAACACTGAAAGTTTACACTTTAAATTGCGGTACACCAAGATTTTGAAGAGGTTATAATCTGTTTGTGTTACACAGATAAATAATAAAACAATTTGACGCTTCTCTTTCAGAAACTCAATTTCCGAAAGTTACATTAATGATACATCGGCATATATGACTTTAATATATCTAACTTGTGATATTAACTGCCATTTGTCTGTTGGCAAAAGGAATCTGTTCATAAACAGATAAGTCAACCTCAACAGATATTCTGTGTACTAAAAATGAGCAGTAAAGTGGTACTTACTCAGTTATCAGTCACAAAATATGGTTGGTTGTGGATGATCCATATGCAGACAAAGGGCATCAGAAGTGGAGCAAAAAAAATAGTTTAATAAAACAAAATGCAACTTACTAAAAGAAAGTAGAAGGTCCACAATCCAGAGAAAATAACTGAAGATAATAAAACAACAAAAAAAAAAATCTGGACCAAGATGAGCTGCATTTAGCAGATGAACCAGTAAAGAACAATGAAAGCTAGTGATCTTTTCATATCTCCACTCTTGACGGAAGAGCAGAGCATGACATTGAATCCAGGTGAGGTAATCAGGGAATTAGGAACAGCTGTGGAACAGAACAAGCAGGGAGATTAAGGGAAGATTAATAATTAACACAAACAAAGCTGGACTACACCCAAAGAAAGTAGAAACCAAGCGGGAAAAGACTAAGAGTTATTGCAAGAGAATTACAGCCAAGTGCACAAAGAACAAGAATAAACAATCTGCAAACGAATGAATGAACAAAACTAATAGCAATAAAAAACTGAATATGGCAATACATTTTCTAATAATAATTAATCAATCCAGAAATAATTTGGGGAACTTCAAAGAAAACCAAAACATTTGTCTTTCAGTTTACTCTATTCTAATTTTAAATCACCCCTAAGACAAGCAAAAAAATTATTAAATATAGCTAAATAACACTACAAAGATGCAACTGTGGTGAGAAACTGTTTCAGATGAGAGCGTGGAACCCCTTTTGATGCAAATGTCTTTCTGAACCTGAAAGCTAACCAAAGCCAGGTCTAATTTCAATATCAGATGCCTAGGTCCAGAAACAATGCATTTATTATGCAGGCAGGTGTTGTTCAAATAAAAGGTAGATCAAGATACTGACAGCTCTGTAAAATGTAGTCCTTACTAAGCAAATTAAATAAGTATTTCTTTTTTGCCTCATCATGCCTTACCCTCTTTCTTCTTCTCTGCCAATTACAGGCTGAGTGGAATCAGTTTTGTCTCCGCAATCTCTCGTCCTGTGACCCCTAAACTCATTCTCATTCTAAACTACTTTTCATTTGCTAACGATGTGGCAAGACTTCAGTCAGCAACTCTGAATATGCAAACGGGGTTCCAAAGGTAGAACAGGTTTTATGGAGATGTGCATCCATCGCCGTCGCTTCCACTTACACGCTCTTCTCCGTTTCTGATGACCGCGCACTCCATGTGTACAGTAACAGTATTTTTTGCGAGTTCATTTACTTTAATTGTGTTTGTATGTGCTGTTTGTGTGTGTGTGTGTGTGTCTGTTTCTCTGTGTGCTAACCTCTCATTTAGTCACCCCTCATTTGGTCATTATGTCCACTAATGCAGAGTATGCATGGCTCTACTCATAATCACACTTCTCTGATATGCAAAACAAGCTCTCAACTGCACCTGGCATACAGACACACACTTCTCATCAGCAGCAGACTCCTCTCTCTAATTTGCTTCCTGTTGAAATGTAATTGGAAACTACTCATTCAGACAAAGTGCAAAGGGGTTTTTTGCTCAATGTGGCTGTGTGTATTTGTATGGAACAAAGCCTTTATTCAGCAACAAGACACAACAGGGAATTGGAAACAGGAAACAGGCTACAGATGGAGATAATAGAGTTGTTACAGGTGTGTTAAATTTTGCACATGCAAAATAAATTTGCCATTGTCTGCATCAGTGTTGTGCAAAGCACCCTAAACAACCAGCACATATATTAATTCAGTGAAATTACTTTCAATACACATGGTAATTAATCATTTTTGCGACTATTCATATTAGTTCCAATGTCCTAAATTTTATCTGTGTGTGTGTGTGTGCGTGTTGGTGTGTTTGCGTGTGTGTTTATCTGTCTGTGTGAGCACAAGATAGAACAGAAGGTGTGAAAAGCGGATGTGACCACAGGCTCCAGATAAGACAGCCAAGCCTGTCTATCCACAATTCTGCTTTTGCCCGTCTCTTCTCCTTGACTAAATCTAAATAAGATCAGTTGGGTGTTTAAAGCCCTCTCAGCGGCCAAGTCCTCACATCTCCTCCTAATCGATTCAGCACATATCAACCCCTGCATTTTATTCAGTTAGATTGCAACTTAGGTGGTGGAGCATTAGGACGTATGATGTAGGACAGTTTACATAAATAAACGAAATGTAAAAGAAACCAAAATATCTCAAATTAACTTCAAAATAAGTGTTAGGTAAAATGTAAAATGCTTTGTGATGCCTTTACATTTGGCATCAGCATAAGAATATAGACTCTAGTCACTTTCTTATGTACTTTCTTATGTAGGTTGGACCTCTTTTGTCAGCAGAACTTTCTCATTTATTATGACACAAGCTAAAGACGATATTGGAAACATTTCTCATTTGTTTGCTTTGACTTCACAGCATCATACAACTGCAGCAGATTTGTCAGCTCCACATCCTTAAATCTCCCCATCCACCGCATCTCAAAGACACTCTAATGGACTGGGACCAGCTGACTGTGGGGTTACACTGATGTGCAAAAAACCTATTATTGTGTCTTTAAAATAACAGTCTGAGTTGGTGCAATGGCACATTGTCACATGGTACATTCTTTTTCTGGACATGGTAATCCATTCTGTTGCCATAAGTGGGTGGACACTAAGGTTCAACTTGAACCAAGGACTCTAAAGCATGATGAGAAAATTTCCATTACTACCAAAATCTGGAACTGTTACAAGGCAGAATGGATCCTTCTTTTGATTGACTGAATTTTGCAGCTAAAATCAAGACTCACTATTTTTTTTCCCCCGACCTGCGAATTTAGGTGAACTGGTGTGATTTGTAGCCTTGGCGTCCTGTTCTTAGTTGACAGGGTTGGCACTCAGTGTGGAACTCTGTATCTATAGCCAATTGCTTAATCTGTCATTCATTCAGAGATGGTGTGAAAAGTACCTCGTTTGTAACAAGTGGTTGTTTGAGAGCTGCTATGGCATTTCTGTCATTTTGAACTAATTTTTTAAATTATCTCTGACATTAACGAGATGGCATGGTCCACCCAACTGCCACACACTTGATTCTTCAGTAAACCGAGAGTTGATTAGGTGTGGGAAATCTCAATAGATCAGCAGTTTCCTTCCTTATGATTGGTTTATTCAATATTTATGTAAAACAATTTGATGAGGTGTATGTAATAAAGCAGCTGGTGAGTGTAAACTTAACATGTCCTTATAAAGATACACTAAATATATTTGGGATTACGGTCCACCCTTGCCCATCCTGTCCAGATTGTCTTTCAGTTTGTAATATGTTGTATCTTCAGTGGTTGCTCTGCTGCATGTGTGTCATATATTGAAGCAGAAACAAACCCCACATACCTATCTAAAAAAAGGTTGGGAAGGGACACATCACCATGACAACACAGGGAGGAGTAGAATGTACGCCATTAAAAAGATGGAAGCAATGTTGTGTATCTAAGTCTCTCATTTCTGCGCAGAGGCAGAAACATATACCACCGTATGTGTGTAGGGATAAATTATCGCACGCTCGCATGAATGCAGAGAAACGTACACAAGAAATATACACACACTCAAGCATCCTTCCAACACACAACCATGTAATGTGCACATCCTTTGTGATCCATTTAGTCTGTGCTTGCCTAATTTGCCACAGTGATGACAAACTCAAGTAATTTCTTCTACGTCTTTTTATTCCAGTTCAGTGAACTCTTGAACAATTCAGTTTGAACTTTTGATTACTTGCTGCTCATTTGCATAATTTTGGTTTAAGCCCATAAGTCCTCTGTTAAACAGAAATAGAGTGACTGGTGGAGAACTTTCAGCTGTTTAGAAACAAGTTCTACATTTACTTTTTTATTTTTGCCCTGAAAACAGTTTGATGACTAAACAGATCTTAGTTATTGAATAATTTTTACAATAATTCATCTTAAATAAATCATTATTTTTAGCTTTGAAGTTAATTTAGATGCTGATCGAACTGTGGTAAAATGACACTTTAATGCTATGTTGGATTTTTTTCAAGTACAAAGTTTGTCAGAAAGAGTAAAAAAAATAACAAAGAGTTAACAGTGTCATCTGGTGGCCGTTTTAAGTATTGAAGGTTTTATTGAAAAAATGTTCTCTGCTTGTTTACCAGTTTTAGATTCTCCCAATGGGAGTGCATGAAATTTTCCCTTTGTTGTGCTTTGATTTCTCTTTATTTATTTATTTTTTTAAAGTTGGAGGCCTAGAATCTTTTTCAAAAATCTTCATGTGTCTGTATGCACATTACATAGGGACAGACTCGCCCACTCACACAGATGCAGGCCTAGGATAGCTGTATTTTTCTGTGACATCAAATTTATTTAATCAATTCTACACAAACCCCAGCTGTCCAGCATGAAGTGTTTCCCAATTATCTTAATGTGATTTGCTCCCTGCTGTTGGGTGCTAGTATTCTGATTACGATGTAATAAGATGACGCTGGGTGAAACACACGCATACTCACGAACACAGACATACACACTCTTTCTCTGCGGTGCGCTCGTGTCGCAAGACAGACACCCTTAGAAGCGATGGGACAAGCTATAACAAAGAACTGGGGAGAAAAAAAAAACGCAAACCAAAGGAGAATAGGGGTGATAGAATGAAGAAACGGGATGGATGTGGGGTACAAAGATACAGACAGACAGAGCGCACTGTTCTCAAAGCAAAACATACGTCCAGCAAAAAGGCAGAGCAAATTTCATCCTAACTGCGTGTTGACAGGGTTGACGAGACATTAAATGCGCATTAGGCAGGGGGGATGTCACAACCCCTATTGGGCAGACAGAACATAACAAGACAGAGAGAGATGACAGATCAGTATATCAACACTGGGCCCTGTGAGCTCTCATGAATCCCTGCAGGCAGCCCTGACTCTCCCAGTTCCTCCCTTCAGTTTAATCCTACACGGAAAAATACTAAAGAGATTGCAATTTTGACACCTATGTGACTTTGTAAAGACTGTCCGGACTCGACTCAGGCATTAACATGACATCAAGTACGTGGTGGTGAAATGTACACTTTATGTGTAGTGTATCACAGTTGAAGCAAAAAGCAGAGCAGTGAGCCTGCTGTCATCAGGGAGGCACAGTGACAAACGAGGGGAAGGAGGGTTAAACTACGGAGAGAAAAATTGTGGTTCTCTTAGGTATTCTTTAAAGACCAAAACAGAGGGCATGGCTTGAACCCCTGAGATGCATCCTTCCTGCTGACTTATCTTTGGAACATGGTGCCAGAGGACAGAGGATTAAAATGTGTTGCTGGTCTGTTTTTAGAGCCTTGAGGCTACAGGGGCAGGTAACACAAATAGCCAAGAGCCCTGGAGTTGGAAAAGGATACAGAAGCAAAACATAGCAGATGAAAGAGCTTGGTCAGATATTATCAGGTTGTTTGTGTATGGCAATTAGCGAGTAGATGTGTGTGAATGTGAGTGTTTGTTATTTATTTGGAGAAAAGGGGAAAATGTTTGTCACAATTTGGGAAAGTTGAATTTCTTGTGTGTTGATAAAAGGCAGCGCCTGTGTAAAGGAACTCTATGAAAGTGTTCGACTTAAACCGTTTCACATAAAATCACTTTATCTTAGATGTGGAGATAAAAAGGTCCATAACTTTGAAGTGGTTTTCAAACTTCTTTTTGCAAAAAAACTTAAAAAAAAAAAAAAAAAACTTAAAAAATTTTTTTTAAAAAAAACCCCTGTAAATTCTCATGTCTATTTATATTTATATTTAGCCCTGGGATCAATAATTTGTAAAATTGACTTTCACTGCAATTATAGTTAAAATAGTTAAAGATCTGGTGAAGATCTTTGGGTAGATCTTCACCAGCTTTCCAGATTTAGAGACAGGAATTGCCACAATTGCATATTAAGTAGATCTGGACTGTGAATAGGTTAGTGTAAAACACAAATGATAAAATGATTATATTTTTATAGTTTTTTTCTAGTCATACCATAGTGTTTTACAGCCATTTTCACCCAGTTACACCCAATAACCCAGTTGATAATTATACCTGAGCTGTGGATTTCAAAAGCTTCTCCAGAGTTATTCATGGGCCTCTTGTTGGCTCCTCTGATTAATGCTCCTCTTGCCCGACCTGTCAGCCTGGGCGGATCCCCATGTTTAGGTTTGCAGATGTGCCACATTTTTTCCATGTTTGTGTCATATGCCGAGCAGTGCTCCTCAAACTTTATTGAACTTGGGATGTTATTTCATAAGCCAAGCACGCTTTAAACTTCTTCAGAACATTTCTTCTTGACCAGTTCTGTGTTCTTTTTTCTCAATTATCCTGTATGTTACTTAATATTTTCTAAAAAGCCTTAAAGGTCTTCAAAGATCAACTATGTATGCTGAAATTAAATTAACTTGTATTGCCAATTTAGCTGCCTTGTAGAAGCAGTAATTGCAATGAATTTTTTTTAGGGACATCAGAGTAAAGAGGGCCGAATACAGATCGATGTCAGACTTTTAGGGTCAAATTGAAAATAAATAATATAAATAATACCATGAAAATAAATTCCTCTCTATTTGTGTTGATGGTTTATAATCTTAATACATTTAATTTTATTGTGTTTTATGGGTGCAATATAACGGATGTGATATAGTTAAGGTGCTTTTGCAAGACAAGACTTGTTTTTTTCTCTGCCAGTACCTGCACTTTTCTCATTATATTTCAAACAGTGATTGTTACTTCAGCTTTAACTTGGTAGCAGTTGTAGTCTGACTATTTCTAGCTTGCACTAGAATTTAAGCAGCTTTATTTTCAGGGTTTTATCAGTAATTACCTGTTTGCTCAAGGATCTCTTATTATATTACCTAATGTGACAGCAAGATCTAAAGTGTTCCAAACATTAACACATTTATGGTAATTCACTGCAGATTTTTCTATGACACATATGTGCGCATCGGTACCAAAAGAGGGGGAATAAATGATCTTATTTTGGGACTGACTGCCCACGTAAGTACAACCTGATCCCATACTGAACTGCTGTCATAAAGTTACATTGCTGACATGCTAATGGTATCCCTGTCAGTGTTTTCAATTTCACAGTCAATGCCTCCATGTGGTTAGGCTTAATTGTAGCATTATCAGGGGAGTTTTGAATCTGTATGTCTCTCTGTATTCACAGGTATGCGTGTGTGTGCGTGTGTGCGTGCGTGCGTGCGTGCATGCGTGTGTGTGTGTGTGTGTGTGTGTGTGTGTGTGTGTGTGTGTGCAATTGTGTGTCAAAAAGAGAGCTGTGCTCCATTTCAAAAGTTGCAGCTTGAATCTGAGATTGATGTCAACACTGAGTTGAATGCATTCTGGTAGGAAGTTGTTTATTATTTTATTTTTTTTATGTTTTTTTTTATACAACATAGCAATTCAAGACACTATTAATATAACCCTTTCTATTTTATACATGTACATACCAAAGGTACACATAGGTATTGTCCAGCACTTTATGTATTACTGATTTAAGAAGATGCAACTCATCAGAAGTTCTAATACTTTACTGGCAACTTTCTGTGTGTTTTAGATGCATATATAATGAAATTCTGAAATTTGGGGTTCAGGGTCCTCTTTTATTTTCAAATGGATCCTACTTCACCCTTTTATTGGGAGAAAAATGTACCTAACAAGTTTAAAACTTCCTAGAGTGCAGAAACAAACAACACTCCATGATTAATTGCACTGTTGGTAACTGTGTAATAAAAGGCCTAAAAAACTTAATCTATTCTCACAGCAGCTTGTTTGCACACTGAAAGATTAGTTGGAGTTCTCAAATCCTAATCTTTGATCTTCTCATTGTGCGTAGCAGAAACACTAATTCAAGTCCTCAACCTGCCTTCTTTAACAGAACTGCGGGAATGATTATCTAACTATGGGCAAGAATAGACAAGTAGCTTTTCTCTAAGATATTTCCTCAGTAATAAGTCCCCAAGTTTTATATACTCAGCTGACTTTGAATGCAGAGTTATTGTTAGGATCAAATGTATAAAAAGGTATTTGAAGTTGACCAAAATGTACCAAAATTAGTTTGTCTTGTTTAATGCCCCAGGTTGAATTTATTATATTCTGGGATTAAATGACCTGAGTTTAACTCACATAGGGCTTTATTAAATGTTGCTTTTTCCATTTTGAAGAGTTTGTAAAAGAAACGGGTTTCTGTCAGATCACATCAGTTTTTCACACCAGACAAACAGGAAGTGCTGAAAATTTGACAAAAGATCATAAATACTGGTGATCTCCAAAATCTAAGTGGAAAAATAAAATAATGTTTCAGTTAGAGCTTATTACATAGAGACTGTTAGAGGTGCAGCTAATTGTGAATTGCAAAAAGGTATTTCTGTAAAATTCGATTATTCTTTCCTTCAATTTTTTTACCCAATGATTAAATTTACTTAAACTAAATGCTGAGTTTCTAAACATTTTTGTTTGAGATGCTATTGCAATAAAAAAGGAATTTATTTTAATACTTTTAACAGCTTTTTTAGGAGAAAAAAGCACCTACAAGTGTCCTCATACATGAAGACACTTCAAGCTTTTTAAGACACCCATTTAGGTTGTTTTTGTGCCAAAAGGTAAAGAAGTAAACAAATGGAGAAATGCCTTCAGGGGCTGCTTCACAGTTTGGGTATTTACTTCAGCAATGCTTGAATCGGAGGTACTTTTTAATCCAAATTACTCAGAAGTTTCAGGCCTTGAGGCTTTCAAAAGCCTAAATGACTTGACCTGCTGGGCTCAACATAAAACCTGAGAAGAAGATTTTGGGTGATCACAAGATAATACCAAATATCTACTCAGTTGGGACTGAAATCTGTGGTTAAGATCTTGTATAACCTCTAGTCCTCACCACCAAGATATTAGTAACAAGAGGGACTCTGTAAAGAACTCCTCTGTGGACACTGTTTGGCTTTTGTGATGCAGGCTTATAGTATTTATGTTAGTTTTCATGAATGACAGGATCTTCCAATAAACTATATCTTTTAGATTTAGAAAACTATAATAAAAAATAAACTTTAGACTAATATTGTGTCTTTAATCAAACACTGGATTTGTCTAAACTACAATGTTTCATCTGCAGATGAAAGATCTTGTGAAATTGCCTTTATAAAAAATGTTAATGTGAAATACATATTTCATATTGTTTGAGGTGTGTGCGGCTCACAGACATCAAACACATAATCAAACTATTTCACTGACCAGACATCAAAGGTTTCAGTTCTTTTCCGGCTCCATCTCTCTTTCCTTTCAGTCACTCCCCAGACACTGGGACATTTTTGGGTAGTCAACGGACCATTTCCTTTTAAAAGTTATAGTAAAATTTAGTGGTCTCAGAGGGAAAGTGAGCTCATGAAACAATGTTGGTAACAAGAGAGTGGGAGTGATGCTCAGTTCTTTCCAAGTGATCCTTGAAAGGAAGCCGCAAAGCACATATTTTCATTTGTTTAAACATTGAAGTTCAATTCATAAAACCTTCCTTTTCTCATTGTGGTTGGTAGCCATTAATCTGAAAGTGGCTTTACGCAGGAAGCTGTGTATTTATTGAACCATTTGTGTTGTAGTGTCCATGTGCAGAACACTCCAGGTTTATATTGTTAATAAAGAAGACAAGAGCTGTTTCTGTAGTGACCTCTGAAGACTAACAGTTCGAAGGGGAACTTTATAATATACAATTGGAATTGTATATTTTAAGCATAGTGTATTGGATACTTGAGTTGGTGTAATGCAGTGGTGCCCCCAAGTGTTAATTTCTAAGTACGTATATATTTATTTCTTTGGTTTTACATTTATGTCTTGATCAAAGAAGATGACTCTGAATGGCTTTATATAAACTTAACATGACTCTCTGGGAAGATGGTGAGATTATTATGATCTCCTGATTTCCAAAAGGTCTAAATCGGATTGCTAATCCACTTTCAGAATGTTTTGTTTATATATATATATATATATATATATATATAAAACAAGCTGACTTAAATTAAAAGAAGCTATAGACATCAATCAAATAAAGAAAAGATTGGACCACGCGGGTAGACACAAGTTATTTTTATTTTGATCTGTTTTTTATTTCTAACATGATAGCAGTATAAAATAACAGACATGAACTAGAAACGCAAAAGACACAGACTTTCATACCACAATAATCTTAACATGCTTGAAAATTGACAAAGAATGACCACATCTCCTTACAATGGACTAGGAATGGAAGACACTTTTGCTACTTAATTATCAAAGCAGGCACAAAATGTTCCTGGTGAGTACGAATTGGTGCAAAACTTCCTGTTTCAGACGGTTGCAATTTACCCCTGAAAAGTAAGGATGAAAAAATTAAAACTTCTACCTGTTCCAAAAAGAACAAAGTGGTTAAGGGATAAATTCACCTGCACCCTTCCTGTAAAGAAACAAAGAAAGAATGAAAGAAAAAAAAACAAAACAATAAAAAATGAATACATTTTAAATGTCACATTTGCTTACTGTACATTTTTAGGAAGACACATTGACTCACAGGCCAGTGAAGTTCAATACACATTGGAAACAAACAAAATTAAAATGAAACTATAAATTCCACACAAAAAACTATAAATTTCACACAAAAAAGCACAAAGATTTTGCCCCTGCAAAACATAACAGTTCAAGATTAATTTCTTAGCTAGCGTGTTGTGTTTCTTCTTCACTTCTTACTTTACAGAAAAAAAGTCATCTCAGATATTCCATTTAAAAAAAAAATGCATATTTTAAAGTCCTTAAAGTTTTCCTAAACCACTGACTCAAAAAGAGTTTTTAGTATTTTAGTAATACTAAAATCAGTATTTGGAGGAGGTGAGGGGCTGTATTATTATCTACATTCCTTGTGGATATATGACCTGCGTTCATGTCAAACAGAAACGCGGAAACAAGTCCTGCACTGCTCAAGCGTTATTCTCTTAATTTTTTCCAGACTATTGAATCGACAGCATGTTTTCTCAAACCTGCATTCGACCTGACAGTAATGGCAGCATTATGAAAACAATATCCTTCATAGGCAAATAATGTCAACATACTTGAGGGGTAAGATGAAAGCTGGGTGTGTCCCAGGCAGTGATACGGTACATTCACTGTAGCTGCCAGCTATGTCCTTTTTAAGAGTCTGGAGAAAGAACAGAAATGCACACGAGGCAGTTGGTGAACTTCAGTCAGAAAGTGATAAACAGCAGGAGATTGTGCATCTAATGAGCTGTCTTCTTTTTTTATTCAACCCATGTGTCAGTTGAACAGGTGTGATGTATCAAGCTGCAAAAGATTGCACTTGAAAACTTGAAAGTCTCATTCCCTGAGAAAAAAATGATTTTTCTCTTTATTTCTGGTGTGTTTGGAAGCCTGCATCTGTGTGGTGTGCCTGCATGCACATTGAGACAGGAAGCTAATCAGCTGCAAAGCATTCCATATTAACGTGATATATTACTGCTGTGACGGCTAAATCTGATCTTGTAGACTGTCGGCAGAAAGAATTAATCTACTTCAGTTCTAACTAGTGACACATGTTACAGGCATTAGGATAAGATATTTCCTCAATGCTGACTAATTGTGGTCCTCTTCTGTACCCTGAATACTTACAGTGTAGATGAAGTCTGCTCTTTTACTTTGAATTAATTGCATAAATAGAACAACATATTACACATGTTCCTTTCAAACTCAAGCATGGAGTTTGAAAGGAAATTTAGTGACAATGCAAAATAACTGAATGACTGAATGAAATACCCAGTGTATCTAAAAAAAACTATGGGAGCAACAGAAAGCTAATACTCACACAAGGGCAAAAGGGTCAAGAAGTTAAGAGCAAGGCAGGTTAAGCTGTCAATGAGAGAACTGCCATTAATATGTTGTAACTTTGGATATATTAGATCACATTGCATTGAATATCAACACTTGTTTTTTATGAAAGCAGATGAAACAGCTGGCTAGCCAAAATGCTAGCCAGCTATTTCTGGCTAGCATTAATGTCATAAATCATGTTGGTGTTCTACACAGCAGATAGTTACACAGTTACACAGTCTCGATTCAGTGGTTATGATGGCAACACAAATGCCTTGGCTATGCAGCTTTGTATTATTTCCAGAGATAAAAAAAAACCTCTTGTTAGCAAACTAGAAACAATGAATACTCTCTTACACACTCTCATACGTAAGTATTCAGGTGACCCCATGGTGGACATCTTGTGATTGATTACCAGCCTCAGGCTATTGCTTTCTCTGAATTTCCTGGTTTTTAACTCTAGCTGTCTGGAAAGATCCTTGCCCTTTTTTGTTGCCTTGAACTCACCAGGTTGAAGTCATGATTCATGCTGGGGTCTTCCACCCACTAGAGATGAGACTAGAGGCTGTTCAGCAGCTGGTTTGACATAAAGACAGAGGTGAAAGAAGATATGTCTATAATTGGGTTGACGCCTTATTTCTTGCATTCACTCTAAGTGTGACTGTATGTTATATATAGAGAGTTATATGTGCAGATCAGTCCTGTCTTTGAACAATTAGTATTTGCTCAATTTGTGTGACTTATATTGGCAAAAAAATTACATTTAGTATCGACAAAATTTTTTTTTTCTTGATCTATTTTCCAGCAGTGGTGACCTCTATATGGCTTGCGATAAAGAACTGTTGCTGAAAACGACAACAACAAAAAAAAAATATTCCGTGACTTGCAATATTATTTTCTTTCATGTAGTGGGATCACTTGAATCCCAGACTGCCAGATGGCTGGCAGTTTCTAATGTGCTTCATGCAACTTTGTATCTTAGAGTAACCACCTGCACAACTTGTGCTTTGGGAATGAAGAGAGTCAGCCGTGGAAAATTGTCCCTGAAATTTGCAAGTATGAACCGACTTTGGATTCACTTGAGATAAATGCTTTTTCGGCAGTATCTCAAGAAAGACAGATATGGAGCGAAGTGGCAAGTTTACATATGAAGCCAGGTATCCCTGTAATCATAGATTTTAACCTTGCCTTTTTGAAGTGCTTTTTGAATATCAACTCTATTGGTGTCCTTAAAGTATTATCAGGGACTAATAATTATTGGTTCACATAGACCTTCAATTTATAAACTGCTAGAATCCTATTCAAATGCTTGAAAATGATTTGCATCTGTGTGGTTTGTATGCATGCACATAGAGACAGGAAACTAATCAGCTTAAATGTGCAGGGAAATTCATGGGAAATGCACAAAAAATCTGAAAAGTAAATAATGCCATCAAATTAAAAAATGCATGCTGACTTTTATCTGTCATAATGTATATATTTGCTTCTAATTCATGCTGTACTTTCTTCGTGGAGTTTTCATGTTTTTCCACTAAATACAAGACTTCTTTTTTTCCCCCAGGTTGTCTATTTTTTTCTTCTAGAGTCTAAAATCATGTATGTAAAAGTAATTTCAAGATCAGTAACTAACCCTATTAATGAGTGTGTATTTAAAGGGTGTGATTGTGTCTGTGTGTTTGTCCACTGATGGACTGATGAGCTGTTCAAGGCATTTTCTGTCTTATACAAGGTGACAGCTGGATTAGGGTCTAGATTCCCTGCCATCAGGAGGGTAGGAATTGATTAGGCATCTTCATAATTGTACAATGCATTTGAGCAGTTTTATCATTTCCATTGATTCACCATGTGAGGTACATGAGCACCTACAAAAGTGTGTTTGTGTAATGGAAACAACATATTATGGTATGTACCACAACACTGGGTTTTGCAGATATTACAGAGGAACCAGTCTTTACTCGTAGAGTATAGTCTCATTGCACGGCGTGTAACCTTTATATCTATTTTATATGTCACTGTTGAAAATTAGGGACCTCAAATAACCTTGTTATTTGTTAGTTTGCTAATTGCGTTCCTTCTTTAAAGAGCCATGTGGTATTGGTTTTGGTGGCATTGCTCCAATCTAATGAGCTATCCCTTGAGGAAGAAAAAAATAAAACCCTACAGATTTATAACCACCTCCTAACTGAATCTTGAAATTGACCCTGTAATTTGAAAGGTTAAAAATTTACTGCAAGCAACCCACAAGCTCAGCTAATGACCATTACTGGAGACGATAAGCAGATAAAGGGTTTCCTATTACAAACTTTATCACTCCTTTTCTTTTTCTTAACTCTGTCCTGTTTCTCCCCTTCCTCTTTACTGTCATGCAAGTGTCAAAGTCGGATGGCTTAATGTCAAAGAATAATGTTTGTTGTTTGCAGAAGATGACGTGAAAGGATGCGCATCAAAATGATTGTTTCGGCCATTGTTTTTATTTGAACTTCCCACATCCTACAATGCAAAACTCTGACATTTGTCCTAATTCAATGACTTGTAGGACAAGCATTCAGACTGAAGTACCTTTGGCAAACATCATCCAAACAGAATGTAGGTACTTCAGGCAAAACACACAACATTTAGACAAAACAAAACATGTTGGAAATAAAGTTGTTGAGTTACAGAACCATAGATGAGGTCGCTTTGCAAATAATTATCTTGGCCACAAAAACCATCTGAAATTCAGTTTATCCCATGCACTGCAGCTTGGCAGTTACATTGGTTTAACAGTTCAAGATTACGTACCGAACACATATTTGATACTGTTTTCCACACAGCAGTGCAGCTGTATTCATGCAATGAGCTGCTGAAGATTATTGTTGCGTGAAACGATTTAGTGTTACCAGGCTGTGACAGTGTGCAGCAGGGAGGTGTGCTAACATGGTGCAAAAAGGGATTTGTACCGCAGAGAGTGAAAGTCCACATTTAGAACCGAGGGCTGCAACTTTATCTTTCTCATATGCCACCACACTTGTTTAGAGATGAACCCGGTACAAGTCATTTCCTGTTTCAGCACCAACACCCTCTAGGTTAATGAGTGCCACCGTTGAGGGAAACCCTGCCACCACTCCTACCACATTATTCCACTCTGTCCAATTCCTGCTTTCACTTCACAGTGACTCATTGTACAAATCATTCCTCATTTCCTCTGCAGTAAGGGTTTGGGGCTCTGTGGTGGCAGTCAGAGTATGCCAGACAGCCGCTTAACACAGCACTCATTATTGCCTAATGGACGTAAAGGTGTTTTAATGGCCAGGTCTGGCCTGTTCAGCTGGTCATTTTCCATCTGCGGCTTTCTGTGAGGCCCTTATTACAAATGTTGTTCGAGTTTTACGCAACTATTTACAGATCCAGATCCATGCTCATGCAAACCAACATGTGTCTACGTCTTGGATATCTTGTAAACTACTGAATAAAATGTCTTCAATTTTATTAACTCTTCTAACTGCTGTAAATTGTTTCCAATTTGCTCAAATTGGTCAGTTAAGTTTACAGTTTATAGAGGACCTGAATGTGTTATAGAGTCACCTCAGAATGAATTGTGACCATATTAGCACAAGAATTTTCTTTAACAGTGCAAGGGCTCAACAGTAATAAGAACGCATTGGTAATTGGGTGCTTAACTGCTCTTAATTGTTCTCAATTGTTTTAAAATACTTTAATAGAGTGATTTATTGCTGCCAGCAAACCAGGCTCCCTGAGACATCTATACTGAGTGTCCTAAAGTGAAGCATGGAGATTGAAAACACACCTGAGGCAGACTTTGGGGATATGGGACTCACGCTTCAGTGAGCGTGCACATTATCATCAGTATTTTCCTCTGAGACCTTCAGGAAGGTCATGTAAATGGATCCTATTGTTGTAATGAATGGGTGCAGAAATACAAGCCCAATATCAACAGACTGAGTGGTGGGGGATCAGTGGAACGTTAAAGAGGATTAAAAGTAACAGTGGAGTTGATGCTAGCTTGTATCAGTAACTTGATCACAGTCCAACTTTGTTTCTAGTGTTAGCGTGTCTCCTCCAACTTTGCGTGAAGGGTTAGCAGCTCGAAACAGAGGCCAGCTGGTGCTTGATTAAGTTAAATGAATTACATACTTTCTGGTATTTCCTTTTGAAAGAAATACACAAGCACTACGGGAAAACAGTACCAGGGCTATTCTTCAGTAAGCAAAAGTTTCATTGGCACATCAGACTGTCCCCAAACCTAAACATTTGCAGCATAACAATGAAGAATACACGGCTATATGAATGTATTTCACATTTTAGTTTATTTTTTCTGTCTTTGCTTATCCTTCTTTTGTTCCGTGTCTGCTTACATTTAATGACCACGGTATTTGACAAGACTTGAAATGTACTAAAACAGCAAAGAGTGTACACAAATTTAGAACAATTAAATTTATTTTTCTGGAATTCCAGCAAGTAAATAGTGTGTCCACACACGCACTATTTACTTGCTGGAATCAGGACAACAAATGTTTGCTCCAGTGCGCTGAACCTCAGCTCTGTCTTTGCAAGCAACTGGTCTGTGTTTATGAATGTGGGCCCACCTTAGGGACGAGTCCCTCACTTGGTGAACTTAAATGTTTGGTAATCTGTGAGAACTCTGTTGTAAACCCAGCCTGATCAAACTTATCTGCAGTTGCCTCACATTTTTCTTCTTCTCCCACACTCTCATTGCTTTTAGATTTAGATATGTATCAAAAGTGTTGGAAAAGAAGGAAAGTGAGTAATGGAGGAATGATCAATCTGCTGCTGACAAAAGTAAAACTATTCAACAGAAGCTTAAATAAGCTGCTGCGTCTGACACATATAGAAATACAAACACACTTAATATGATGAGACTGCCTGTTCTTTTCTGTTGTTTCTGTGTTCACAAGTAAAAAATATTCCAGATCCCATTTTAGAGCATTTGTCTTACAGAGAACTGACATCTCTACAAAGTACTTCATGTGTTCTCTCTGTCTTGTCTTTTACAGTACCAGTTATTTCATCTTTTAAAAATTATTATGTAGGCAGATTTCTTAAAGGTTGGGTGAATCACTAAAATACTTCATGCACCCATATTTCCTACTTACAAAGTTCAACATATGCCCACACATATCTGCCATGAAAAAAAATATTTACCACCATAAAGTTTTCTTTGGGTTTTTTCCTTTTTTTGTTATCCTTTTTTGCTTCCCTTAATTTTTTCATCATCTACATAAGTGAAACTCTAAGAGTGCATGGAAAACGCCTCCATGAGGTAACAGAAGATTCCCAAACAATATCCAAACTACGAGCCTTGCCTGGCTCAGTCAAGGCCAATATTGGTGTCTACTGTTGACCTGAAAGAACACAAAAGCTCACACACATCTTAAGAATTACTGTGTCTAGGTGCCAGTTTGATATTTTACTTGGTGATGCATGTTTGACATCCTGAAGGCCCCATATTCTTCAGACTTGTTAATATGCATGCAGAAAGGAGCAGATGTGTGTTTTTTTTTTAATTAGCAAAAGTTTATGTAACTATAGATGAGATCTGTCACACGACATGTATTTGTCTGTTACTGTTTCCAAACCTCACTCAAGAGTAGGGTGGTCGAGAGGTTAAAGTCATCGGCTTAGATTTGTGCCAACATATTTTACATGCTTCTATTTGTTTTTACTGAACAGTCATCTTTTAATAAACACTGGAGATAAAATTAAGTATAAAAATGTCAGATTTTTGAACTATTACTAAAGACTCTGGATTTATGCAGTCCAAACTGGTAATGGAGGGAGGAGGCCTCCTTGATAATTTAACACAGAACACAGCTGGACCGTATCACACAGACACACACACAAACACCACTCACACACACACACGGCACAGGGGAGAATGTTGTTAGATGTGTTTTGTTGAAAGACTTACTGACAATCTGAGGTTGCATGTCTACCTCCTACCCCTAAGGGTCTAATTCACACTCTTTTCCTCTTTGTCTTTCTTCTCTATCTTCTAGGAAGCACCGTTGGCTAACCAGATGAGATCCCCAGATGTTTTTCTCACAAGGGAGGAATGTGAGGACTTGTCAGGATTTGGGACAGATGTCAGACGAGCTATTTAATCTGGATGCACATTTTATACAGTGTGTCTGGATCAGACGTAAGGAAAAGCATGACCTAACCCACAGTTATAACTTATGTATGACTTGGAGATGGTAAAGGTGTCTGATCATTAATCTCCAAAATCCCCTTTCCATTTTAAAGCTTAAGCATTGTGGCTAACACAGTCTTTTTAGTGGACAATTTTCTTTAGAATATTAACCAAAAAATAAAAAATCCATAGTGGAATTCTTCTTTTACCAAGTGGACAATTTAATAAGTCAGAACGTTAGTAAGATAAGTTTTAACAGTAGACATAAAAGCATTACAGGTAGCATATTCTTTCCTTAATTTGTGCTTTCTAAGGATTTCACCATTTGAACATTATAAATATTAAGAATAATTCATGGCAGCATTTGACAACATTAAATAAATATCTTTTTCCACAGTATATTAATTGTGTGGTATATGTACAATGCTGTGAAAACAGCTTGCCTTTTTACAAGAGGGAAAAGCTATTTAGCTAGTACAGCATTTTAGAAACAGAATACCAAACATGGTGGTTGCAGTGTGATGGCCTTGGGCTGCTTTGCTGTTTCACGACTTGATATTATTCCAGGAACCATTAATTCTGCTCTCTAACTTAAATTTATGAAGGAGAATGTTGTCCAGTCGTGATATAACAATTTACCACTGGACAAAAATCCAAAGTAAGTCCACTTTTAAACTTCTCAAACTAAAAGTTTTGGAGAAACTGTTGTGAAATCCAACCGAGATGCTGTGGTCTGACTTTAAACAGGTCACCCATGCTTGAAAATTCTCCACTTTGGCTAAATTAAAACAATTCTGTAAAGAAGAGTGGACCAAAATTCTTCCACTTAGATGTAGAAAACTCATTGCGACTTATAGAAAACACGGTAGCTGTTCACTTTAGCTTTGGTTTTTAGCTTTGGTTTTTAGCTTTCGAGGACAGTTGCTTTCCAAGGTTGATTTGAAAACTGTGAATTTGCTTAAAGTTTATATGTGGACATAAGAGAGGAAGTATCTGTTCAGCTGTGTGACAGAGTCAAATAATAAAGACTATATGGTGGGTTTCTCAACAACTTTAACTACAACATAATTGACTTTCTCAAAGCAGTTACATTGACAAAATCAATGCAAATGTTGTTACACTGACAAAAATCTGGCATCAAAAATTGTCTGCCCATGCTGCCAGACAATTGTTATAAATCAGTTGTCTGGCAGCATGCAGAAGAATAAAACAGACACAGTGCGATAAACAAGATCGTGTCCCGTCTTGCAAGCTGTTGCTACAACAAAAACATTCATGAATTTTATATATTGGTCATGATACTAACTCTCATATCATCCCAGCTTTTACTTCAGATCTTTTAATCCTTAACTACTGAGACTGTTTCTGTGCAACCTACAAACCTGTGCATGGATAAATAAATAATCCCATGCTCAGACACTTATTGCACACTAACAGATTCCAGAAAAAAAAAACTAAAAAACAAATAAATGTAGGTAGTGGAAAACAAACTCATTTATTTTCTCACCATACTCTCCTTCCCACTCTTCCCACTCTCTGAGTTTATGTTTTTGTTGCAGTTTCAGGATAATGGGGCAGTATGTTTTGTATTTACCTTTGGCAGTATGGCTTAGTGAATTCCAAATGTTTCTTTTGAAGTATGTGTGTGTGTTTGTGAGAATGCCTCTAATTGGACTCTGGGTTTACAGCTCGTACAAGACTGTGATGTTTGAGGCTTCAATTGTTTGCCTCCCAGTTAGAAAAATGCAGTAACCATTGTTTTCTTTCAGTCCGTTTATGTGCACCTGTTTATATTTCTCATTTTGTGAGTCCTCAGATCAGTTGACACATTCATATTTGGGTATCAGACTCCAAAATGCAAGATTTATGGCACATTTTAATCCACTCTTTGATCAAACAATGTTTTTTACTCTACAAACTAAATATATGATTTTGACCCTATAAAGATCAAGCAACCAACAAAGTGTCTTCTAATGACTGAATACATTACAGATGCCCTTACATTAATAATGCCCATTTCCAATACTCTTATACACCAATTGTTGACATTTATACCTTTGTACATTTGCTTCTCTTCTTGTACATTTCTGTTGTCTGGGAATGTTCAGGCCCCTTCATTCCTTGTGACACATCTACTTGATGGCTAATAAATGACTCTTATCCCTATTCATTGATAAGAGACAGTCATTGATAATTAGCTCTGCTCCATTTGCTTTAGAGTAGGACTAGTCTGTTGGCAGCTCCTGTTATTGAGATCAATCAGTTAAAGTGTAGCACTAAAGCTTGGAGGGCAGTATGCGTGTTTGTGTGTGGGTGTTAAACTCCCTGTGTGATCAAGCCTGGATGACTGCCCTCTTGAGATCTTGAGCGATTAGTGTGGAAATTACTCTCAGATTGCTGTGCATTGTGCCCCATAGACTGCATGTGTTCCTGTGCAAAAAGCCATCTCCCCTAGGAATACGCACAGGCATGTAAGAAAAGCTGTTTCCTTCTTTAAACAAAGAAGTATTGCAAAGTCACTAATTAATGGCAAATAATATGTAAATTCCTGTACTCTTATTTCATTCCAGGAGGCCCTTTAGCTGAGTCAAGACTAAAGGTTAAACCTGAGTATTTTACCAGCTGACAAAAAGAGAAGATAAGCCTTTCACTATAACATGATATTTTTGCTCTTACTAATCCAGGAGCACATATTTCATACACAGTTGGGCTATTTACTCTTAAAAAAGTATAATTGCAGAGAAGTCTGCACTCCCTGGATGTCTGTAATCTTCTGCTAAAAGTTGCTCCAACAGTTTGACAGAATGGAAATCACTTTCCAGACTTGTTAGTTGTTGGAAACTTCTGCAGCTTCCCACCTAATCCAGAGTTAACATTGGAAGCATGAACACAATTAGACATTGTGAAAATTACTGGGGGTCTTTTTATTTTTTTTTTAGCAAAATCATATATATGTGTGTGTGTGTGTATATATAGTATTTCTGTGCAAATCTCCACATGACAGGTTATGGTATGTGAATAGTTGCATTTTAAGTTACCGTAAACCATATATTTTACATAGTGCAAAAATAACAAAAAAAATTGCAAATAAAAATGAGACAAGTGATTTACACGCTGGAACCAAATAAATTATTTTTGTTATGTCTCTGTGAGGTTTTTCTCTTTCTGCCTGAACTGATTTCCAGAAAACCCCCCAAAAACAAACAGAAAAAAAACATGGGGTTTGTGGAACATTGTGGCTTCTGAGAAACTTCTACCACATCCAATACAGAAAAAAAAATCCACTTAATTTGTAAAGAGAAAATCAACAAAATACACAACTTAAAGTAAAAAAAAAAAAAAAAAAAATATAAAAATATATATATATATATATATATATATATATATATATATATATATATATATATATATATATATATATATATATATATATATATATATATAAAATGACTGGTGTCAAAAGTGATGATAAAAGTTGCATTAATATGCTATCCCTAACCAGCTTCTGGTCTTCCTTTTAAATTAAATTGCCATGACATGTTACATCAAATCATTGTGGTTTTATCTGTCTGGCTTAATTCTAAATTAATACTTTTGCTGCTTTTTAAAGTATACAGCACCACAAAAATAGTATAATGGGGCTATTTGTGATTCTACAAACACATACAGGGGAAAATATTTGCTGCTTGAGATAGGGATCACATTGGCTTGAAAAAAACATTCATAAGATTTAAACAATTTCAAATTGTATTTTACTGAGATTTTATGCAACAGACAAACACACATGACAGTGATTTGAAAGGACAGGAGTTTATGCTTTTCAGAGTTCCTTGTAAAGGAAAATCCAAGCAATTCCATGCCTATGTGGACTAAGCTGAGTTACTTTGCAAAGAAAAAGGGAGGTGATCTCTAAATGTGGAAAAACAGGTAGGGTGATACTCTAAGCTGCAAATGTTAGTATTTGCATGTATTTATCGCCTTAAAAAAGGATAAATACACGTTCATACATGGTCCCCCAGCATTTAATGTAACTCCCGGCTGAGTGGGCCGGGATGAAATACACCTAAGCTCCTCTTTACAATTTATGTCATCATTGCTGCTCATCACTAATAGTTTTGCTATTGTGTGTGTGTTATCCTGAGGAAGTGCACACCCTGACATTGAAAACGGTATCCTCCCAATCGAGTGGGAGGATAGTGTTTTAATAATCTATAACCTATAATCCTCTCGAGTAGCTTGGACGCAGTCACATCTGCCAAAGAACACACCCAAAGATTGGAGCAGCAGTGGGTCATAAAGGTAAGAGAGGGTTATATCTGACTTAACGTGAGTTGGAAACATTCTAACTCTCTTTTCTTGGTTCACAGATCAAAGCTTTGATCTCATGTGGAAGGATTTCTCTGTATTCTTGGCACTGACCATTCCACAGCTTGCGGTCATAAAAGAATGGACTCACTCCCGCCTGTGTGTGGAGACATATAAAACAGCCAAGTTCACATAGGAATCACCTCCTCTATCAACTCCACACTTTGGTCTGTAAGTTTTCTGGTCAGCAAAGGTATTCCACTCTGCAGTAAGTTGCTGCCTGAGCTGAATATTAAGTAAAGCTTCAAGTTTACATGGTCATGGTCTTTGATTTGATATACATTAGTACATGGTTATACATACATTAAAACTTTTGAAGCATTCAAAGACTTATCTCCAGGATTGTCATGTATTTTAAAGAAATCTAATTCTATTAGGGTAAAATGTCTCCAAAGGCAAAATATCATGTCCTGGTTTAAAGAAATTCAAGAACATTTAAGAAATAGTTTATCACTCCAGGTAAGGTTACAAAGCTATGACGACAAAGCCGTGAGAACCTTTATCCATAAGCTGAGAAAATGTGAATCAGCGGTGGAGTTTCTCAGAGATGAGCTAAAATTACTTCAAGAGTTCATCCATGACTCATCTAGGAGGCCACAAAATAACATCTACAATGCATCAGTACAGTGATGTCTGACTGATTCAAACAAACAAACAAACAAAAAAACGTACAAAATGAAGGTATTGTTATAACCTAGACAAAGTGTGGACATAATGGGTTAAGAGGCTTTGGTGTGACATGTTTAAAAATTATCCAATATGCTTGGAGTAAAAATAAATCTGCAAAGAAAGGGTTTTAGAATGGAAAAATCTGATTGCCAGCTAATTTAGTGGCAGCTGTTGTACTGGTAGGGATATGTTACTTTGCTTGTACTTCTGACTGGACCTTTGTTTCTATTCACTAAAACTGAAGGTGCAAGGGTCTGTCCAGAAATAATAACCACTGCTGTTTTCTAGTTATTCATTTCATGACTCTCACTGTCCCTCCATTCGTATTCCTCTGCTTTTTCTTATGTTTTATCATGCTGTTTTATCACACGCAAAACACACAGCAATAAAAACTTGATTTGAAAGTTTGTTGGCATTTAATCAACTCAATATTAACAAACTATTCAGTGTTTATTATTGTAAAACAGCTCTGTGAAATTCTCCTTGTATGACTTTGGCTTTATTGTAAAGTTAAACAAATTTCAAAGGTTTGTCCAGGTCAAGAAAGCAAACCTTTAATAAAGTTTCCAGACTCATTAAAATGCAAGCTGATTACGTGGGAGTTATTTATAATAGCCTATTATTTTCTAAAACGAAAAGAACTATTTTGTTCCCATGCGTTTTTCCTCAAATTTAGTTAAGTAAAAATATCAGCAAATACCTGGCTGGCAGCGGTACAGATGCCGAGGGGCCCCTCCCCTTCAGCGGTAACATAACTGGGAGGCTGCAGTCAGTCTTTCCCGGGGCGAGCCGCCGCACAACCTAATAATCCATCCATCTAAAACACACACCGAGCCTCACAGAGGACCGGGAGTTCAAGAGCGCTTGAACAAACACTGAGGGGAGTGGAAATATCTTGGGGACGTGCTCGGTGCACTCTTCTTTCACATGCGAACTTGTGCAAGTGCAACATCCATACTGGTGCTTTATTTTCTTGTGCGTCGGCCAACTTAAAAAGGAAGAGAAGCGCTTCTGCGGGCTTTTGTTGCGCACGGGAAGTTGAGCGCGCTTTCAGGTGAGATGAAAACCACATCAGCATGCGATATTACATACCGACCGATATCTTAAACTGCGTTGTGCCGTTTTGAAAATATTCTTTTCCTGAAGATATGCCTATGCATTTGTTAAGCAAACGTTGCTTATCTGTGTTAAGCAAACGTTGCTTATCTGTGGTAGAGTTTAATGAGCCGCTGTATGCACGTATTACGTGGCCGTTTTGTTGGTGTTTAACATTTTTTTTATTGATTAGCTAACTTAGATCATTTATTTTAAACGTCGTTTTAGACTATAGGGAAATGTCTAGTAATCAGTTGCCAACACTATATCATGTTGTTATCCACTAGGTGCAGCTGTCTACTAAAGGTTTTTAGAAACAAAACTCTTAAACCTTTAAAGAATAATAATAATTAAAAAAAAACCTTTTGCTTTTTTTTTTTTTTTTAATATTAGATCTGAAAAGCAAATCATTTTTTCAGATTTGTTTTTCTCCAAAACTGGAAAAAAAAATTACCTATGTCAATCGTGGCTCATCACCCAGGGTGGGATGACCTGAGGGCGTGCCATAAGTTGTGCTGCAAACAAGTGCCTGATTCTTATTTTGAGGTTCAGTGGGGGTTGTAAGAGAGTATTAATTTACATCTCTGGTTGTTGTGGAGATGCGGATTAATAACACTATGTTAAAGGGCTGCCTCTCTTTTTTGAGAAATCTGGATTGAATTTGATAATTTGTTGTTCATTACCTAAGTCCTTAGAATGGTCAAACCTCAGAATAATGAGGTAAAAAACCTCAGAAATTCTTTATATCTATCTGTCCATCCCAGGCAGCTAGCTACAATTCTTTTTATAAAGCATAAGCTCTCAAACAATTTCATATTTGTTTTTTTTATTCCTTAATAGCTTTTATTTGAAATTTCAGTGGTGTGCCAGTATTACTGCAAGTTGAATTGCTTAAGATCACATGTCACCTGCATATCCATTCTAAATTTTAATTTAAGCTGTCTTTAAATCCTCAAATTATTCAGTGACTATTGTGTTATATAGAGGTATACGTAGTGGCACACTGAACTAACACCACCCACCTTTAGTTGAGTACATTAACATATAACAACAAACATGGGCTACTCACCAAATAGAGATGTCTATATTTTATGGGTTCAGTGAGTCACTCCACTCACTGTCCATCTGATTTTGATCCAATTCCTTAGAAGGAGCTTTTTATTGAAGGGAGTGTTTTGAGTACAGTGATAAAAAGCTGATGAAGGAAGGCAGCAAAAGCAAGAACTTACCGCTGTGTGAGTGCTGATTTTGCTGGCTGTGTTTCAGAGTTTTTGGTCAGCATGACAGAGATTGAGAAGAATTTCTACTTCAGGCCAAACGAATAGAACTGCTACTTTTACAGCGCTCCTTTGTATCCTACACTCTATTTACATATTGAGATGTTGCCAGTTGCAAGCTACTGTTACCGTCAGAAGCGAGTCCGATTTAAGACGATCGCAGAGATTTTAACATGTCTGAAGTTACTGCAGTATAAATTAAGGGAAATGTGTGTAAGGAAAAAGCAACCCACAGTTTTCCTTTGGTTTTTATGACATGTCTGGACTGATCCAAAATCTCTATTCAGATGTGATTTTAATGTTAATGTACTGTTTCTGTTATGCTGAGGCCTTTGTTTGGACAGCGATGAAAACAGCTGAAATACAATGGTTTTCTCAAGCCAACAGGTTTTTTAATGTGTTATTCAAACATGTTATTGTCACAGTGGGAGCCTGCCTGGCTTTATATGATTATGGATTCCAGAAATCCTCAGTACCAATAAACAAAGCAACTAAAGGTACCTAATGTTAGTATGAGTCTACAGTAACGGTTAGGTGCCAATGACTTGCAGGCAGACGACTTGGCTGAGTTTGGCCTCTTCGAAACTCTTTGGTGTCTCTGCATTCTCCATATGTAAATTCATTTTCTAAAGGTTTGTGTGAACATCATCCATGCTGCTTCGCTTGAGAAATACAAACAGACAACAGTGGTACTCTTGAGAGGAGACGGTGCATTGCATGCATGGGTGTTTCCCTGTACCTCTAGGCAATCAGGGGACAAGTGAAGGCACTCCTATATGTCAGTCAACTGTTGTGTCCAAATGCTCCCATCAGCCTGCCTTTAGGATGGTATTAACTAATGCTCACAAAAGTGTCAAAACACACAGACACCTCTGCACATTTAGACTTGATCCCTCAGGTCATAGCCTATTCAGGATGTGGAGAATTACTTGATTTGTTGTCAACCTCCAACAAGCCTATCATCATGTTTATCTGTTTTGTCAGCTTAGTTACATTGTTCCATCTCTGTTTTTATTAACTCTTGACTTTTTTCCAGTCAGGAGGGTTTTTCTTTTCCCCACTGAAGAGTTGACTCACAGATCAAGTATCACTTCGAATCCCACCCCCCACTAATCTCCCTCCTCCAAATAAAAAACATGAACCCGTTTTTGAATCAGTAGACATGCGCTGGTTCTGCCCAGTTACAATTTATGTTGTCTGGAGAACTAATTCACAACATTAAGCATAAAGGGAGTCTCTAATAAAAGGGACACATACATCACTGTCGATTTGGGGTGTTTGGTTACCATAGTATGCAGTTTCCTGTGGCATTATATGACAGCTGTTTTGAGATAGCACATTTAGAGATGGACAAAACATGGACAGACAGAGCCTAAGGGCTAGAATTTGATCCATATCGATTCCCTTCAGTAAAGAGTTCTTGTGGCATTGGATTAGTATTCACAAAATTTCAAGAATAATTATATAATTATCATGTGTGGTTAATTATTCTATGTAATTTAATAAATGTGTTTGTATGCCACTAATCTCGGATTACTATTCAAAATACACTCATATACTTATTTGTTGTGGAGAAAGTGCTGTCCTGAGTCAACAATGCATAGACTTTTATAAGAGAGGCAATCATGTGTAAATTAACCCAACAAAAAAATGGGAAGACAAACTTCTGTAGGAGACGCTGCCTTTTCTTAAAATAAATTAAATAATTCCTTTAGTCATCCTGGGAGAAATTTCTGATTTCCTTACCTCAAATGTTTTGCTCATGCATTTGCAGACTACGTAAGTTTAATCTAACTGTGTTTTCAGCTCCAAAGCCTGACTTTGTCATCATCTGGATGATTTAGGAGTTTAATCTTTATATGCAAGTGGATATTGTGGCAATATTCAGTATTGAATCATTGGGTCCAAACATAATTTCCCAAGAGAAACACATGCTCAGCAAGGCGATATTTTATTGTAGTTAAAACATCAAAAAAAGTTTGAGTAGACTAGACAGCGTAGAAAGTACCAGAGGTGGGACCAGGTCATTATTTTGAACATCTCAAGCAAAGATAGTCAAGGCAGAGTCAAGTTCCAAGTTTGAAACTTGGAATTTATTTCAAGTCTTTTTTTTAAAACAATCTTGTAACTATGATGGAAGTTCAGAAACAGAAAGAATCAAAGTAACACTCCAGGTATGGTTTTGATGAAGGGATAACATTATAACATAACATAAGGCTCCAAAATGTCAATTTTACACGATAACGCCCTTTTAAACTGTAATTTTTCAGAATAAACCCTCAGTAAAAATGCAAGAACAGATCTCCATGTTCAGACTGAGTACACTGGCTGCAGTAAACAGTATATTTATTCTCCATATGATTTGCCAACACAGATCTCATCAAATATAATATCCATCCACTGACATAACTAGATATGTATTAATGTTATGATTGAGGTTCGGGGCGAGAAACTCTCTTCCTTGAGTTGAGGTGAAGAAACATCTTTCTGAAACATCCGCTTGCAATCTTAAGCAAACAAGCTGCATGTTATTCTTGGATGCACTTGTAGAACTTGGATTTAAAATAGTGTGACAAAAATAGCACACACGTTAATACCAAACAGTACCATTAAATATAGCCTGGAGAATACTTACTAATGACACAAAATTAGCTAAAGTCAGCTAGCTCATCATAGCAAAAGAAAAGTAATGCCTTCCAAATTCACTTAGTCATTAGTGTAAAAATCCAAGTCAAGTCACCAGTCTGAACATTTTTTCAAGTCAAGTCCAATATTAATGACTCAGGTCTGACTCGACTCCAGGTCATGTGACTCGAGTCCACACTTCTGGAAAGTACTAGCAAGTTGTGATACAAAAGTTGCCAAGAACATGTTATTGTAATATAAGTCAATGTGAGCTTTTCTGTTGAGAATCTTTTAAATACTTTTAAATACTGAGCACATTTTTAATATTTACTTCTTCTCTGCAGATAGTTAATTCTCAGGCTACACTTTAACGTGACAATTTTCACACAGATTATGTGTGTTGTTAACACTTATTTGACAGAGCTGATGTAAGCTCTGTACCCTCAGGATAAATGTTATGAACAAGTTATGGAAACAAACCCCAGAGTGCTATTTTCAGTCATTTCTAGTCCTTCAGTTTGTTATTGGAAGTTAAATTAATGACTACATCTCTGATATAAACTGTTTATTTAAAGCATGATGAAATAAGGAGTAAGAGCTTATCTGAATGAATTATGGCTTTTACAGCAATCTGTAATTAGAGTGATAGTCCAGAGATCAATTTTTGGAGCACTGCATGTTACCGTCGAATAGTTTCTGGAACTTGCAGGTTACTTTTACAGAATTTAAAAGTTACTTTCCAGAAATTAGCAGGTGATTTCCTAGAACTTGCTCTAGGTGAAAAAAATTGCTAAATTTATGAACAAACTCCTGAGAAAGTACCCAATGTGGTCTGACTAGTAGTAATTTCCATAAAAAGCCCAGGAAAATCCATGTAATTAATGGAGAGTAACCTCAACAGTCAGGAATGTAAAAAATAGTTACTTATCCAAATTATTGTGTGTTCCTATTGTGGTCATTTGGCTTTGTAAATTAATATATTTTTTTCTTTCCTCTTTTATCTGGGTAGTGGCATCTGGTCTGACAATTCAGTCACCTTGTAAAACCACAAAACAATAGAAATGAAAATAATGGAAGGAGGAGAGAGATGCACCTTTTCAAGCTGAAAATACAAACTTTGAGTTGGAGTAGGGTTACACTGTACACTGTGTGCTGGCGACAAAGTGCTGTTGTTATGCCCTTGAAAATAGGGGAGACAAAATAACATGCAGCAGTATAATGCAAAGATGAGAGAGTGTGAAAGCCCCCTTGTGGAGGATGAAGTCATTACAAATCGATCCCAAAATAGGGACTGCAGTTTCCATGGAAAACTGACTGCAGTTTCCATGGAAAATTACAAACATTACTACAGCAAGAAAAATGACACCTTTCAAAAATGTTTGTACTGTATTTACATTATTAGTTTCCCGTTAAGTAATATGAATTAACATTTACAGTAGACATTTTTACTGCCAATTGTAAAGCTGAAGAGCTTGGCTGGACACTAAAGAGGACATTCTTCCCTCAGACATGTTTGACTCTCCCTTGTTGTCATT
The DNA here is from genome assembly GCF_000485575.1 of Poecilia formosa. Classification (NCBI taxonomy): domain Eukaryota; kingdom Metazoa; phylum Chordata; class Actinopteri; order Cyprinodontiformes; family Poeciliidae; genus Poecilia; species Poecilia formosa. The sequence goes on along the minus strand of NW_006799952.1, from coordinate 3,654,388 downwards.
TTTATGTTGAGGCTATAGAGGTTGTCATAGGCAGCTGCTGAATGTAACTAATAAAGTAACTTGTGAACTAACTAAGTTACTTTTAAATAGTCAGTAAAGTTATTAAGTTACTTTTTCAAGGAGAAATTGGTAAGTAAGTAAAAGTAAGTATGGCATCACTGTTGGTAAATTACAAAAAAGTAACCAGTTTACTGGATAAAAGTTCCAGGAAAGTAGTGTGTACTTTCCAGAAAGTCTAACATCCAGAAAGTAACCTCCTGTAACGTATGGATACGTATTATGCAATGTTATCTAGTTTTTATTCTTAATTCCTTTTGTACATATCTGGAAAGCCTGTTGTTTTAAGGTATCTTTAATGTACCCAGGGGGTAACTGGTATTATAGTCAGCAGAAAAAGCATTCAACAACAATAAATACAGTACATACACTAAAGAAAAGCATCACAGTATAGACATTAAAACATAACTGCTGACAGACACACACAGATATGGTGTGTGTAGCATGGTGGTATAGTACATTTTCCCACTGAGACATGAACTCACACACACTCACAGGGGAGTTACATGCTTGCTTAAATGCGGGGGTTAAAAAAGATGACTGACTATTGCCAAAAAAAATAATTTATGTCTTGAGAGTTAGAAACAATTACCTATGTTGTTCTGCCAGGTCACTGCCTGTGGTCAGAGAATGAAGACAAATAGCCCTGCTAATGCACTCTGTCCTGTGGAGATGGAGGGCCTTGATAATAGCGTATTAAACAGGGCACCTGGGTGTTGCTAAATGCCTCATTAGGGTGAGGGATTGGGGGGTGTCTTTGTGTGAAAATGCCTGTGGCCAAACCATCTGCTGCTTTCTTGTGTGGCAATTTCTGCCACGGATATTATGTCTTTGACTAAGCTAATTTTAGATGTCAAAGTTTCCTAATTTTCTTCATAAAGCGTCTGATTTATTAGATTCTGCCTGTGTTAAATAATCGAAGCTGTGCAAGTTGCGCTTTATGGTCCGCGCCTTGTTTGATGTGAACTCAACTGAAAAACATTTATATTTCATGTAGTATCTCTAAAAGAGACAAACGTCTTGTGTAAGATCAGAAGCCAGCAGTGCTTGGCTGGCAGGATCAAATCTGTCACCATCTCTATCAAGATTGTTTCCCATCACCCCCTGCACAGACTGCCAGCCAAGCTGCCAAAGACAACAGGGACTGAAGTAGTCAGGAAACAGCAGTGTTAGCGTAACCTGCATGGTACAAGCCATCTGGTTTTCTTTCTATTTCTCATGTCTCCCTTACTGTTCTCATACTTCTTCATCTTTGTTACTAGATTTTTGTTTGCTTTTGGTGTTCTGTGTTCTTTCATGATTCTTTTCACAAAAGATGAACTGTTTTTAACAGATCCCGACGTCACGATTTGTTCTGTTAGGGAATTCTTGCAGAAGTTGGCTGCACACGTCTGTACTCAAGCACTCAAAACAGATCCATTACTCAAATGCTTCTCACTTGGATAAAATCATGTCACTGTCATCCTGGAAATACTGTAGAGGGGATAAGCATTACCATCCGCACCATCACCATTGTTCACAAAGTGCAAATGCCGCATGGATTGAACCCTTCTCCATCTTTCTCCCTCTCTTTGCTCATCCATCACAGGGAGCTCTGTATCTGTATTTCTAACCCCAGAGGTGTGAAGTTGTCTCAATTTGTCATCTTAAGTAAACTGCAGTGTGTTTATCAGGGCCTAATAGTCTTGGTTTTAAAGCAATGGGAAACTTGGATCAATGCCACTTTGCCCTTGTGAGCTTAGAGTACATTAAACAGTAAAAAAGCACAGAAAAAAAAATCCACTCTACGATTAAACTTTAAAGACCAGATGACAAAACAGAAGGGCGAAAGTAAAAGAACCCAAAATAAGATCTAGTTTCCCAGCTTAAGTTTTCTTCCTCTTGATCATGGACTGAATATATGTGTTTTCATTATATAGCTCATCATAAATTATTCAAAAGGTGCTGCATACATAAAAAAAAAAAACGACAACATTGTCCTTGAAAGCAACTTTTATTGTCTTTTATTGGTTCCCTGTGCAGTCCGTCCATCTGGAAGAAGCATGTTGCCTTTCAGATGTGTAGGTTACATTTGCATCCAATCTATTAATTTAGCTTGACATTGTTTACAACCTTGTTTGACAGGTTGATGTGTGCAATCTGCGGTGGGTGTGGACGGAAAGTAATGAGGGCTGCTAAAAGGTCAAAGGAGGATTTCTTGTGATCTACTGATTAATTTCTTCATCAGTTGTCTGCTTAATTGGAAGCCGTATGGCCGTAGGAGGTGAGTTCTAGTAAAACTTGTGATACTGAGATGGGACTCTTATGATGGGGTGAAGGTTTATCATGGCTCTGATATATCTAACAGTCAAAAAAATTAGATTAGGTGATTAGGTTGTTTTATAGTTCTACACTGAAGTCCAGGCAGTGTTAAAATACTTATTTTTAGTCTTTTTTTCTAACCCACCAAATTGGTTCATAACTTGTTACCTGAAGTTTGATTCTAGTTTTCAGCCAAAAAAAAAGTCAGTGTCCCTTGAATTTCTTACTACTGGTTTCTCAGAGTGGAAAGTGAAATATGTATGTTTCTCCCTCAAGTCTCTTTAATTGGCTACAAAGTCCTCAACAAGTCTTTTGCTTGGTGTAAATGAAGTTGCTACTGGGTCGTCAGGCAGTAATGAATCTGTATGCCATGGACAGAACAAGTAAAGAAATGAATAAGATATCTGTGTGAACAGGAAATGGAGAGAGAAGCTGAAACAGGAATGGTCTGTGGCGAGATAGCAGAGTGTTGCTGTTTGGTTGGTGTGACCTTTGTTTTGAGCAAACGCAGTAAAAGAACACAAAAGGAAAGCTATTGACATACAACAGCTGATGTAGGATGAGCAAAGGAAGGGGAGATGCTTGATGGGCTCCATGGTGAAACAGCTGAATGGTGACAACAGATACACATCTTTTGTGAAGTTAGATGACACTGCACGTTGCTCCACCCTGTTGACTCTTTCCACTGGTCTCTCCCTTCAGATCTGAGAAGAGTGAAAACAGAACAAGGCTGCTGCACGCATCATGGCAACAGAAGACTCTTTAAGTAAGAGGAAGAATAAAGCTTGGACTCTGTTTTGCTTGCCTGTCTGTAATTGTGGCAGGGAAGGACGAAGGACTTTTGTTTCGTTCCATCCACTGGTTCTGTTTGTGGGGCTGATTTTGTTGGCCAGCCTTCCTTTTGGAGCGAGCATCAAACAGAGTGTCCCCAGAGTCAAACTCAGCAACAGAGGTAGGACGTTAAATATTGTTCATGTGTCTGTTGATTTTACTGTCATTGCATATTTTTTAATCTCTTACCTAAACATGTGTTTCATCCAGGTAAAAACAATGTAAAATTAAACTAAGTTAATCATCTCTGAATTGGCTTTTCATAAACGTTTTTTTTTAACTCTATGAACAATGGTAAAAAAAAAAAAAAGAAAAAAAAAAGAACCATATAGAGAGCATTGTTGCAAAGCATCACATTTAAGACTGACAACCTGTCATGAATCCACTTTTGCCTCTTAAATGTGTGCTCACTTTTGTTGTAAATAATTTGGGGCTCAAGGTGTTACAGTTTAGATTTGTGTTGTGTTGTAGTTCAACCAGTTCTTTACTAATAAGTTATCACTTTTATAAATATTGGGTTATGTTTGCGACACGTTCATGTAGCTATAAAAAGGACTTAAAGGGCTAGAAGGAAGACAGTTTCACATTCTGAAAACTGACATTTGAAATCTTCCCGTGAAAGCCTAGTAATGGTCGATTTGTGGTGAAAAGGCATAGCAAATGTCTATCCCTGCTTGAGTTATTGTGAAGATGCTCATGACGAATGGATTGAGGTAATTGACAAGGGGCGCTCTCACATCTGAGGATGTTAAAATATACATATTCTTGGAAAAAATTCTACTTATATTTCGCCTGGAGCCTCAGTCATGGGGATACACTTCCAAGCACTCCAGAGTTCAAGATGTTAAACCTGAATGGCCTCGTCCAGTGAAACATGTAACAGTTGATTATAGTTACAATGCCAAAAAAATGTTTCATTTTGAAACTAAATACTATTGCTACAGTTAAAAATGTTTCATTTTGAAACAAAATACTATTGCTACAGTTAAAAATGTTTCATTTTGAAACAAAATATTATTGTTACAGTTAAAAATGTTTCACTTTGAAACAAAATACTATTGCTACAGTTTTTCAATCTATATTTTAGTTATCTGCTACAGTTTATGTCAATATTTCTGTTGATTAAGAAACAGCCATTCAATCTGCTCTCTAATATAATCTCTCTCACATTATCTGTCAACTCTGTTCATGCATTTAACCTTAAATTAGGTCAGTTTACTTTATGCCACTCAGGAAAAGCAAAAAAGGGATTGCACTCTTAAAACCCACTCTAAACTCCAGTGCAATCTTTACTTCAAAGTCCTCATCTGTCATTCAATGTGCGAGCTACAAAAAAAAAAACCTACACAAATGAACTTCAGTCTTGCTCCATAAAACTGAATCCCCACTGTGACCTAAAAGTAAACTCACCCTGACTTCAACCTCTGAAGGCCCTCTTTAAGTTAAGGCTTCCAAGCCCCAAATGTGGCTGGGAAGAGACATACACGTGTGTTTTTTAGGAGTCCAACATAAATACATTCAAGTAGCTGCAGGAATAATGACTGCAATGGACAGTGTTTATTTAGTAATAGAGGCAAGCATTTAAATCTGCTCTTTGTCTTATTTTATGTTTCATTTAGAGGTAGTTAATAAATTATTACATTTTAATTGAGATACTTTTATATTTTATCTTTTCTTTTTCTCCTTAGCTTTGTGAATATGACTGACTTCAGAGTTTATTCATGCGTCTGACTATTAAGAGGCTTCTTGTAGCATGAGGAAAATTTGCAGAGAAATGCCCATGTTTGGCTTTCTTGGCCAGCATAACCGAGGCTTTAATAAATCCATCAATAGCAAATCCTTGCCTCAGCACTCATAGCATGCGCACGCCGTCATCATCTCATCAGTTTGTTCTGGTAAAATGCAACACCGACCAGCAGTGATCACTCATCGTACATCACGTCACATCATCCCCCACCCGCCCTGTGAAAACACAGCCTCAATGAGTGAAGGGTGAAACGATCAAAGTGAAATCATCCCTGTTTGAGTGAGCATCTTCAAAACAAGAACCTTCAACTGTTTGAACTCTACCCGGAAAGTCCCATACTGATAGACAGGTTTCAGCCAGCGTCATAGTTAAGCTGCCCTGGCTCTCTGCTAATGCAGAGGGAAATCATCTAAACACAATGTCAGTGGCTCTAACTGTTTTATCTGCTGGATTGTTAAAATGGGATTTCCCCAAACTTTTAACTACCAACCCCCCACCCCCCAAAAAAACAAACAAACTAATATCTAATTTTTATCATAAATATTTGTTTTTATTGGCATAATAAAATGGCCTTTGTAAGTCAGGTTTTGTCATCCACTGGGGTGGACAAGGTTTCCATCTCTGTATTGACAATCCATAAAATAGTGAATGCAAGAGATGCCACAAATTAGCTCATGAACCAGTTCTTATCAGTCTGCTGGAAGACGAAGGCCTGAGCCATGAGCCATTTGTAGCAGAATGTTGGATGGCGTTCGCTGCTTTGTTCAACTTAATGAGCAGAACATAGCTTTTATTTATAGCTTAACTATAATCAGAAGTTAATCATCTGATTATTGCCAAAAGCGAGCCAAACATATGGCGACATCTTCATTGCAATCATTGTTGTCATTGTGGCTGCAGAGGAAGGGTTGTGTTAATTACTGTTAGATATGAGTTTAAAAGAATCAGTTGAAATAAATGGAAAAATCACAGTAATAGTAACCTGCATAATTCTCCATATCAGTCTTTGACCTTTGGTCATTCAACTTATTAAGCATATCTATATCACAGCTTCACTAAATGCCAGTTGGGGAGCCCAACAAAAGTTTGTCAGGTTGCTGAAGACTAGGTGTGGAGTACAACACTGATGAGCAACTGCCACACACACACTGTTTCAATAGACTTATGGTGGTGTGTGTTTACAGAACAGATTACTGCTAACCAGAGGCTAGAGGGTTTAATCTCTCTTTGAGGTTTAGACTACATGGGGCATGAGGTGTGTAGGAGAGAGAGATATGACTATGTGGGGGGTTTTGTCCCGGTGAGGCCTGTGTATATGAGGAAGGCATAAGGCAGCTTGGTGTGGAGGGTTCCCAGAAGTTCAAATATTGAAGGTTGCTAACCTCTCCAATCCTTCACACCAAGAGTGTAATCACAATGTCAATCTTTTCAGAGTGACTCCCACAGGACGCCCCTGCTCTGAAGTGTTTACTCAAGGCATGTTGCTATACTGGCGCACTGAAAAGAGCTTGGTGATGGAAAAGATTTCCTCAGATCAGGAAGATCAAAGACTCAGTGCCGAGACCAACATGGAGCTGTGCTCACCTCCCAGAGATCCCTCTATAAAATGAGCTACAGACAATGGGAACCCAAGACGAACTGTGAAAGCAAACTGCAGTTGAAGCGAGATAGTTAAATAAATCGTCACTGTTGAACACTAAACCATGCTAAATATTTGCTGTTTTAAGTTTGTTAGTATTTCCAAAATTATTTCTATTTTCCGAATCCCAGAATATTAAGGTTCATGTTTAGATGCATGTTAATAAATATCTGTTTTAGAGATCTTTTATTACTTTCCATGTAATAAGACTATTAGGTCTTCAAAACAAACTGACAAGCCAGGATGATGGCTCTGACAACTTTTGAAAGGTTAATTCATAACATTTAGTTTAAACTTGGGTGAAAAATGTGGAAAAGGGTTATCTTGGAAAAAGATACCAACCTCAGAAGGAAATGCGAAGGACCGTTTGATGATGCTGGCGAAAGCATTATCCACCGTAAAACAAGTTATTTATTGAAGTATTTTGAGAAGAGAGCACTTTCCAACATAGATGGCATCATGAAGAAATAATATCATGTGTTAATATGAATGAAGCCTTGCATGATGTAACGCCTGAGCAACATATGTTCGCCGTTCCCTTATCAACTCTGCAGCCACAGCTCACGTTTATGATGCCCAGTCATCTGAAAATGACGCTTTCTGGACAATTAAAGCAAAGTTCAGTAAAATACACAATCGCCTGAAATATTTGCTTTTAAAAACTCAGATTTGAACTGTTAGGTGCTTTGTCCTGAAAGGCAGTGGTAGAGACATGTGCACTTATCACCAGTGTCAATATGTCAGCTCTTCATCACCGAGTGTAGCTGGAGTGTTGAGCCAAGGTGGATTAAGTAAATCCAAGATGAATTCAACACACTGTGTTTTTCTCCTAATCAGGCAACCTTGTACTGGTCTGCAAACAATAATGTTCCTCCACTGAAATGTGCACTGTAATTTTATCCAAGATGGTGCATTTTTTGTTACTTGTAAGCTACGTGTTTGCAAAGAATTTTAATCTCCCTGTTCGTCTCTTTCTTGTCTCGGATCAGAATTGCTTCAGGCTGGAAGTATCTATCTGTTTGCGGGCCCTGCCGATGGCCTGCACTCCCACTCTCTGCTGCTGGATGAGGAGAGAGGCAGTCTTTTGCTCGGAGCTAGGGATCACATCTACCTACTTGACCCGGACAATTTGGGCAAAACCCCAAGGAAGGTAACAGCTATATGGAGGAGAAATATACAATGCGTAGAAGGCGACAGAATGACTGAAATCTGAACTACACATAAACAGATGCTCATTTCCTGCATCCAAGACATTGCTTAGGAAGACCTCAAACTATTTACAGGCTCTTCAAACACTCTTTGATGGAGCAGTAATTGTAGAAAATAAATTAAAGCACGATTCCTCCATGCGTATTATCTGAACTATTCAGTTTAGATCTATGCTTGTAGACACTTAAAACTCCCTGACCTCAGGTATTTGCTGTGAGTAGGAAAATGGAACATTCAGTCATTTAGTTTCATCCCATGACACTTGAACCTCTCCTACCATTAAGTGGGCTGACGTAAGGCACTTTTTTTTTCCATTCTAATTTGGCTGAAAGGCACTCAGGCATGTTTTGTTTTAGAGAAGCGCTCACCTTTCAGTCAGCAGCAGTCTGCATCTGTCTGTCTGCTGAGGTCAGGGTCGCCATGTTCGAGGGCACATGCGTGCACGCTCTCCGACAAATGCGCACATAAACATACGCACACTCGCCATTTTGCGTCTACACAAACACATGCGTTCAGATGGGTGCCATATGTTAGAGATTGTGGATGTGAGCGTGTGTTTATGCAGCTGAGGTTGATCCATCAGTGAACGGACTGTTTATTTGATCTTTATCAAGTTGTTCTAACTGATAGTCATGCTTTCAAAGTGTTGCCTTTCTGGTCGCCTCTTGGGCCATCGGAGGTGATACCGACGAAGATATGAACCAAAAGTTTTAATCTTTGAGACTTGTGCGATCAGCCCAGACTGTCAATGTGATTCCTACCTGCACACGTAGTGTCTCCGAGAGGAGATGCAGCTGATATAGGATGAACAGAAAAAGAGCATAAATATTCCAGGCGTTCCTGCCTTATTGTTGATCTTTGGTGTGCTGGAAAAGTTTTACTATATATTTTTTATGCTTGTGTAGAAGCAGTGACAAAACCAGGTGCGAAAATACTCTGTATATGCTTTAATCCCTCAGTTAAGCCTTCACACATCCACCGATTGTATTGTAACACTGTAGTTTCTGTATGAATTCCTTTTCTATGAGCAGTGCTGACGATAGCTCTCCTTGACAGGGCTACAGGAGGTATCAAACTAAGCAGATAAGCCAGTTATAACACATGTATGAACAAGGTGGACTATTGGAGAAGGGCTCTCTGTCCTGCCAGAGCTTAAAACGTTGATATAGGTCAGACGTTTTTTAGTTTGAATTTTGAACCACTGTTAGTACGAATAGTGAAAGACTTAGCAAGAACACAACTTTTTAAAGGTAATTCAGAAAATGGTGAAATCTTTGAGTAGATTCTGCCTTTGACCTTTGCTTGTTCTCTCTACTGTCTTTCATGTTGGCTTTAGGTCTGTAAGCAAAAAAAGAAACATATGTCTGGCTTTAACCTGTCTGGTCTCAGAGTTCAGTCTGCTCTTGTTTTAAGCTTTAAAAAGCCTCTAAAAGGGCTTCAAAAGGCTCTTGGTTGCACTAAAGCTGACATTAGGTTAAGAGGTCAAGACTTTTCTCAGTTCTGCATTTTAACAAGCCCTATAAAATCCTATATTTTGTCTGTTAAGTAGCCAATATAGATATACTAAGAAAAGGGAGAATCTGCATTCTCCCTGTAAAATATGTCAACTGTGTTTGTAGACTATATAAGATTATTGATGTCATTGCAGATTCATTATGATGTGCTTACTTTACGTGGCTAAGATATGCAGATTACAATGCGAATGACAACATGGAATCATTATGGGGCTTAAGCTTCATATTTTGACAACACCGTTGAGCCGGAAAAAAAACACTCACATACTTATCTGTCATTAGATCCACTGGCCTGCTCTGAGAGACAGAGTCGAAACATGCAGAGATGCTGGGAAAAGTACAAACGTGAGTATTTTCATAAAAAAAACGTAACAATCTTTCGATAGTATCTTCATTCATTAGTCTGTCCACAAGCTGTATTGTAAATTTTCCAGGCTTTTCATTATATTTATTGTCCTACTGTACCTCATCTTTCCTCTGTTTTTTTTCTGTCCCTGCTTGTTCCAGTTGGAATGTGCTAACTTTGTAAGAGTCCTCCACAATTACAACCGGACACATGTCTACGCCTGTGGGACAGGAGCCTTCCACCCCACCTGTGCTTTCATTGAAATTTCTGGGCAGAGAGAGGTGAAGTATAAATGAGTGAATATCAAATGAAAATTCCTTGGCTGTATTTCATGGGTAGTGTTAACTAGTCTTGGAATATCACTCTCCTTTAAACCACAGGATGGTGTTTTCCAACTGTTGCCTAATACAGCAGATTCTGGCAGGTTGAAGTGTCCTTTCGATCCGTTGCAGCCGTTCGCCTCAGTCCTTTCAGGTAAATAACATCCGTTTTGCAAACTTATACAATGAGTCATGTTTATTTACGCAGAGCCATATACTTTCATACAAAAATTTGCATTCCTATGTTTATTTTCTATACTGTCCTCCTGCGAAGCTTCTGTGTTAGAAATAGACAAGTTGACATTTCTCAGGGTACAAGAAAGTCATTTTGCTGACAGTCATAAACAACAAGTGTTTGGCAGCCTTTCTGCCATTTGTTGCATATGCTAACAGAAACCTTTTCTGCTTTGCATATTTGGGTTTACATAAGTTAGACACCAGACAAAAGAAAGCAGCTTTTAATGAATACTCAAGTTTTTGTCATGTTACAGTCTAAAACTTAATTTATTTTTTTGTGACACATATAAGTGCACAATTGGGAAATGGAAGGAAAGCGCTACATACTTTTAAAAATATAAATCAGAACATTTTGACATTCTGATGTCCTGAGTCCACAAAGCTGCAAGCCTTTTGGGGTATGCCTATTCCAGTTTTTGCATGTCCTGAGACTAACATATGTTTGCCCACTTTTATTTACAAAATAAGTCAATGTGATTGAATAAAGTGTCTGCCTAGACATTCTTCATTTGGTTTGGGTCTGGATTTTGTCTAGCACATTGTAAGACATGAGTATTCTTATTTCTAAGCCACTGCATCGCAGCGTTGACCATGTGTTTACCGTTGATGTGCTGGTAGAATATAAGCCTTTGCAACAGTCTCCCGTCACACTTTTGGTCTCTAGCATAAAATATAACAAAATACATTGAAATTGGTGGTTGTAATGACGCAACGTTATAATCAAATATCTCTCCAGATCAGTACCTGTATGTGGGCACATCATCAGACTTTCTGGGAAAAGACACTACGTTCACACGCTCCTTAGGTCCTCCGCCTGACCAGCACTACATACGCACAGACATCTCTGAAGACTACTGGATCAACGGTATGTACGCCCTTGCACATCTCCACATTAACATGCTGAGTGCACTCAAAACTTGTTTGCTTTTTTGTAATACTTTCAGCCTCACTGCAGACACAAAGAGCCGCCTGTACCCTCAGGATGATTATTGGCATTCCACAGAAAAGGAAACAGTCTACTTATTCATTTCACTGGAACTTTTATATGAATGCCACAACTGAACGGGGGCCACACCTACAGGGGAATTTACAGTGTGCCACAAAGTTCAGAGTCTGAGTCAAATGCACACACACATAAAAGCATGCACAGTCACTGAGCAGGGAGACCTCTCTGCATGTGCGTCTTCGGTTTTAAGTGTTTTACAACCACTGACAGACTGTCGTGTATCAACAGTTGTCTCCAGAATCTAAATCTTTGCACATGGTCTCAACATTTCACAACCACATGGTCTGGGATGTTTGGACTAATTTTGTCTGTCTCGGCCTCGATGTCTCTTGGTGTGTGTAAACAGCTTGTGCCGGTGGTGGGGCAGACAGACAGCACCCCATCTCGTTGAGCGCCTCTCTTCCTGTGAGCCTGTGCAACATCTTCCCAGAGCTAAAATGACCTCCTGTCGAGCGTGTTAGAAGCAGTTTATTAAGCTGTTCTTGTTGGGGGAATCACCCTCTGGTGTTTGGCTTGGCTTAAAGACGTTGAGCTAATGTTGATGTACTGTCACTGAAGCGGTCAAACTTTTTGTCCTGTCCCTCCTCTGAATCTGGATGGAGATGGAAACATGCTGTTTCCATTTATTGCACCTAGCACAGTGTTCATTACTTTTCTTCAAGTTGATCAGTGTTTACTTTATGATATGGGTAAAACATGAAATACAGAAATCATTAGTTAAATACGAAAACATACTTTAGATAGAAACAACAAAAGAACAACACAAACTCTGTTTTCTTTAGCCCTCTATTTCCCTTCAGTCATTGTGATAGTCACACCACTTAGTTTTTTTGCACCACATTTACATTTATCGAAATTGGGTGTCTGCAATTGAGGGCCTCTCTCTTCGGCCAAAAGTATTATTAGGACACAATGAACAGAGTAAATAAATTTGGATTTATGATAAACCACCATATATTGCAATACTGGTATTGTATGCTTTGAAATTACTTTCCAATATTCTTTATAGCCTTTGTCCATAGGATGTATACACAGCAACAATATTGGCAAAACTTTTCATCGCCAAATCTGCACAGGTGAATTGTATCACATACACTCACTTGGTAGAAATTTTAACCCTCCTGCTGTCTTAGAGCGACACTCAGGAGGGGCTAGCATAATTGGCCAATTGGATCGACTCTAATTGCCCTCAGTTCCCACACCTAATGCATATTTATGGAAGCTGAGATGCTAGAGCTCATAGAGAGTGGTCAGGATCTTATGTGATGGTAAAGAAAGAAAAGAGCCAGGAAACTGTGGATATGTTATTGAAATTCAGTTTCACCTACTTCACCTTCTCCGACATTGCTAAACAGGCATGTATTTAAATGAGACTGACTGAAATGTTCTTAAAAAAAAATCCAAATATTCTTTCTGTTATTTTATTTGTTTATGCACCAAAACACTAGGTGTTTTAATGGCTGATATAGAGCTCCACAAGGCTTATGCTAGTATGTCAAGTGAAACAGGAATTAGCTGTTACCATGAGGTGCACTGTAGTTTAAAAGCCACATGGCATTAGGTTTAATGGAGAAACCATTACCAGTCTCTTATGTTCTCTCTTCCTTCTTTCCTTTCCTCTGTGTCTGCAGAGGCCAGGTTTATTTCTGCTCATCCCATCGCTGACACTTACAATCCTGATGATGACAAGATATACTTTTTCTTCCGTGAGGTGTCGTGGGAGGGCAACGACAAGAGCATTCTCTCCCGAGTGGCTCGTGTGTGCAAGGTGAGATATTACTTGAGGAAAGTGTAGACAGTGGGAGTTTCTCAGAAGAAGCAGCACAGTGCCATGCAAAAGTGTCTATATATATATATATATATATATATATATATATATATATATATATATATATATATATGTATAGGTATACTTTTTTCTCTCTTAACACACACTATTGATAGATGTTCTATGTTTTTTTTTGTTTTTTTTTTTCGATTGACCAACAAAAGATGACACATATTTTTAAAATGGACATAAAATTATTCATGGTTTTCAAAAATGTTGGATAAATACAAATACACACTTTACTTTTCAGATTTGCTTTCTGAAAAGCAAATCTGACAGACAAATCTAGACAGACAAATGTCTCTCTAAAAATGTCATTTTAGACAGACATTTGTGCAATAAAAAAACTCTTGTTTGCACAGGTGGGACCTGTGTTGTTGCATTGGCCAATGCAATAGACCAATCAGATTATTAGTTATTATGGGCAATATAAGTTACATCATGCAAAGAAAGTTGTAAGATGTTATATTTGATGATAATGTTAACAGTCAACCAAATTATATTTAACCTCACAGCGAAGCAATTGTAAGCTTAGAATGACACGGGGCATATTTATAATTGGGGACCTTAGTGAAGCACTCGAAGTACCATTTGTCACCACAAATGGAATTCAGTGGTTTGTAATTAGCATTCAAAGATATATTGCTAAAACTCGAAGGAACAGTTTTCAGCATGTTTATATCTTGGCAGACGTCTGCAGGGCAGGCAGAAAGGAGATTCTTTTTTTTTCCCTACCATCTGATACCCTGGAGTAGTTTTTGCTTCTTTTTTCTTACCTTTACATTCCTTATTGGTGGATGACTATTTTCTCCTATGTGAAAGGACATACTTAAGGGCCCTTAAGATTAACTCACTTTGATGACGGTCACCCTGTGAAGCATCTTTCGTAAGTGCATGCATTTTTCAAAAGGGGACACTTATCTGCATTCTTGTTTTTGAATGTACCAAACCCTATCCGTCTTGTTTAACTCATACACTTACCTTTCCATGCCCCACTTGAGAACCCCAAGCAAAGCTCGGTCAAACATTGCAATTTGAGGAAAGTAATTCATATGCAAAGATGAAACATGAGTTGTTTTGTAGAAAATGTTTTCATTTCAGAACTCCCTTCAAACAAGCTCCACTTCGATTTTTTTTTCCTCTTAGTTTCTTCTTAAATACGACAAGTATATAAAGGGTCTCCTTAGTGCTAACTATGCAGCAGTTCTAGGAAGGCCCAAATATAATGAGTAAATAAATCGCTATAAATCCATACCAGAGGTAACAAAGTCCAGTCCTTAGAAAGCTACTATACTGGTGTTGACTGTGCTATAACCTTTAGATGCATCCCTTCTCCAGCACTCCTGAATTAATTTCTGGCCTATCAGGCCTGTGCAGAGCTGCATGACATGTTAATGAAGGAAATCGGCCATTTGATCAGGCTATGTTTGACATGGGCACCATTGATTTAGAGGTAGTTAATACGACTTAGAAATGGAATAAATTTGCAAATGAGTAAATAAATATGTCACTGTATGTTGTACATGAATAAATAACGTAATTTGTCTCATAAAATGTTTATCCACTATGTGTAAAAGTCATAATAATTTCATGAACAGTTTTATTCGTCCTTCTTCCTCCTCCACCATGAAGTTAACGTCGCCTCCCCAATTAGAGCCTAACATCGGCAGAGGATGTCAACTTCAGGCCAACATTTTCTAAATGTATTTGATAGTCCTGCTCTACAGCTCAGAATGAATTTACTTTAGTGCCAGCAGTACCCACTGCGGTCAACAGGTGGGGCTAAAAATTTGATTGTGAGATTGTTCTGTCATTGATTTCCTGTCCAGGTTAACAAGTCAGACATTAAAATTTATCTGTTGAGCAAAAGTTAATTACATTATTTATGTTATGATGCACTGCTACACAGAAACCATGAAGAAATTAGTTAAATAAAGAAATACATATTTGGGAATTCACAACATATTAAATTATTATTATTATTATTATTATTATTATTATTATTATTATTATTATTATTATTATTACTGATTTTAATTCTTAAACATTTAGGGCAATGCACTATAACTATTTAAAGAATCATTAGCGCTTCATATCATTGTATCCAAATGTAAAACAATAAATTAAATTATACAATTAGGGCTTTGTAAGTTATTAAATTATTAATCTGTTTATTAGATTATGACATTTTTAGGGCTTTGCACATATTTAGGCATGTTGTTTAAACAAATAATGAGCGTAGTCAAAGTCTCTGATGTTGTGTGCACCTCCACTATGAAGACCACTTGGACTCTACAGCTCTATTAAAAGTTCCCTCATGTCATTATCAGACCATGGTTTTGTGACTACTTGCTGTTGTGTTTCAGAATGATGTCGGCGGTCTTCGGAGTCTAACCAATAAGTGGACCACCTTCCTCAAAGCCAGGCTTGTGTGTTCAATTCCAGGACCAGATGGTGTGGACACACACTTTGATGAGCTCCGTAAGTGACTATGTGATTCAAAAGTGAGTCAGGACAATAAAATGACTTTTATCTTCTAACAGTGTTTTTCTGTGAGCATTGTATTTAATGAGCAATTGAATCAGCACATGCACAGTGGTAGATGTAGGCAATAATAGATTCCAGGTGAAAGCTGTAGAGTGGTGTCATTTAAAATAACCTTTGTGTTTCTCTACTTTTTTCTTTTTTTTTGAAGAGGACGTCTTTCTGCTTCCTACCAGAGATGAAAAAAATCCCATAGTTTATGCAGTCTTCTCTACTTCCAGGTAGGTCACGTTTTGTATCATGTTCACAAACTTCTTCTTTCACCCCTGGCTTACATTGTTCTGCATTTGACCGTTTCTTTAAGTTCCATTTTCCGGGGCTCAGCAGTATGTGTATATAGCATGGCAGACATAAGGGCGGCGTTCAATGGACCATATGCCCACAAAGAGGGGCCCGACCACAGATGGGTGGAATATGAGGGGAGAATACCATATCCCCGTCCTGGAACGGTATGTTGTCTGACACATAGATGATTACAGAAAGAAAAATTGGGTCTTTCCTGGCTATAGATGTTATTTGGACAAGTCGGGGAACAAAAACACCCCACAGCTTTCTTTTAAATTACAAAATCATAAACATTAACTAATTTAAATGTTGAGGATTAAAGGGTGAAACACTGAAGAAGCTGTAGGGCATGTTATCATTTGCTTACTCAGCGTCATTACAAATGACCTAACCTTGGCTTTCAGGAGGTTATATGACATGTTAATCAGGTTCTCATTTAATTTGTTTAAGAATTCTAATCAGGGCAGTGAACAGGATGCTTGGGGGATGTGGTGCTTTATAAACCTCAGGTGCACAATTGAGTGAGGGCTCAGTATGAGCTATGGCAAACAATAAAGCAGGGAAGAGGGGATGCACAGATGTTTCACATTAGATTGTCATGCAGTTGTCATTTTTACCACTAGATGGAGACATACATAAGGAAATGTGACAAAAGGATGTTCTTAATAGTTTAAAATCTATACAACAAAATATCTCTAATAATAATAATAATAATAATAAAAGGGGGAATCATTTTTCTTTTGTTTTTTAGTGCCCCAGTAAGACGTATGATCCAAGAATCAAGACTACCAAAGACTTTCCAGATGAGGTGATCAGTTTTATTCGATTCCACCCGCTGATGCACCACTCAGTTTACCCCCTGGCTGGTCAACCCGTCTTCACACGTGTCCGAGTGGATTACTCCCTGACTCACATTGTGGTGGACAGGGTTATGGCAGATGATGGGCAATATGAGGTCATGTTCCTGGGAACAGGTGAGACTTTTTTTTTTTTTTTTTTTTTTTTAAACACCAGAGGGCAGTGGCTCACATAGACTCAGCAAATGCTCATGTGTATCAACAACTAACATTTTTAGCAGTTTAAGACTCTCTTTGTGTTCAACTACTAGTGATGTCTAGACAAAGACTGGATATACTGAATATACAATCAACTATACACACAATATGCATGGCTTACATAAGAAATAAAGCCTTTGAAATCAAGGTGATACGAATGATTTCAACACTTTATTTCTGTCTCTGCTGCAGATGCTGGTTCTGTTCTGAAGGTGGTGAGCATCACTCAAGAGAAGTGGTCAACAGAGGAAGTGATTCTTGAGGAGCTCCAGGTCTTCAAGGTGAGATATACAGCTTAACCTTGGACACACAAATATATATATATATATATATGTATATATATATATATATATATATATAAAAGATTTGCTTTCAGACATATTGTAGTAATTTTGTGGTTGTCAATGGAGCAGCTGTCTCATAAAACCACAATGTGGTTGCCCTGCCTTTCTAATTGCCATGCCTTTTGTTTATTCAACAACATCACCTATTATTTTTTTCTTAAACCAATGCAGCAGTGTTTTTGAGGTGTTTTCCCATCTTGTTTCTACAGGTTTCATCTCCCATCTTAACATTGGAGATTTCTTCTAAAAAGGTACATTACCCATGTTGCCCTCACAGCCTTAGATCAGTGTGTCTACATAAATAACATTTCTGTTTGCCCTTTCGATAATTCGCACCTCATGCATTCCGTATGTCTCATGACACATGCCTGATGTGTCACAAGACAAGCTTTTTATTTGCCCTTCTCCTTGCTTGCGGATGCATCCAGGTTGACACTGCGTTAGACTGTCCTCCTTCTCCTGCAGCTCTTTCACTCTGCCATCTAATTGCATTGGGGTCAGAGGTGTCAGTAGACACTTCAGCCCCAATCACAACTGCTATTAATCCTGAACACTGTCTGACCTGTTTGTGCCTGCATGTTGTTGTTTCCAGACATGTCAGGCCGTATCCTTCGAGTTGCATTTGTTGGCATTTTGAAGCTAATAAGATATTGTAACATACAATTAGTAACTAACGAACACCATAATGTTGGATACAAAGTGCTTTGTTTTGTAGTTGTGCTTAGTTAAGAAAGTTACTTTAGTGACGCCATTTTTCTTTGTAATCACCACAAAAATTCCCAGCTTTTGACAGAAATAACTCAGTACATGACGGAGGAAAAAACTGTGCTCTCCTCTACATCAATAGTAAATTTCATCTTGGCCACAGTTTTAACAGTTATCAATAACTTTCTGGCATAATTTTGGTGGAAATATTTAAGTTTCACGCCTACGACCAGCACCCCATAGATAACAACCTATATATGAACACTAAAGAAAAAACATACAATAAAACGTGTTGAGCTTTCTCACAACGCTATCGTCTCTTTGTCTTTTGCAAGAAAAGTGTTCCACAGCTTAAATTTCAGAAATATTAGAGCATGAGTTAAAGTGAAAATTTCAAATGTCATTCTTATTCGTATAAAGCAAATTAGTGTTCACAGATATCTAAGCCGCATGATTAAAGGATAAAACAGTTATTACACTTTTCAGCTTCTGACACAAAATCACATTTCAAAAACTGTCATAATTCTCAGGGCAGCTCTCCTGTTTTTACAAAGTCCTCTGATATGGGAGAAAAATTCCCCCAATCACTGATAATTTCAGGTGTTAAGCAACTGACTCGTCCAGCATCTCAAGGAACTTCTCATTTTGAAATATAACGAACTGCCAGCGAAAGCAGATGCAGTTATGGGAACATCAGAGGCTTACGGGATTAACCCAGAGTTATGACTACAAAACGGCCTAAAGAAAACATGAAGACGAACATAAACAATCAATAAAATAATCAACATTTTTCAATTCAAAAAACATTTTTGCTGCTAAATTACTGAATGAAGAACACATCAGCTAAAGAACAAAAACATTTAATTGTGTTTACTCGGTTATTTAGGTTCGTCAACCATCAGACTGGTGCAAAGTGCTGTTATTCCCATTCAGCTTTTAAGTGTTTCAGGAAACCCTGATTATTCACATAATTTCTTTAAAAAAATATCTTATCATTCTTCAGTTGTTCAAATGTCAAAACTACTTGGGCTTTTTTTTCATCCATACAAAATGTCATTTCAATGTGGAAAGACAGCAGTTGAAATAAATCATTAAAAGGTCCAAATT
Source organism: Poecilia formosa (assembly GCF_000485575.1). NCBI lineage: Eukaryota > Metazoa > Chordata > Actinopteri > Cyprinodontiformes > Poeciliidae > Poecilia > Poecilia formosa. Next base: position 3,635,313 of record NW_006799952.1, on the reverse strand, counting down.
AACATTGCATTTATGCCAAAAATGACTGAATGTTAACATCTTACAGGAACCTTGTGTAGCTTTTCTTTTTAAAACAAATTCTACAATAATGCTGTGTTTGATTTTAGCAACAACTATACGTGGGTTCCAAGGAAGGCCTCGCTCAAGTTTCCCTCAGCAGATGTCACCTGTATGGCCAGGCTTGTGCTGAATGCTGCCTGGCACGAGACCCCTATTGCGCGTGGGATGGACACACATGCTCCCGATATGTCCCGGCATCTAAGAGGTGGGACAGAGAGGAAATGAGATGCAGCTGTGCAGTTCCTACGTATTATTTTTTTTTCCGGTACATGTTTGTGTTCTTGAAAGAATTGTTGTTTAGCTTGGGATTTTCTGAAAATCACATGTTGTGCTTTATGTTTTTATTAGATCTTTTTGGTATGAGCAAATTGTTTTGTAGAGAGAAACTGTTTTTGATGTGTCCTCTAAAAATGCTTTGGTTAGAATTATTTTTTTTTTCCACAATTTATTCCGCACCCCGTCTCAGTGTCACCATTGTTAAACAAGCTGTGTATGTCGTTTACCCATGTTTTTGTTATTTGTCCTTTCATGCATGTGTCTAAATGCTACAGAAACAAGACCCAGCAGTTATGGGTCACAGTGCCTTATTATTAGACCGTGGGGATGCTGTTTTTGTTTTGGAATTAGTGGAGGCCCTGCTTTCTTGGTTACCCCTGATCTTTGAAAGTAGATCTTAAGTGATTATGTGCTACAGATGTCCCAGGAGGAAGTGGAGGAAGAAACAATATAAACTAAAGGAGCCCAAGTGAGCAACATCACAAAAGAGGACAAGTAAACTCTTGTCTGGTGTGACATTTCAGAATTATTTCCTGTGAAGCTGTTTGACAGAAAAAGAAATAGAATTAAACATATTGAACTTAAGGTAGAAGTAACATTTCTACTTCAGGAACCTTATCCTGGGGCAGTTCTGTAAATCCCACTGTTTCCACTGCAGTTACTGCTAAAAACTGATCAGTGTTAAAATGTTCCCCATAAAATGGCCCTGGAAGGAAGACAGCTGTTATGAAATTTCTCCTAACCTCCAGTAGGGATATTTAAGGAAGGAAGGAGCATGTCCAATGGGAAAAAAATGTTTCCATGATATATTTCAGTCATCCAATTTAAAGGGCTCTATGGCTCATATTTTCTGCTAACTTCACCTGTAAATCACAAACTTGATGTGTTTTCTTTTTGTGTTGGCATTGAAAGTGCATTCTTAAGTCAAAGTAATATTTGGATTTTAATCTGTTTATATTAGAATGCTGTACAGTATTTAAACAGTACAGAATAGTTCACCATTATAATCATCATCAGAGGTGCTACTCATCTTTTCTGTTCCACAAATGCAGTCAAGCTGGAATTCTGATTTATGAAATACATTTTACTTCATAACAACACTGAAGTCATTGTTGAATTGACTTTGATGTAGTCAAAGAATCATCCATTATGTTTTTTCCCCCCTCTAATCACAGGCTTTTACGCTTGTAAGGGGGGACTTTTCCTATTTTCCTCCTTCACTTGACAACACTACTCTGTTGCAAGTACAGAGCGGGAGGACAAAGGAAAACATCAAACTGTCAACAGATGTAATGTAAAGAAACCACAGCAGGAGCCAAAACTGAAACAAATAAAAGACTTGGGCAGATTAAGTGTTAATGGTAATTAGGTTTCTAGGTTTGAAGATTCAGAGTGACATAATTCAAACATGCCAAATCAGAATACAAGTAAATGAAATGCAGCTTCTTCAGTAAAAGAAAATACACCTGCATACCTTTTATAAATAATAAAGGAAACAAATTGAGATGTGACTGTAAAACATTTGGTGCTTTTTTTGCATTCTGGTTTGGCATCCTTGCCTGGGGTCTTACTGTATGCAATTTGCTTGTTCTCCCCATGTGGATTCTATCCAGGCGCTCTGGCTTCCTCCCATAATCCAAAACATGACTGCTAGGCTAACTAGCACTAGGCTAACTAGCACTAGGCTAACTGGTCTGTCCCAGGCTTGGTTGTTCTGGATTACCATTCAGTGACCGCATGACCGTCCACAGAGAAGCAAAGGCATCTTAGAACTGTTTGTAAAGCAAAGATAATTTGTGTAAAATAAGCAAAAAGGGATGCCAATGTAAATTTATCAATTTAGCTTTATCAACAATTGTGTCCATTTGTGTACATTTTTCTACTTTCACACTTGTGAAATTGTAAGATCTACTAAGAAGGAGATTTACATTTCTTATAACACCAAGCCATAAACTACAAGAAGGGTACAAATCATTTTTGTACATGACTGCATGAAGCTTAATGAATGTAGATGTGCATTCAGCATCTTTGTCTTTGCTTTTCAGACGTTCCAGAAGACAGGACATTAAAAATGGAGATCCTGCCATTCAGTGCTGGGACACAGAAGACAGTATGTAGACTCTATTCTGCTTGGAGACTTATACTATAAATCACATTAACATTTCCCACTATGCACATTACTCAGTTGCTACAATGCAGGAGGAATAATTAAAAAGATTCACAGTTGGATAATTACCGATTTTTGTTTTACGTTTTCAGGTCACGGTGGCGGCAACGTGGAGGAGAGAGTTCTTTTTGGAGTTCAGAACAACTCCACCTTCCTTGAATGCATCCCAAAGACTCAGCAGGCCCAAATCCGGTGGTACATGCAAAAATTGGGATCTGAACGTAGGGAAGAGGTCAGTGCTCATAATAATCCACAGATTGTTTGCACAAACCAGCCAAACACTCTGGCATGAACAGTTTAATGTCTTCCCAACTTACTCCTCTTTCTCTAAGATTTCTGAAGATAGCCATTATTGCTTTCTTTGGATGTACCTCAGTTCTTTTTTCTTTTTCTGGTGGATCAGAAAGCATGGACGTTATTGGGCCAAAGACAATTATTGCTTACAAAAGAATGTTACAGTGTTCAGAAACTTTATATTTGACTTCAGCCTCTCTGGCTCTGAAATCTGAGTGTTGAACACGTTGCTACAGTTTTCATCGCTCCCTGTGTAGCTGACGTTTATGGGTGTTTATGACTTTCCATAAATTTTTGCACCTTTCCTGTCCTTGAGGGAGGTAAGGAATGACTTACCTCCCTCAAGGAGGGAAATTCTGCTTCAATTCCCAAAGGGAAATTGAAGCAGAAGTGAAATGTGCAAAACTGTATTATGAAAGTGAATTTTAATCAATATTTTACTGTCACTACTTATTTTATCAATGATCTGGATCTTGCAGATAAGGTGTGTGTGTTGTGTGTCACTGTATTACTAAGTATCTGCCCGATACCAAGTAAATACTAAACTACTATCACTGATATGAATTTCGATACTGATGCTTTTTTCCTGAAATATTGTTATCAATGAAATATTTGGTGGTTTGACTTCAGTTAGTTACAGTTGTAATAAATATATTTTAGGCAAATAAAAGCATTTTAACTATAAAATGACACAAATAGAAATAAAATATATATATATATTTTTTTTCAGTTTCTCTGGTCACATATTACATTGTGAAAGCCGAGAGAGACAGACAGACTGTTTGTGCAGACAGTGTCGGAATGAAGCTGTGCTTGTGAGGGAATTGAACAGGCTGAATTTAAAAGAAAACATACCTTTGTAATGTTTGAGCACAAACATTTTAATTCCTGCGTATGTGCTGACATGAACTACTTGAGGAAAGTCAAGTAACTTTCTTAATATATGGAATAGAAGAGAAGTTGCAAATAAAAGTGTTAACTATTCATCTTGGTACCCATATCGATATATAGATTGATATGCCCAGCCCTTCTGGCAGATAAGAAATTAATCCTTTGGATTAGTTTGATTGAGACCAACGAGGCACAACTCACAACTAAAATACTTCCCTCTGTAAAAACATGTTTTTCAAATCAACAACAACAAAGGTGTACTGTTTAGAAAAAAATAGTGTAGCATCTTTTCTAAGAAATCGATATAACTGATATTTTTAGTAGAAACTAGTTGATGTGGAACATGATAAAAACTCCAAAGAGGGAAAAGGCGCATGCTTAAAAGATCTATTATTTTCAAGTAGAATATATGAAAGTTTATGTTCAGAAGTTTTTCATTAAGTCTGATAGGGAAACATTACAGACTTTGTATTTGTTAACCAGAAAATCCAAAAATATATGTATATTTATATATATATATATATATATATATTTTTTTTTTTACCTAAACAGAAAACTTGTACAATGGTTTAAATACCTATTTTAAGAACTGCAGACAAGGAAAACCTAAAATTGTCAGAAACTACTTTGCATGCAAAGTATTCCAACACGTGAGCTATCTTTGGCTTCAAATGGGAATCCAACAGCTGTTTTCCAACTGCGTTCTAAAACCCTTGGTCATAAAAATTTAAGACAAGCAGAGGTGCAAAGAAAAACATGAGGTGGAAAAGACGATTTAATGTGTAGAAATAGACTCATTAGCGATAATTTTCTTCACTGAAACAACAAAGATATGTTTATTCAGCCCTTCTTTCTCCTGTCCAAACATTTATGGTCTTGTTTCTCCCATTGTTAATGGCCTTCCTGCTGGCTCACTTACACACTCCTCATCTCCGACTCCAATTTTCTTTCCTTCTAATTCACCCTCTCAGCTGTCTGCTTTTGGCTTTATGTCTCGGGAGAGAATCTAAGTCCAGACAGGTGCAAAGGACTCCTGCCTTACAGACTCTGACTAAGGAAAACACCTTGTTCTTTTGTCTTTGGTGTGTTTGTCTGTCTCTGTGTTTATCTTTGCAACCCCACAGCGGAAACCATAACAAAACATTCGCAATGCACAGCCATGTGTTTTAGGGTAGCTAACACAATGGGGTGTTTTTGTCTAGGAATGCAGTGATAGTTGACCCGTTGCATCAAAGTAATGGTGTATAAGCAAAGTCTTCCTCTGAAGGTCCTCTAAGTTATAGAAAGAAGTAAAGATTAAATGAAATACATAATATTAATTGAGAGAATTGGTTAGTTTTGCAACAGCCAAGTTTAGTGTTTTATCATAATGTGCAAATGACATATTTAATGCAACAATAAATGTTTTAAGAATAAAATACTAAAACCTAAGATCTCCTTCAGACTAAACAGCAACCATTGAATGTATGTGTATTTATCTGACTAAAACAATTACATTTCAACAGAAATCACTCACATTTGTTAGAAATTTTAAAAGTGACCTAAGTTCAGTGAAAAAGGATTTTTAACAGAACATATTGTGGCTATGCTTCAACCATTTTAGGAAGAAAATCTTGACTTAGTGTGTAGCAGCCACGTCAACAAAACGGGATGGGGCTCATCTACAAAATGAGTCACTGAAGTTTTCTGCTAAACAAGCTGGGTGTTCACAAAGGACTTTGTCAAAGCACTTAATGGGAAATTGAGTGAAAGGAAAAAGTGAAATTCACAGACAATTATGTGACCAATATGGCCCCACACTTTGTTCTTGATACAAGGGGGAGCAAACAACTCAAGAGCAACAGCAGAAAGATCAAATATAGAGTATTTTATTACAAAGAAAGTCACTTTCCAATAGTGACAATAAAAACAGTCCTTTTTCTTCTTAATAAAATCCAAAGTTCAGTAATTGTCCTTAAAAGAAGTCACCAATCCGAGGCCACCAGTTGGGCTCCACTCATCACGCTGCTCCAGGTGACGGCAATCTGCCTATAAGTCGCTCACTTGCCGATCCTCAGCTGACTCTGCGACACTCCAGCACTGTTCCGCTCTTCGGCATGCCACGCCTCTTTTCAGACTGGCCCAGAGGCGTGGGCAGGTTCCCTTCTGCCCAGATCCTCTGCACTGAGCCATCGGCCCACCTCTCGGCTCTCCGCGCCTGGCACACACGCGCCTGTTGTGTTTATAAAATTCTTATCTACAGTATTTAAGTTTAATATCTTTCTCCTTCTCTGTTTTTGTTTTATTCTGACCAATTTCCACGTTACCCTTACATTTCTATCCCACCCTAATCACCTCACACTTTCTATCATGATGCTGCTCAGTTTGTCGACTTGGTTTTCTTGTGTCTTTCATGTTGTCTAGACAGCTTCTCTCTGTGTTTTCCCCACTTTGTTTTGATGGAGACATCCTCAGCCAGCTGCAGTCTGCACCTGCAATGTAATGCTCACTCTCCTCATGTGCTCCCTTGTTTTTATCCCACCGCTCAGGTTATTAAACATATTAACTGAAGAAATGTAGCTGTCATACTCACAACATCCTTGCAAGAGTGTATGTTCACCTAGTAGGGTCTGAAATATTTTACCATTAAGACATAACTAATGAGAAAGGCATGAATGATGATAAAATGCATGCCGTGTGTTCATTAAATCAAGGCTTGCCCTCTTTTACAACATGTGAATTTAATTTGATACTTAAGGTGTCAGGGTAACTAAAAGAAAATACAAATATGCATCTGGGTGTGCCTTCGATGCAGAATTGTTACTTTGATGTGCTGCATTGCCATTATTTTTGGAGTGGCTAAATCACACACCATGGTACAAATATACACAAATAAAACAGACCATCTGGGTGAGTTTAAATGTCTGGTGCTGTTTCTTAGTCACAGATGCCTTTATTTCGGACTGTGGAGACGCTTAAAAGACCCAAAATGAGCACATAAACGCTGATTGAATTGTTTTAAATTGAGAAAGACTTTTATATGTTCGGAAAAAACTCACGTTTTGCCAAGTCACTGCAGTGTATTAGAACACGGCAGTGTGATGGAGTAGGTAATATAACACATGTCATATTTATTTACAGCCCTTCAATGGCTGTAAATATGTATATATTTTATTGTGATTTATGTCACACACCAACACAAATCAGTGCATAAAGATTTGGTAAACGGAAGGAAAAATATAACTTTGACATTCAGTGTTTTCTTTGTTAATGTCAATCACATTTCTTCAGCAGGAACAGAAAACTGTATAAATGCTTAATGGGTACAAATACCTTTGCAGTGAACTGTAGACACTAACATTCACAAGGAACAACAAATCTGTCACACACATACAATTTGTGTTACTTATAACTTCAAATAGTCACAGGAGGACTATGGATGTTTACTTTTGAAGAAGTCAGACATGTGCAAGCAGTAACAGTGCACACACACACACACACACACACACACACACACACACATGCACTGTTTCTCATGGTCCTTCATGGTCATCTTAACACTGCTGCATTGCTTGAAGTGGAAACAGAAGCAATGCCACGAGATTAATCATCTGGAGGGTAAAGAATGGCAGAATCCGAAAGACTGACCTGCTGTAGATGTCCAGGTTTCTATTCTGAGCTCTTGGATGAGTCATCAACGCAATGTTCGATCCAAGTTGGTAGGCTTGGAGTAATTCTGGAAAAGTTCCCATGTTTTTCCACATTTTCTTCATTTGACAATAATGGCTTTCACAGTGGCTCATTTCAGTCCCAAAGTCTTTAGGCCCTCCTCATGCTGAGATGGGTCATAAGGAGACTTATGATTTCTTCAAATCAGGGCATATTGCATTGTGTTTGAGATCTTTTACCATTGTTCATTATTGTTATCTGACAGGTTGTATTTAAGCAATAATTTGATTTCAGGTTGTCGTTGTATATTATAGATGTAGTTGGAAACTCATAAGTGTATCACAAAAGCAAAATTACAGAAATAGATTTTTTTCTTTTAGATTACATACACTTTCAATCTTAATACCATATTGAGTGGAGTTTTTTTTTATAGCAGAAGGCTTTATTTGAAAACAGACGTGATCTTTTCATCTCAGTCTCTCTGATGAGTCTCTGACATGTTTGTTTTTGCCTCCCAGGTCAAGCTGGACGATCGTGTTGTCCACACAGACCGAGGACTTCTAATCCGCTCCCTCCATGCCTCTGATGCTGGCGTATACTTCTGTGTGGCTCAGGAACACACACACTTCACACACACTCTCCTTCGTCTCACGCTGCAGCTTCTCACACACGGACAACTTGACAAAAAACCGAAGCTCAGTGAAGATGTCGCAGAGCTGCACCATAACGCAGAGGCCCGTCAACGTTACAAGGACTATTTGAGAGTAATGAGCTCTCCCGTCCACTCCTTGGAAGAGTACTGCGATTCACTTTGGCTGGATAAGAGGGCGTCCAGGATGAGAGGGAAAAGTTTAGGACATGGCAAATGGAAACACATGCAGGACATGAAGAAGAATAGAAACAGGAGACACCACAGGGACAGAGAGGAAGACAAAGAGAGAAAGAGCCGAGGGAGGATAATCAGGGCAGTGTGAAGGCGAAGAAGAGGGACAAGACATGAATATTTTTATAAACAAACTTTGTACTGTACATTTAAGTAGGGGGTTAAGGGTGAAACTAGTGGGACACAGAAATGTAAAGTTGCTGCCCCAAATGAGGTTCTGACAAAGTTCTGCCAATTTGATATCTGACTAATTATCCAAATGTTTCTAAACCTTTACACTGTTTTTTTTTTTTCATCTGTATGTTTATACCTTGGAAAGTGAAAACGATACCGATTGCACACATGGTAACTACACACAATTAGTTTATAGTGACAAAGCAGTTTTTGCAACTTTATCGTCTATAAGCTTTAAAGCCATATTTCTTTCTCCAGCTGAATTCCATCAACACGACACTGCTTAATAAAAAATGTTAAAGGTAAAATAAATAAAAAAAATCTAAATACTTAAAGAAAATTTGACGACATTGCATAAATGTTAAATGAGTGTAAATATTTATGTAACATGTACAGTAAGTGTAGCATTCCTCTTTTTCTGCAATACCGTTTTGTATTTCTAAAAAAGATATATTATGTTGTATTTCCTCCCTCCTGTTTGATGTAGACTTGATAGAGTTTGTTCATTTACTACTGTTTCTAAAAGATATTTAAATAAAATTACCTCACATTCGTGATCAGTTTTATTTCGTTTTTCCCATGATAGGCAGATATGGAATCAAACACAGTCATCGCTGCACTTAAAGCGCATAAAAAAAAAAAAAAGGGTTAGGGTTAGTTCAGCTGAGCCTCTCCTGATTTAGCAACTCAATTCCCCCGGCGCTGTGCAGATGCCACAGTGATTCAGGACCAGCTGGTCTGTTGTTCGATGCGAGTGTGGGTAATAGGAAGTGGGCATTTTCAGGAACATGAAAAACAATACATGTCTCTAAAATGATTTTAAGGGAAAAAAAAAAAGTTTAGAAAGCTTGAAAAGTAATTTAAGTAGCAAGTGTTATATAACCAAAAGCACCTGACCTGATTTACATTTTATAATTACATAAGATTCAAATCGATGGAGCATTTGTGCATTACATACTCCACACAGTAACATGTTTTCTTCTATACAATGCATTGCTGTGACAGCAGAATACGTACAAATTAAACAGGGTTGTTGATTAAATAAATGTTTAATTGTCGTTGATGTAAGAGCTGAATATTTTTGCACTCGTCTACTTTGTGTTTATTCACAGTGAAATTTCATGCTTGCTATAACAGAAATAATAAATATTTTAGGCACTTCCTCCTCGTTTATAGTTTATTTATCAGTCAGCTACAGAGAGCAAACTGCTTTCTCCTCTCCAAAAAGGAAACTATAAAGGGACACCAGAGTAGCACAATAACAAGCAGTGAAAAAGCTCAGAGCAAGTCCAACATGTTCCTTTCACATTTCTTGCTTAATGTAATAGACTCTTAAGAAGTTTGTTTATTTCTAACATTGGCAGAAAATATGTACTACCTTTAGAATGCTGTAGTAATTAGGTCGTTATGTTTTAAAACAAATCTGGGAGGATTAATCCCACTGTCAAGTAAAATAACTGCATGCTAGACGCATGCAGCTCTGCTTAGGCTTTTTTTTACTAGGACTGTTCTAACCTTGGTAACGTTTTATCCTGGATAGAAAGGTTTGCTCAATAAATCCCATGGTTCTTCTTAATACGTTCCCTGTGCGTGGTTAACCCGGAGGTTAACATGACCTTTACATTTGAATGGAGAAAAGTCATTAGGAGATGATTTAGTGGTATGATATGTGGCTAGAGAGGATTTCTAGAAGGAAGTGGTGAATTTGATGTGATTGGAGTAATGAGAGTCCTTTGGGAATCCCTGTGGAAGAGCTACGAAATAATGGCAAACACAAAGGCCCTTTAGCAGAGTACCATTAAAAAACATTTATTTACTTGTGTGCACTGATCCATATGGTCAACTTCACCTTCACATTCACATGTAGATCCTATAAATGCGAATTTATAGGATAATGTGAAATCTTAATCTTATTTTTGGACCTAGAATTTAATTTTGTCTGATGTTATAAACATGGGTTATTTGCCTTGATTTGGGTTTTCCCCCACTGGCTTGAATTAAACCGGGTCCGTCAGCAAAGTTTTGAACGATGACGTCAATTTTCTGCACTGCTTTAGAATTGAAGTTTGCTGTAGTATATTAGCAATGGCAGTGACCGAAGTGAACAAAGCCATTCACATATTGAATTAACACTAAAAACCATTTTTTTCAGATTGGCTCTTCTCTCTTCTCAGTGGAGGACGGTTGTTGTTAATGTTGTTTTTGGGTAAAAAATAAAAAAAATAAAACCTGTACACAGTCCATGACTCCAGGAAGTAACCATTTCTCAATAGCTGAAAGTCTAGACCCTAGGAAAGGTTAGGGTAAACAAGAAACTCCTGCAAAAATTAATTGGAAAATAAATGTGAGGTGGGAGTTTAAGGAATGTCTTAAAAATTGATGTAAAAGGTCAAAAAATTGGGAAAAATGTGCAAAGCTAAAGGGATTCAAGGAACTAAGAAAGTTAAAATGTAAGACTTATTGTGCTAAGACCTACACTACTCAATGCTTATTGTTGCTGATGAAATACCTCTACAAAATATTACAGGGAACAAAGGATTTCTCAAACATATGTGAAAGAATCAAGGCAGCACACCAGGTATAACATGATGTAAAGCTCAAAAATGTTGATTTTACATAATACTGCCCCTTTCGGGCATATTGGTCTTGTGATGGTCAGAGGGAGAATAACAAGTAATTGGCCCATTCCTCTTTAAACTGCTGGTTTCATTGTCCACCTGGCTTTTACTGGCAAACTAGGAGCACGGCATGCTTACCCAAACTTAACAGATTGCCAACTTCTTTTTTTTTTCTAAAATCCATTTTCGCTGATCCCTTGAACCAGGACCCAGTAACGTCCTATCAACAGATTGTTGTCTCTTTTTTAACATATTCAAGCCAAACCAAAGTCACAGAGTGGTTGTTGTTAATGTTGAAAATCCGGAACAGAACAATATCTGGATCAGGATCTGGACTGGCCACAAATTGCAGACAGCAGTTCAGAAATAGACGACTCGCGGGCCGGATGTGGACCGTGAGCCGCCATGTTAGGGCCACCGACCTCGAATGGCCCTGAATGTGTGACTGTTTGAGGGTCACATGTTCTTATACAAAGGACTTGTACTGACAGGCACTTCAAGCAAGGCTGTGTGAGTATAAAACTTCAGGGTCCTATTAAAATTCATATGTCAAAAACTCAACACCCAATCATCATGGGAGGCTGTGGTTGCTAAATCACCAAGACTAGAAAGGGTATTTCAGAGGGCCTTTATGAAAACTGTGTGCGTTGTTGCGAGTGAATGTTTTCATCTGATATATTCAAGTACACCACATTAGTGTGAATCATTTCAGGCGTTTATCTTCTATTATTGTTTAGTGTTGGCTTCTCAATGCCCAAATTAAGATGTCTAAAGCTATGACAGCAGGATCTGAGGCAAAGGGGGAAGGAAACGAGTGGAATTGAGATGTTAGACGATAGAGTCATTTCTCTGTTTTTATTAAAGGGTCTTCTGCAGCTGTGCAGGTGTGTGCTGTTCAGGCGTTGACAGTCAACTTCTGGGCCAATGCATAGGCAACCAAGTGTTGCAGAGGTCTGTTGGGCTGAGGAGTATTAATGGCTGCCTGAGGGGTTTTTAGAAAATGAGGTATGTGTGCATGAGCTGGAAACAGTTGTTCCTTCAGTGTAATAACTACCTGCACTCCCTTCTGCCTAATTTACGGACATAGGTAATCTCTCATCTCTGCAGGATCTGTGGCAGGACGGGCAGGATATAGTGAATAACGTGCACCATGTACTAGCTGTTATATACTGCATGTGAAAAAGCTGCTTTCAAAAGACATATAAATTCAGGAAATACCTCCCTGATCTAGTGTTCTCTTGTGTATTAAGCTGTAGGTCTGTATTGTTGGACTCAAGGCTTTTAGTTAGGAACATTATCATCTCCAACTGGGCCAAAGGTCACAAAAACATCAAAAGACTGCTATGCATTTCAGATAAAGGTTGTAATATGTTGTATTCAGACTCCCATCATATGTGAAAACACTTGAATAGTTTTTTTGTTCTTGTCTTGAGCTCATTAATGTCCAAATACATGGCTAATTTTAAACTTTGTGACAGTTTAATGTTGCGGGACTACCTTCAATTTAATTGCTCTCTGAAAAATATCTTATTTCGTCCAACGTGGAAATGTCAGTCATACAAACCTTGGGAGACGTCTTTAGATTTAAGGCAACAGCCTTGTCATATATTACTCATTTTGCCGGATGACAGCTATAGAATGTTGAAACATGTGCCTTGCTACGCTACACATAAATTATTGAAGAAAAGACAAAAACAGTGTTGTTGCGTCCAAAGTATTTGGCAGTCCTTTATTTGATTTTCTTTTTTCATGCTTAACACAAAATCCTTCCTGCAAAGAACAGAAACTGACTGTACTCTTTAGTAATATTAAAAATGAAGTTGACGGGATATCATTTAGGATTCCCTTGTCAGACATTTTGCCTCTGAGACTATATCAAGTAATTTAAAAAAACAATCCATGGATTATTGATTTAAAAAAATTAAAGCGCAAGAACTTTGACTGATGGTATAAAGCCCAGAGATAAAAGGCATGTCTGGAAAAACAGATAGTCTGTTTTCTCATACAGAAGGATTTTGATTACAAATAATTAAAATGATTAGTG
>NW_006799952.1:3593022-3622012 GCF_000485575.1 Poecilia formosa | reverse complement strand
GTGTGTGTGTGTGTGTGTGTGCATGGTTGTTTGTCTCTCGGTTGCCCTGTGACAGACTGGCGACCTGTCCAGGGGGTAACCCGCCTCTCGCCTGAAATGTTAGCTGGAGATGGGCACCAGCAACCCTCCTGACTCCACTAAGAGACAACGGTGTATAGAAAATGGATGGATAAAATGATTCCTGTTTTCCTTTACAGAAAACAGAACTGTGACTAAGATGATTATAACTGAAGTGATCCCTTATTTTGTTAGATCAGATATGCTAATGATTAATTTTAAATGAAAAAAGTTTTGGTTAAATGAGTTGTGGTTTTTGAGAGAGACTATAAACTGTGCAATGTATGATATAATGAGGTGTGACAACTGCTGTGAAATTGTGGTGAAATAAAAGCACATGACAGATGAGGAACTGGCCTTAGAGGTTTTCATGAAATAAAGAGAGATATAAGGAAATAGAGGGGGGAAGATCATGCCTATTGCCTTTATTTACACCTATACTGTGTGAAAATGGTTCAACACCTCATGAGGTTGTGGTTCGGATTGGCCATCCCTCATCAGCTTTCGAATAGCTCCTGATCAGGTTTAAACTCTGCAGGTTTAGGAATCTCAGTACTCTTTGGATAGAGAGCTGGTGAAGTGTTAACCTCTCAAGGAGGTTTTAACTGGAGAGGGGCTTAGCCCTTCAGACAATGAAACCCCTTATCATCACAGGGGAAACCAAGGAACTAGTGGATTTCTGCCTGCACATCTGGGGACCCGACATTGGCATAATAGACACCTACAAGCAGAAGAAAAGGCAGTTCACAGCTCCTTTTGTCTCCTAGCTGGAGTCACTAAAGGAGCTATTACTGCCATTAACTTTTAACTTTTCTTCAGCATAGAAAGTATTCCTGGATTGCTGATTGTATTTTTTTTGTGTGTATGCTGTTTTCTGAAATTCCCAGCCTGTTCTGGCAGATGGTTGCTCAGACTGAGCCTGGTTCAGTTGGAAGTTTATTCCTGCTAAAGCGGCGTTTTCCTTTTCACTGTTCCTTGAAGATGCATGATCACTTTAAAGGGAAGATTACGGAGTCACTGTCCCAGTACAAGTGACTGTCCATCGTTGCTACATGTTCATCCAGGAGAAGTAAATACTGCAAGTCAGTGATTCAATGCGATATGCTGGGTTTCCTTCCTTAGATAGATAATATTTTGACAAGTTTAAAAAATAAGCTGAACATGATGATTGTTTGAAAACAAAGATCAATTTGGAATGCACGTGTCTGACTCAAAATGTGATTTTATGCTGGACTGAATTACATCATATGTTGTGAATTGGTGCCTTTATATATTAGCTTAATTGAATGGACAGAAACAAATTCCACAGTATTTCAGACTTTAGACTCTAAAATGAACTTTCTCTCTTTACAATTTTCTACAACACTTTAAATGCAACTTATTATTTGATTTGATCAGAAAATATTAATTGAATGTGGCAAGTTGCACTGTAAGCATAGCTCTTTTTTTGTGTAAATGTAACCAGATACAGCACTGTAGATGTGAAAACAAGTCTTTGGTAAAAGGGAACAATATCTAAACCCGTCATGTTCCCCCACCAACTACTTTTTATGCAAGTGGTGTTAAAAAATGCAGTATTTTGTTCAATCATAATAAAAAGTGTTGCCTCTGAAAATATTCCGCCTTGCCAATAAGTTGCACTTGAAACAGAACTGGGAAAGGAGCTGCACTGACATGTTTCACTTCCAAGAAGTAGATTTGATGCAGCGCTAACTGCCATGAAAGGAGGCCTAGCATTACTCAAGAATATGTTTAGAGGTAGTCTGATTCATTCTAAGTGTGTTTTACAACCAGCTTTGCTCAGATGAACTATGAAAACCTTTGACATTTTTCTGGTGCTTTTTGGTTTTTCCTGTTGCAATACTCAAAGTGGTGTTCTCTATAGCATATATGTCATAATCTGAAAAAAAGAAAGCAGAATCATAAGCATTGCTTTCTTCCAAAATTATGCAACAGTCAGTCTGATGTTATTGAAATTCAAGAAGTAAATGGTGGCAGTAGAGGGTAGAGAAAACTGTTATTGAACATAATAAACAATAGCCTATGTGGCTGTCCTGCGTCTGCCCTGTATTGTAGAAACCCCAAACCACATCTAGTGCCACGAAAGTTAATGAGCTGAGTAAACATGAACATTTTCCAGAACCGTGTGGTCCAGAAAGGATTTTCAGATATTTTCCTAGCATCGGTGTAAAGAAAGTACTCAAATTTCAAACAGGATTTTTCACATGAACACACATTTTTCCTATTTATTTTTTTTAAACATATCAATAACTTACAGCTTCCAGATAGTCTGGTGGAGTAGAGAATATAGCTCTGCCAAACTACATGTCATGTATGTTTATTTGATTCTTGTTGGTTTTGAGTGACAAACATGAATACATACTTACTTTATTCCTTAGCTCTAATGTAGTCATGCCAATTTCAGCCCTGGCAGTGAATATAGTGGTAAAAACACATAAAAGAAGCCATTTTTAGGAGCCTGTTGTTTTAGGAAACACAGTTCAAGGGATTGTGTTAGATTTAGATTGGTATTAGTGATGATTAAAAGTCTGAACACCTCTCATTGGCTCTAAATAATCAGTTCCTGAACTCAATATTTGGACATATATATCTAAAAATCAGTTCGTGAGATCCTGAAACCAAGATTTTATACTGCTTTCCCAAAAATGTACAATTTTTAAGATCAAGGTCAGAAAAGGTTGAAGAAGATCATGTCGACACCACGTAGAACTCTTAGTCCTCAAAACTCTGTAAATATCTGGATTGTTCATCTGTAATCTCTGCTTGGCATACAATTTTGGTTTTTTGGGCCCTGTGTGTTGGGTTTTTTGTTTCACAATGAGGCGACATCTGAACTAAAGGCAGACTACTTGGACAACAGCTCTGTCTTATATTGAAGCCATGCTCTTTTGTGCAATAAATCACTAGAATATTTTCTGAACTAAAACTTTCCACAAAAAATGTATTGATTTAACCAAAAGCACTAATTTATTTTGCTGGAAGCAAGCATCTAATGGACCAAGTTTAAAAACTGGAGGAATCACATGAATTAATATAAAAATTGGGGTTTAATTTTCACCTAAAACTTATATTTATAAAACAACTTAGAAGCTACTTTGATTAAAGAAAATGACCCCCCCTCCCCACCCCTATTCAGCAGGAGCTGGTGGTGCAGTCCAGTTATCTTCTCTAAATAATTAGGTGCTCAAAGCCCTGACCAGAATTTTTGTCTAGGAAAACTCCCAAAGGTCAAACAAGATAAGAAACCAGTAAAACAAATGTAACAAGAAATATTAATAATAACCAACCAAAGATGAAAAATGAGTTGATAAAAATATATAAGTGACATAAATGTGAACCATTTTTCCATCTTTGAATTTTATGATGTACAAAAAGCAAAGCCCAGAAATATGTGCCGAGGTTAGGCAGCTTGGCCTTGGCCTCAGAGGAAGTGGTCTTGACGTTCACAGGCTGAATGTAGCAAACTTACGGATAATAGCCACAGCTGCCCTGGGGCACACAGACAAAGGCACTGCTGCCATCCACCGACACCACCAGGTACTCTGACCACCAGCAGTAGACAAGGTGGGTGAAGTGTCTTGCTCAAGGACACAGAAACAGAGGTGGACATTGTCCATGTTAGCCAAGCTGAAGTGACAAAAGGCTGGACTGTCCCTCAGCTGTGAAAATGATTGATTTATTTGTTTATTTTAGCATTGTAGACCCCATTTTATGAATCATTAAACCATATTAACAACAACAACAACAACAATAATAATAATAATAATTGTTATTATTATTTTATGTTGAATGACCTGTAAATATGACAAATGCAAACTTGTGAGGAACATGTGAGATGGGTCTCTCACTAACTGAATGCTGATGAAAGACTCTTCTTGTTGATCCACATTTGAAACTGTAGCTGGGGAAAGTTATGAAGAGTCACAGTGTGATTCATGTGATCTGCAGTAAACACTTAATACTCAGTCATCGCACAAATTATACTTTTAATTTCACATGCTTCGTGTACTCCCATATCAAGGTGGAGTTAATGTCTTACAGTGTAGCTGTGAATATGCCAGATGAAGATACACTCTAATGTTAACCCTAATGTCCAGCAGTAAAAGTATTTCAGTTTGCATATCTCCCTGAGTGTGTGCGTGTGTGCGTGTGCATGTGTGTGTGTGTGTGTGTCTCATGTTGCTGCTGGCATCTGCAGATCTAAGTGGGAAACGGAGTGAGAATATCCATGAAATGGATATGCCTTTCAGTACAGTTTGATGCCGCACCTTGTTGACCTTTTGCCTTTTAATCTGGTTTTCCATTTGGTCGCATATCTTTACCACATCTTTATTTTGCACTTCTGTGGCACAAACAGCCCTAATCTGATTTAGCAAACATTTTCCCCAAATTATGCAAGACATATAAACTCTAAGGACATCCGCCACAGGCTGATCTGAATGATTGTGAATCTTTTACCTAAATACTTAAAATCTACTAACCATTTTTTTTTTTTATCCCACATGCACAATATTACAGTTAGCATTTAAAGAGAACAGAAACTATCTTCACTTACCAACTCAAATGTACCCTTTTGCTAAGGCTCAAAACCTTTCAGGAAATACAACTTCACTTCCAGGAATAGTTTTATAGGTTTATGCAGCTCAGTACTAAACTATAACATTGCAAATGGCGGTAGGTTCTAACTATTTCTTTTAGATGTTAAAGGGAGTGAGGTGCCACAGTTGGGGAATGAAAAGCTTAGTTAAATTGTTTATCACTCTAACAGCTGCAGCAACATGGGTTTTGACTTGATCCTGCTAAGAGAAGTGAAAAAGCATAGGCTTGTCAACATGTCTCTGCTAAATAAGTGTAGTTTTGCAATATTTATTTCCACTCAAGACGTTTTTTTAAGACATGCCTGCATATTTATCTCAGTCCATCACTTTAATGAGGGCCACGCTGGCTGTTTTGGAAAGAGAATTAGTTGTTGTTATGTAATAACACATGCACACAACAGTCCACTCTGTTTTTGCACATGGATGAGTTCCAAACACAACAGTTTTATTGAAAGCGAGGGATGTTAAAGTCCCCAGGTGCCAGTCTAAGTTCACAAACACGTTACAAAAGACTAAATCTGGCCAGTGTTTACCCGAAAAAACTAATGGAAAATGCCAACCTCAATAAAAACATAGTCAGACTAATTGTAGAAACTATACATACAGATCTTCAGGGATCCAACTAGCCACAACTTTAAGACATTTGTAGACTTCCATCACACGTATGTTAAAATACAATTTGTACTTAATTCTGGCATGACAGCATGGCTTTGCAAAAGCTGTGAGAATTGGCTTTTTCCAGCACTGTCAGTTTCAGTTTCGTGTTGTAAAGACAAATAGGAAGAAAAAGGCTTTCCAGATTCAGGCCCATTTATAGTTGAGAAAATGAAGGCTAATCAAAACAACAAAAGGTCCAGCCTGAAGGGTCTATTGTTTATACCTGTAACTGAAACATAACTTCCAGAGCTCTTCAACTCATAATTTGCTTCATTATTCACTCATTATGGCAAAGACCACAGCCTGGCGATCGTAGAAGGTCATCATAGAGCTTCCTTCGCTTTAAAAACAGACTTGTCTGATGGATGATTCTGTGCTTTCACGAAGGACAAGCTGCCAATGCCTCTCTCATGGTGATAAGGCCCATTTCCAAGCATTTGTCTTAATGAACTCATTCCACATCCATTGCTGAATAATTACTTTTCTTAATCATCACCAGGCACATGGAAGCCTATTATGAATATTGTTTATGTTAGGTTTTAGAAACTATGAACTTTTATATGTATGTGGTGTCTTTATTGTGCGTCTCTCTTATCGCTGCTGCTTGTCTTTACCTTGTCTTTTAGAAAACCAGCCCATATGGCACGGTCACTGATGCGTTTCCGAACCCCATGTGCATGTGGGTTGTCATGTTGCCTCATGCAACATTCCTGTTATCCAGCATAGGGACTTGCAAACTCCCACTGCAACTATGCAAGGTACAATATTTCTTCCCCTCTCAAAGTGCTAGCCTGGTAACAGGTACACCAGCCACCAATTTTGGCAAGCATGAAGGGCACAGTTATCATCAGAACAGAAGGATATTCAACCTACTTCACCTTCTGCCAGTGACAGATGACTGCACTCACTGCCACTTTATGGCTCTTTCTGCAATACTTAATAGTGAAATATGTGAACGAATGAGCAGGCCATATATTTCACATGAGACATGGAGGTCACATTTAACCTGCTTTGAATTTTATGGTGGTTCAAATTTCCATTTAATGTTGCGTGTGTGTGTGTGGGTGTGTGTGTGTGGGTGAATGTTGCTGAATAAAAAGAAAAGAGAAAGATGAAGATATAAAATTTGTGATCATATAGTATGGCATCCTCAGTTCTAGATTCCTTTTTCCTAGAATTTGTTACTTTCAGTACCTTGAGTTATTTAGGTATTTTGACCTGATTTAATTCTCTCCTGCTGGTTGTATTAATGTCTTGACATTTACTTGGATTTTTGAATTACCAATGAAATTAAGAATATTACGACTCGTTCAGTAAATTTATCCCTGTCTTACAATTCTGTCTAAATCTGGGATTTCTTTTGGCACGGTCTCTGACCTTATTACTGGGAAAAACATCACTAAGCTGCCAGCAAGTACCTTTTATTATTTAAAGTTATATTCATCCTGTAAGATAAATATACATGATATAGATCCACAACATAAACATCAAACTACTGCGTATAATCCTAGAGGGATCCAAGAGAAAAAATGTCCCCAATGCACTTCAAACTGGCTTTGTTTATGCAAAGTGTATGGTAATGGTTATTCTCTCATGTCTGTAACTGTTAGATTGTTCAGATGAGGGAAAATAAGGGAAGATGGATTACAGAGAGGTATTACTCTGCTGTATGATTTGTAAGGCTAGTACTATTATGCAGATGAGTAGGTTATATGTTGTTAGGCACCAAACAGCATGTCATTATTTCTGTAATGGCAGTGGAACGTTAATGTTATGGCTTATGCAGTAATGTGCTTTGTCTTGCCACACGACTCACCCTTAGCACCAATTAGCCACCTGGTACTGCATCTCACATGCTGATATATAGCCCAATCTAGCCTAATTCTCTATTCTATGTTGTGCCTTATTTCAAAATGTTGATTTTCTTTGTCTTGGACAGATTACTCTCACACACTGTAAAAATGGATTCTAGGCTTAGGTTGGTGAAGCTTCGTGAGTTCTTTTTAGGACAAAAATGTAGCATTATAGGATGAACAAAAATTGGGTTGATGTCTTATGTGAAGAAGTCAGCCATAGAAAAGCCATTTCAATTTAACAGTTGTGTGCTGCAAATAGTTAACTAAATAGTCAGGCTAATAAAAATCTAAACTATTCACTCACTAATCCATCCATCCATCACCATACACGTTTATCCCTATTGGAGTTGCGAGGGTTTCTGGTGCCTGTATCCCGCGGTCAACAGTCGAGGAGCGGGGCACACCCCGGACAGGTGACCAGTCCATCACAGGGCATCACTGATTAATATGTAAACTAATTTTAAGAATAAACAGAACAACACCAGCTGGCACAAAACTACAACTCTGACAGCACGTTTCTCGTTGTTCATTGCGATCTTCAGATATGTGCTGCTTGCAGGGCTGCAGATTCACTGGAGATTTGCTCCAAAAAAGTTGACATGTACTCCTGGCGTTGCTCAAGATTAAACTCCTAATTATGCTCCTCCACAATGAGCAGCTCTCTGATAGCAGACCGCACCTTTTCAGGTCCACTGCGGTGGTTAAGATGCTATGGTTTGGTTTGGAGTTTGTAAGCTCTGTCTTTACTCAAGCAGTGACATAAATCATGGGCCAATCAATAAATGCGATCTGCTGTCAATCAAATTGCTCGCACGCAGTAGTATAGCCTAAAGAGGTTACAAAGCCCATGGAAGAATCTTGCAGGATCTACTAATGGAGATGTATCTGGACAGAGAACACTGGCTTTTAAAATAGCTTATCTGAAAGTGAAGGGTATGATGAACTCTCTAAACGTTTTGTTATTTAAAGCTACTTTAAAAACTTGCAGTTAATTCTCATGTCACTTTGAATCAATTTAAGTTTCTCTCCTTTTTTTCTCAGACCTAAACCTTAAATGTCCTGGTTTGTCTTTTTCTGCAGTCTATTGGCATAAAAAAAGAGCTCAGCCCAATTTGGAGTGACAAGCTTAAACAAACAGAGCAAAACCAATTACTACAATTATCCAATTATTTCAAATGATATATGATTATAAGATATCATCACCAGTAATACTGCTGCCCATTTGAAAAGCTACTCAATATTAGGTATTCATGTCTCTGGTTTCTATATGTAAACAAAGACACTTACATTCAGTCTATTTTTCAGCCCAGGTCAATTTCCTGTCGTCATATGATTATACAGGCTATGCAGGCCTGTTTACCTTATTTGAGCCAGGGACAATGATGAAGCTGTCAGTTTCTGTGGCAAAGGCAGCAGCTCAGGGTCCCAACCTATTACCTGACATGTGAGAAGAGTGCTTATGTGTTCCTGTGTGGTTGACAAGTGACAAGCATAAATCACACTGCTAGGCATCCACTGATATGTTGCCATTGGAACTCCTGCGTCCATCTATCTATCCATTTTCAGATTCACACCTCCAACATCTGAGTCAACAGGGGCACAGTAGTATGTCAAAGCTACAAAACTACCGTTTAGCCAAGTCAGGCTTCTAATCAGCAATAACAGCCTGCGGTCTTCAGGAATCTGAAGTCGAGAAAACCCCTTCAGCACTGCAGGAATCTTACATCCTGATGATTATCCCATCTCCTCCTCCTCCTGTCTCCTCCTCTCATGTGCCTATACTCTTACACTTCTTCTCCACCTCCTGCTCTTCATCTTTGCCACCGGTCTCCGGCAATTTATTACATCGCACCCTGTGATGACAGACGTCTTAAGCACAGACCATTATTTATTACATTTCAAAATGGAGGTTAGATCCAAAACAGTCAAGTGGTGCATATTTGAAATGTAATGTATAGAAGCAGCTTGTACTGAAAAGCAAGTGTCTTCTTGTCATTGAGAGCTTTTTTGGGGGTCAGTGGCCAGGTCATGTGTGTATGTCAAGCAAAAGAGATGTTCACTGAAGGACGAAGGCTCCTGTGTCTACTCATATTCTCCCAAAAGACAAAGTGTCACTTCCCCACTTTACCTCCTTACTGACTCCTTCCCATCTCCCCCCAGCTAGCGGTAATACAGATGGGACTATTCTTAGCGTCAGTGATAAGCTTGTTTCTGGGGAGCAGTCACAGGCACTCTGCTACGCACAAATGCACATAATTAAAAACTAGATAAGTCGCTGGTAATCTCTTGAATTTTTACCTCTCTGAATTAGACATGAGGGTTGTTTACAGACTTATCCATGATTCAGTTTTGGGAGTGAGCACTATTTGATGTCACTGTTGAAAGAACTTACCTTCACTATAAATAAAGATAAGGATTACCTTAAGAAGAAAATGTGGCACTGCTTTCTAGGGTGCTGCTGGAGGCTACCTACTTCATAGTATCACTGTGGGTTGTAGTAATGTAAGACATTTTGCATTATTATAATGCAATTTACAGAAAGATAGCATCTACAACAAACAAAAGGAAACATCAATAGAAGCACAGAAATGAGTCTAATGTAGCCACAGGCACCTGTTTGTGGACTGAAACAGTGAAATAAATAACAAAAAGGGAACATCACCAAAGGAAATCTACCCTAGCCTTGTGACGGTCACGTTGTTAGGCCATAAGCACCTGCACCCAAGAAAATCCCCTTAAATTAAAGGAATATGATGCCCCGTGATGTATATGTGGACCACATATTTAAACAATTAATATTGCAGTTCATGAAACAATGTTGTAGGTTGTATTGAGCCATTGATGTATCACCGAAACAATGCAAGGAGTGTGGGATTAGTGGTGTAGACGTCACAGAACATCAGCTATTGTGCCTGAGAACCTTTTTTTGTTTTTGCTTTGTCAATTATAAGATGACTAATAAAAGTATTTAAAGAGTTTGGCACCCAGTCCGTGGGATTTTGTTTCTACGACTGACGAGGACCTGCATCTGCAAGTCGTTGGCAGACATTTGAGTTACAGACTGAGTCTGAAGCCCCCCACTTGCTATTCCATAAACAGTTTTTAATTGTACTTTACGTGATTTATGGTAAGTGAGAGGGATGGAGCAGTATCTCTATGTCTCAGCACTATTTTGACACATAAAAAGCTGACTGAGGTAAAACAATGCTGGTTTCTGTGGCTATACTGAAAATTATTGATGCTCCTAAAACAAAAGGCGTTTTGTATCGTTTCTGTCCTTCTCAAGTTGCCTGGTAAGAAATCATTACTCATTTTGATGTAAATAAAATTTCATTAGGTATTTTTGGTTTTCATCACAGCTGGATAGAAATGTTGCTGTTATTGGTTTCAACACAGTCGGTGTTTAACTGGAGTAATCTGGTGGATTGGTTTCAACAGTTTTGTTTTTTTTTAACTATCAGAGCCACAGCTGCATGATCTAAAAATAAATCTTTTCATAATCACATACACTCTTTTGCATCACTCTACACCACAAACTGCACAGTAATGACTTTTCACCTTTTTTTTTTTTACTACAATCAAAACCAACTTTTTGCTTCACAACATAACAGAACAGACAAAATCTGTTTTGTTTTTATGTTTGTTCTCTGACTTCATCTTCCATCTGAGTAACACAAAGGTGACTGTTTTTGTGGCCTTTGGCTCCATTATAGTAGAGTAATATTTTAAAAAATTAAATGATTGCTTAGGGTTAGTCTGTACTTCTATTTCTCACCGTCTGTAATTTTGAAGACAAAAGCTGTAGTGCTTACTCTCTGAAGACCACAACTAGGCCCTTTTTCTATACCTGTGACTGAAATTGGGCAACATGTCTAACTGGGTGTTAGCGTGTGCTTTATTAGTCACGCTAAGATACCCATGTCCAGTAATCTGAAAAGTCTGTTGGCATGTAGCATCTCATAACAGGAGTATTGGCTTTCAGACCACACAGTAAATTGATGTCCTCTCCACCTTCCTTGGCTCCCCTTAATTCTCGAAAAGAGTATAAAATCTTCTCATTACCAAATAAAAGTACCAAATAATAGCCAAATAGTTTTCAGTTTCAGTTATTTCTCACTAATAGGTATTAAAAGAGGTAGTATTATGTAAAATTGTTGAGCTTTTATTTTTAGCTCTATTTAATGTTAATGTGATTCCCTCGTCCAAAAACATACTTGGAGTGTTACTTTGATTACTGAGAAATCCTTTAATTTCCTGCAGCAGCCATTCAGGTGTACAAAATGCTTGGTTTCACCGAGCACTGCCTTTTCCACGCAGCTCCTCCTTGGAGCTGCTGTCTCCAAACTGAGCTTCTGTCTCAAAGAGCGCCCCTTCCCCACGGCGCCTTGCACCACCTGCAATTAACAAACACCTGGTACAACTGGGCATCTGCCGAGTTCATCATATGAGCTGCTTGTCAGTGCAAAGTTGGTAAAAATATTGTTAAATGCTTAATGGAGAAATGTTATGATGATGTGCTGAAGGCGAGGAGTTGGAAAGAGCAGGAGCTTCTTAAAGAAATAGACGCCCAATTTCAAGACACAATGCAATGTCAAATTTATTTTAAGTCATATTTTATATATACATCATATTTATAACAATTGATGGTAACCTAGTTACCTGACTGTGCTATAAAATGACCTAATTAAAAATAACAATTGGATATGTGTTCAAACTGCTCACAGTACAAAGCAGGTGTGAAAGTAATTAACATATTTACGTGAATATTTCTTTAAAATGAATTAAACGATTGTTTAGATGTACTAATGTTTTACACGACTGTCTATTTCCAGCAATGTCTTGAAAGTCTTGAAAGGACAAAATAAAAGCGCTTCAACAGTATGCATAAACAGGGTCACAGTGCAATTGGCTGGCCCCCCTATGGAGCTGTGAATGTTTTCTCCATGCTGGCAGGGAGTGTGTGAAAGGTCACAGCAGAACCGGACACTACAGTTATTGTCCTGAAAAGCCTGACGACATATTTAGTCTTATCACAGACAAATGGCTAGCTGGAAGTTCTGACTGACCAGGAAGAAGCTCATGTGTTTGTATCTGCATGTAAGCATTCTTATTGCTGTCGAACATTTATTTTGTTAGAAAGGGAATAAAATAATTCAACTTTTATGCCAAAGGTTGAAGAATGTTAAGAATTAAACGTGACTAATCTATGGAAACCCCAACACAAAAAGATGCTTCAAATTCAACTTAAACATTTTGTTTTCAGTAAAGAAATTCAACTGCTACTTTGGGAATTATCTTTAACCTGAAACATATGTTGAAAGTTGAAAGGCCTATGTGCAAAGATTTACTGGAGTATTACACGTTCACTCTGAGTCCAAAACCATCAGTGGATGTTAAGAAAATATTGTTGCTGTAACGTTCAGTTTTTCATTCACTTCATCAAACAGCATTATTTTCTTCTGGTGTTCTCCATGTTGACTTTCAACATTTCAACTTTTTGGTAACATAACCTAGTCCAAGCTGCTATCCTAGCCTAATGCTGTCAGTATAAATCATAGGCAAACAAGAAACAAGTGCAGTACAATTAGGAACACATTGCAAAACCAAAACAGGGGAGGTGAAAATGATTTAGATTTTATGTTTCCTGATCATGCTGAGTGGCACAGTTAATAGCACTGTTGCCTTAGAACAAGAAGTGTCCGAGCCATGGGTCTGTCTGGATGGAGTTTACATGTTCTCCCTGTGCTTATTTGAATTCTCTCTGGGTACTCTGGCTTCCTCTCAGAGTCCAAAAACATGATGGTTAAGTGTGTCTAAATTGTCCTTAGGTGAGACTGTGCGTGTCTGGTTGTTTGTCTCTGTGTTGTGCTGCAATGGACTGGCGACCTGTGCAGGATATATCAGACCTCTTGCCCAATGACTTCTGGAGATATAGGAACCCTGCAAGAGACTCTGCAAGAATAAGTGGTACAGTCTCTATATTCATAGGCCTCTCAGTATAAAGGGGCAGTATTGTGTCTTTTCCATGCATATAGTGGCATTTTATAACACAGTCAAGTAACTGTTACCATCAGTAATTATAAAAATGTTATTAAAATTTGACTTCATAATCTAACGCCTTGAAACTGGGCTCAGTCTCTTTAAAAACTCCTTCACTTTATGAAACTCTGCCTTAAAGAAGTAATCACATAACTCCTGTACTAATCCTTTCACAATGAGTTTTCCAGCACTGCGATGAGATGTAGCTCATATAACAGACTCAGCAGATGCACAGTCCTACCAGATATTTGCTAATTGCTGCTGGCTAGTCTAATGGATCTGTGCGGCTCTCTGTCTCTACCTGCAGAGCGCTGAGCTGTAAAACCTGCTAGTATTTTTTTGACAGCTGTGTCCACACTTTATTGACTAGAACTGAATTAAAATGTGTTATGAGCCACATTATCAATAAATTATCTAGCAAAAGGTCTTTCAATAATGTTGATTCTGTGTATATATCATTTTCTTTTGGATTCATAATACCTTCACGTTTTGTCACTTTGGTTCACAAGGCAAAAAACAAATGTTTATGCTTATAATGTGACCAAAAATGATAAAAGTTAAGGAGATATAAACAGTTTTGCAAGGCACTGTTATTAAGTCTACCTACAGATCGACACTGACTATGCTATTTTCTCCCATAATTACTTGCAGAGCTCTTAAGCACACCGATCTGTAGCTACTCCTCTTCTACAGTCACCTGCAGTTTACACAGTTGTTCATGCAGTGCAGATTCAGTTACCAAACATTTCCGCTTTAGGTTGAAATAATAAATAGAGACACCGGACAGGTCAGATTTGAAAGTCTGGTATGTATTTTCACGCAGCTAAACTCTAATGCCTTTCATATGGTTCCACTCACTACTCAGCAAGACACACACTTACTTAGTATTTGATAGACATTTGATCAGATATCTACTGTAAATTTCTGATGTGTAATGGTATGGTTTTCTTTTTCATTTTTTGCAAAAATGCACACCTAGGTCTAAGATGTATAATTAAAAGCTACACTTACATTTTAATCTGTGAAAAAGCTGCGCTTTGAGTCATGCCTGGTGAATTTGTCAAGGTGCTTATATATGACAACTGATTTTCTTTGTGCAAAGAAATCTTAATATTCAGAAAATATTTTTGAAACCAGCAATGTTAGTGAATTTGCACAAAAATTAATTACAGATTGAAAAATACTCTTGACACAAAGACAAAGGGGCTGGATCCAGAACTGGCAACAAACCAGTTACAAGACAAACTCCTACCACCATCGCCACCATCATCAATGCTAAAGGTCTGAGTGGTTTATTGCATTGACATACATCAGAGCTGTAGGCGGGGCTCTGACTACTAAGTGCCATGTATAACAATAGTAAATCCTGTATGCTACCAAATATGGTGTTGATACATACATGAACAAATGCATAATGTCTATATGCAAACCTAAGTGTCTGTGCAACATCTTGCATAAGGATTAAAGCAGAAGTATGTAGCATTTATAAAAATTACAAATACACTGCTCCATCAGAAACAACCAATCAGCTCAAGGGGAAGAAGTCTTAGCGCTGTCAATCACTCTCGTGCACACGTTGCTTACAGCCTCTGCCTTTCTCTCTGCAACGATAAAGTTGGTTCACCACAGCATAGACTGCCATGAATGTTCAGGCTAGCCAGCATGGTCACCGATGACCGCAGATAAACTGTTTTCCTGTAACGGTAAGTTGCTTCTCTGCCATTACCACATTTAGCAGCGAGTACACAAGGTTGACTGACAGCACTAAGACCTTCTTTCTGGTCCTGATTAGTTATTTGTGACCGGGAGCAGTGCACTTTTGCTCCTGGCAATATTTGCACAGAGAGGAGGTCGAGGAGCTCAATCTTTTCATAGATTATCTGTCTCATATTAGACTGTTACAACATGGTTTTAACAAGTATGTAATAAAAAAACAATCAAGACAAGGCAATAAGGCAATAGCAGTGGAATTTTTTTTTTATTGGGACAATTTATCTCTCGCCTCCTTTCCTTATGAAATTACTGTAATGGAAAATTAGTAAGACAAACCTTTTTTCATATGGTATTTTTTGGTGATATCTTCGTGAGCTGGACCAGTCTTTTTGACTTTGTCCTCATTAGAGCAAGACATCGCAGATGGGCAGTGGTTGGTACTTAGAACAAAAGTGCTTTGTTAGCCAACCAAAACCTGAAACTTGCGTACATCTGTGTGCATGCACAGACATGAAACTGGCAACACAGCAGCAGACTGTGCTAGGGACAGGGAACACTATTAAAATTAAATGCTGCGTGGCTGTGGTATTTCATTCAACGTGCTGACAGCTGTCCAACGTTTCTGTGGTGACGCTAGATAACTTTATGACCCTGGTGAGCCCAGCTTGGCACAGAAACCAGTTCCAGACGCCCACCTCACCATCCACTCACTTTTCACATGCACTTCATTCACAACCTTGGATGCAATAACCAAGTTGCAATTCCAACTATTTGGCAAATGATTTTAACCACTGTTGGGGCATGTAGAGCTTCCAGTCATTCCAGTAAAAATATTAATGTTGTAAAGTAATAAAAACAATAAAATTATAGACAAACATTAAAATGTTTTTATAGACTCCTACAATACATCAGATCTGTTTTGACTACAGAAGCCTTAGACGTGGTTCTTAAAAGAAAATATTGCATTTACTGGTCATTCACAAGCCAAAGGACCACATTATGAATATGAATCTGATCCCTTGGGAAGCTATTCACATANTAGACTCCTACAATACATCAGATCTGTTTTGACTACAGAGGCCTTAGATGTGGTTCTTAAAAGAAAATATTGCATTTACTGGTCATTCACAAGCCAAAGGACCGCATTATGAATATGAATCTGTTCCCTTGGGAAGCTATTCATATAAAAACAGAATAAGTTGTTCAATTCAATATATGGATTCCAAGTCAACATGTGGAACCTTGAGAAAAAAAAAACATAGTTTCATAAATAAAAAAGTGAAATGTTTGTTGTGCATTTGCATTCAGGCCCACTGAGTTACCACTTACTAGAGCCACATTATGCAGCAATACTCTACCAAATTTGCCCATCTAGAAGTTATAACTTTTTGCCATCCCCCAGCAAATGGATAATTTACAAAATCATGCAAAGTTAGCACTTTTAATGGACTTTTAATGCAACTTTTAGAGCAACTTTGCATTAAAAGTGTCATTATTTACCCAATGACACTTCATGACAACTGTCATAAACATCCATAAAGACTTCTTCATGTTCATGACAGGTGTTATGTCATATTCATGACAGTGTAATGTCAGTCTTATGCACACCCCTTCAAATAAAGTGTTACCAAATATTTTCATATACATAAATCAGTGTGATAATCTATCAAAAATCTCTTTGCAGAATGAATTTGTTCCTTTTCATAAAACAATCTCATCACAAAATAAAAAAATATGAAGATTTGGTTTATTTCCCCAAATGATGAACTAATCAGAGTGAACACTAAAATGGTTTCACCACAGTTAAAATCATAGATTATGGAAAAAACTTTTAGTAAATGTGGCCAATGATTATTATATAACAGAAAAACCTATTCGTTGATGATTTAATGAAATAAACAACAATTCAAACAAAGAAAGATAAAAGCCAGATACTAATAATAAATACTGCTAAAAATTAGACTGAAAGGGGAATGCTTATTTATTCATTAAACGTCTTTAAATGAGCCTTAATTCATATTCTGTTATCTATGGTTAATCTGAGAAGGGAAAGCTTGAGGGAAAAGAAAAGAGGAAAAGTAAACTATTTTCCAGAATGAATCCTAATCTGCCAGCTTTCATCACCAGAACCAGGAGGGATAATCCTGAAAAGATTCCCTCGCCAGTCAGACATGGCTGTTTACTTTCTTGGAACCAACAAGCCTTTTTTGCTCCAGTGTTTCACCAGCTTCCTCTCTCTTTCAGCTGGAGAGACAGTCAGCTGTCCTGCTCCAACACCTATTCAGTCTGCTGCAGGTCACTTGGAAAAGGCAATGGGTACTACTTTCTTTTGGCGCTGGCTTTTTAATGGCGACAGGGACCGGGTGACAGTGCTTAACAAAAGTTACTGAGAGAAACTGAACCAAGGCATGGAACAATGAGCTGTAAGACAGCACAAATGTACTAACTATGTACTTCTTGTTATGCCATTTTTTTTCTGAGTGTACGACTCTTTGTGAACTCTAGTTTATTTTAAAGTGCTTTTGAAAATAATGGTGGCATGGTTTGGCATGACTCTCATTTCATTTTGTTCACACACAGAGTTGGGATCAACAAGCGGCAAGACACCACAAATGTGCTAACAATGCCCGATTCAAATACTGCAACCTAAAATGACACAGTGTGTCCTTCGGAGATCTTACATCCACAATATGGATGTCTGCCATCAAAAATATTAGCTTAGATTTGTACTGATGAAGTGGAAACAGTTTTTATACCAATGAAGCAATCTTTGCCCGGGCATGTAACGACTCTTTGCTGGAAAGTTTCTAGACAAAACAACTCCCAAAGAATAATTTGGGGTTAATATATTGTATGGATGCTACATTAATATCAAAATATGCAATTTTGTTTCACTGTATTAAAACAAACAAAATGTCAAATTTCTGTGCAGTTTGCAAATATACTAAAAACAAATAAGTAGACTAAGAGATCTTAAAAAGCAACACTAACCTAAAGAAATTCTTAAACAATCACTAACATCTATCAGTCTGAAAGGATTCATAACGCCTAAGGTCTTTAGTGAAGCAGACAATTGTGAGATTTTATTGGGAAGCTACTTTTGACTTTGGGGGAGGTTGGTTTTCATAAAATTTTAATAACTGAAAGTGTGATTGGAAAACAGCGATTTGTATTTTGTTAGCTTTTCTTTGCCTGTTGGTACCATATTGATGATCTGAAACGTCTGACTATGAGAAAAATCCCTGAAGACATGTGTTAGGGGACAAGTTCTTTTTGCAGCACTTTATAATGATTTGCTTATATTACAGTTTACATGGAGCATAACAATGTCTCCCTCAATTTCTTCCCCATCTTTCGTCTGTTTCATCCATGTAGCTAAAAACACTTTTCACCAGTCAAGATGCACACACTTCTAAACTCCTATGGTCTCTCCTTTTATCTCAACCACTCACAACTTCCAACTCTAAATCTGCATGCTGCTGAAACAAATGGGTGATCTGCTACTTTACACATGCTAACCCGCTGCCGCACTGGATGATTCTGTTTGCAAACATAGTATTGGAATTGCTCTGAAGGAACAGGAGATCTGGCAGGTGTTTTACACAGCTGACCTTAAAGTGGACACTTCAAATCACAGACTTGGAGTGACTGAGATGCGTTCTAATGCAACGGGACTTAAGGCAGGTAAGTGGTGTTAGTTTGGACTGTTATTCTGAACAAAAGTAACGTCATGACCATGACTTTGAATGGTAATTTCTAATTAAATTATACAGTGCTTATTTAGCAAAAATTTAGCAAATTTATCCAAGACACAAAATGATACCGCTGCCAATTTAGTCACAGAGCTATAATAATTATAAAAATATATATATAATTAATTTTAGTGCATAGTAATTAAGATAAAATTAATGAAGGTAAAACTAATTAAGAGATGATGAATTGACATGTCTGTTGCACCAATTAACATATAATCTACTGCCTTATCTGCTTTTACAGAATGTTGACTGATAATCAGGTATTTAAGAATCATCAGAGCATTTTATTTCAGACTGACTGAACAGTAAAGTAGATTTGATGCTTTCTTTTATCTGTACTTCTGCAGATAAGCTTTACTGCTCATCTGAGTTGCTTATGTTCATCTCATCAGTATTTGCAATAAGTTTTTTATAAAAGGACATTTGCTAACATTTGTAAATGTTAAAAAAAAGTTTATCTTTGATACCCACAATCCATTTATCCACCCACTTATCCTTTCACTAAAATTAAACATTGGGATGAAATGGTCTGTTAATTAGTTCTCATTTAAACCAGCAAATTTAGTGGCACAATGCTCATTTTTCAAGCTTACATTTCAGTAACTATAGGAGATGTGCTCCAAAACAGATCACTCGCCTCTCACTGGACTGCAGCCCTGTGCCCTGACTCATTTAAATTAAACGTGCCTAAACATTTTATGCTGGAGCTCAGTAAACAAGAAAGTTGAACCAGCCGTGTTCCTTTGAAAAAAAAGAAAAAAAGACAAAAAAAGAAAGAAACCCCAATTAACAATAATTTAATCATGCTGCAGAAAAAAATCCCTGATTGACTCAGTCTGCCAAAATGCAATACCCTAAACAGTGTAACCCAGTTGGATGAAGACATAAAAGAAACACTGTCTTTTGATTGGTGATGGCAAGTTGCATGCTCTTTATTGTAATTACTGACAGTATGGGTCAGTTGACATGGAGACTAACTGGGCAAAAGCTTAAAAAAAAGTCCTTGGGATAGGAAGATTGTTTTTATATCTGTGAGCTTGTATGAAGTGAACATTATTACAAAATGTGTTTTTGTGTTTTTTAGGAGTCACTTAAGGTTCTACATATCTGTGAACTATAAGTATGCACCCAACCAGAATAGCACAAGCCTTGGATGAGAAACAGGGATAGGGGGTAGAGAGGGGAAGGGTGAATAGACTAGAATTTAGACTTGGAGAGCAGTTGATGTGTTGTTGTCTTTGATGCCTTGGCAGGGCCTGGTGCCCGACTAATGTGGCGTGATACATTGGCTACTGAAAGCAGGGCCAAGGGTTCCTTCCTTGGCATGTGTATTTGGGTTGGAGCTTAATTGGACAGCTGGACCCATTTCCTCACATATTTTCACGAAAAGGGATGCTCTAAGCTTCTCTTTTCTCCTGCTTTTCCTCTTTTAGTAGTACTGAATGCTTTTTTGATTCTCTCACAGCATTGCCTTGGCATTCGTGCAAAGAGAGTACTTACTATCACTGCTGTAATCAGAGATTGAAAGATGGATATGTGTTGCTTCTCTGTTCCCCTCAGGAAACAGCCTTTCTCACTCAACTGTGACAAGCTCTGTAGTATTGATACCTTACCAAGGGAGTTCACACAATAATATCCCCTTTTCTTTCTGCAGGACGTATATGTAAGAGGATGTCTTTACAAAAAGGGTAGAGCCTGCGGTCAGTGAGTGCCCTATATAAACTTACATACAGGCTTTTTCCTTAAAAGTGAAACCAAGCACATTGTTCTTTAATGAGACATGAGTATGCCCGCAGGTTTATCATTTTTATATGTTACACTGTGTCATAATAACTATGATCATATAAAAACTCTTTGCGTAATCCAATTTGTCAGACATGGGTGTAACAGGAGTGATTGTGGTGAGAGGGCATCCAAATGTACGATCAAATTACTCAGTTATCTCAGAATTTAAAAGTTACCATTAAAACTCTCATTAGCGAGATATTTAAAAAGTTAGTAAAGCTCAGTTGGGAAGCTGTTTTCGACAACATTCACGTAAGGTACCGTAGTATTGAAGAACAAATTAAAACATTTTGCTTTATATTTTAGCTATGAACAGTTTGTGCGTTGGTAACAGCAGACAGAGGCCATACAAAAGCAGAAGTTTCAGAAACAAAGTAAAATACACTTCAATAAAGCTAATTAATAGTCACACAGGAACCTGTGATATTGACATTGTTTTGTCATGTTGTTTCTGTAGCTCCTCTGTATCTGGAATTTATGGTCTTTCCTCTTAAATTGATTTTTCCGATGTGTTTTGACTTGCACAGTAAATTTCCATTTTTGCCATTATTATATATTTATTAAAAAAGCTAACATATTTTCTAACCCCTGAGTATTTTGGCACGGGGGGGAAGAGTTTGGACAGTTATTTCATATTGCTATAAGCAAACTTGACAAACCACATTTGCAAGGTAAGGTAAGGTAATTTTATTTATGTAGCACATTTTCAGCAACAAAGCAATTCAAAGTGTAAACACAAAACATATCTAATATGAGAACTGAACAATCCCACCATTTAAGGCAAAGTCTAGAAATGATTTAGAAAATACAGTTGGATTAATTTGAAGTTTATAAAGCTCTCAACCTTCTCGCTTTGGTTTTGTCAGATATTTCCACACTTCAGACCAGAAAGTTAGAGCTTCACATTGACCTCCTTTATTTGAGATCAAAGCGTTGTCAGAAGTTTAATCCTCAGCGTTCAGCATTAGTTTTAATGAATTCTGACCTCTCACCCCCCCGTAAGCTTTAGCACATTCTGACAATGGCAGATAAAAAAGTGCAACTACTCTTTAGTAAAATCATATAGGATATAGATCTAAAAGTTAAGGGCCGTTTTCATAAAGGAGAAAACCCAGAAGCAAAATGATGAATGAATCAATGGGTTTAGTGTGAGTTAGAAGAGCAGAGTAAGTGGGTCAAGAGATTCTGAGTAACGGAAACAGTTTCAGGACGATGAAATTGGGAAAAATGCCCTTGTTTGTTTCGTAAACTACCCTGCTGTTGGCTTAACCAGTAATGTTTTGAAAAAGATGCTTTTAGAAAGTCACAAGAATGTGATGCCTTGAAAGGGTTATTCTAATGTCTCCCTCTAGAAGGTATAACTTTACTTGTAATTTTCAGTTTAATTATTTCTCCCCACCTTTTTTCATAAGGTAAACTACCCAGAAGACTTTAATTTATGAAGAAGGGCTGAAACTTTACAATAACATCTGATATGACAATTCATAGTTTAAAAGAAAATAACTTTGTGACTAATGAAGAGTCCTTATTTATACCATCAACATTACTTCCTTTAGCACAATTGTCCACATAATCTGCATATTTCTTTTTTCTCCCCTGCCCCTAGATATTTTGTTCTTGATAGTTTGGCAAAATAGCAAATGAAACTTTCTTTAAAATTATACTTTTCATCCAATTTTGGATTAGTTTGGCCTTTTGCTTCCTACGTAATTCTCCATCCTCATCTCCCTTCAGTGCTCCATCTGGGATTTCTCCCTTTGTGCTCGATTTCTGCCATCGAATTTCAACCAGGCCAATCAGCGAACAGAAGGAGTTGTGAACGATGACGCCAACTATCTGTGCTGTTCTGGAATTGCAATCTTCCTGTCCAAGGTTGTTTGCCAATAGCGGTGAAGCGGTGAACAAAGTCATTCAGTTCATGTTGGCCACACCTAAATATTGAACAATTAAAATCGGAGCAAGAGGAATGTTGGCAAAGATGCTGTTTAAAGAAAAAAAAAAAAACATACAACTAGGCAATAATTCAGTGAACTTAAGAGCCTGAGAGAAACTATGTTTATCTTTTCTTTGTGCAGATGAGATGCAGGTAGCCCGGAAGGCTTACCGGGTTACCTTAAATATTGATGGATGATGATAAATTCATGTTGCTGGTGAACTGCTGAAGCAGATCCAAACAGACACTTATCCACAGGAGCAAATACCCACCTGTCCAATAAGTAAATAACTGTGTTTCAGATAATGGTAGAAACAAAAGAAGTTTGTGTATTCTTAATGTATTTTTTTTTTTTTCTTTTTACATTAAACTGATTTCTATGAAAGGAGTGTGGCTGTTTAAGCATTAGTGTTACACTGCTCCCACTAATTTATTCATAGTTTTAAGTTTTCTGCTCTATTTTTCATAAAATGTTCAACAAGCAAGAGTAATTTACCAACGATTTGTGCTTTCCTCAGTCATAAATAATTCATTATATGCTTTTTTTTTATTTGTGCCCTACAATCAATGGTTTTCTTTCAAACCCTTCTTCTTCAAATATAAAAATATGTTTAGTTACTGAATGTGGTCAATGATATTTCTAAATATGAATGTACTGTTAGTTGAAAATTAGTGTAAAATTGCAGTTTATTTGCCTGAGCTTTAAAAACCATCATTGACTGTGTCCATCTTTTGTTTTTCTCTTTTTTTTTTTTTCCCATACATGAGTTTTGTTTCTAGCAGCTGTGGCTTCAGTGTGAGTCACTTATTTTATTGTTATCAATTGGCAAATTACCACTTCTAAATGGGGAGATCCAGATATAACGAGATAACGATTTTGTAAAGGGCAGGTGGGTGGAAAACAAACCAAATTTCCTCGTCTTTAGCTCGTGGTTCGTTTTGCTGAGGCAAATTGTCTCATTTGGGAGACTGTATTCACAGATTTGAAGAGAGTAGGTGGAGGTCAGGGAGGATGAAACAGAGAAAAGGAATGGTGGGTGCAGGGTCGGACTGAGGAACAGAAAAAAATGATGAAATAGTTATTATACTGGAGAGGATATGGATAAAGAGAGAAGTACAAATGGGCTTTTATGTTGCCACTGCCTTGTAAACAACGTGAGGTTCAAAAAAAGGAGAAAAGAAAAACAGATTGTGCGTGAAAGGATGGGAGGGCTTTGGTGGTTTACTTCGCAGGCAGGGATTGAAGTGAGGTGGTTAGGAGGGATTATGTGGCGAGCTGAGTGAACTCTGAAGGTGGGGGTGCAGCTTTCAAAGGGGTATCGATAGATCTGGTGTTGTCCCCACTTCACAGCCCTCATCAACCCCACTTGCAAACATACCACACCTCTTCACAAGCCAAAGAAGTCCCCTCTTTCATGGTGTACTCGCACACATAAGCTGATGAACTCTGAGATGGTCAGAGTCCTCTAGGCTCTCTGCCTACTGAATAGAAGAGTTTAGACACTACTGAATTGGCCCTTCAGAAAGGGGCATTATTCTTTAAGTACACAACTTCTTTGGGCTCTGTAAAAACCCATGCATAGTCAAGGATATGGGCCTCTTTTCTATGGATTGCTGGTGTACTTGTATGAACTGAAGTTTGGCAAAGTTGAAGTCACATTTACGGAACCATATGAAACCGGAAAAAAAAAATTTATATATACTCTCTTGGGTTCAAAAAAGATGTCTGAGGAGCAAATTTAGATCAACAGCCAACACAAAATGTCACTGAGAATTATAAAACTTAACTTTTTAAAGTAAAAGTTTAACTTGAAAAGCATTAGATGAAAGAAAACAAAGGGATACCAGCTTTTCATAGACACTGGACTATTAAATGAACAAAAAGTACATGACTATGCTTATCAATATTCACAAAGAATGATCAGAAGAATTCCCAGTTCACTTTTACTAACAAATGCATTTGTCTGACAATTAGTTAATGTGTATGAAATAAGAATTTTGTTCTCAGAGAAACTGCTCACCAACTAACTAATTGACTGACTGACTGACTAACAAGATTTTTTGTATGACATGTCAACTCTTTGCTTTTACTGAAGCCTCTAAGCTCCGCATAGCATACATTAGCATAACCACGAGGCCCATCCCATTTCTACAGGATTAGTTCAGCTCTCCTCCCACTGTCTGATGGCTCTTTATCTAGATCGACACAGCCTGTTAGAGGTCCTCACTATACCATTACTACTAGAGTCATTATCATTCACCGCGAGAAGGAATCAGCTCATAGAGACTTGCCTGTTTAGCATGAGACTGACATCTCATTTGTAACGGTTTAAAAAGGGTCTCCCCTTCAGATAACAACAGACTAACTGGTAAATTCCCAGCTGATCCATCTATGGGGCAAAGGCTGATTGGTGATCCAATACTAAGATATTTTTACGACACTATTGTTTACATGCTTTCATACATTTATTATCATTTCAAACCTTCTTTTATCTGTTTTATAAAGATTAGTGTTGCTAACTGAGCATGGTGTTCTTACGCATACCTACATTTACTTCACATGACCCCGTTGGTAATTGATTAGTACTTATCTTAACTTATTTCCAAGGGTGGTTTTATGTACTTTCCAGGCACATAGTGCCATTTATGGCACAATCAGATAACTATGCAACATTCAGTTATTGTTTAAAAAATCCCTTTAAGTTGTCAAGCAACTTAAAAGAAACTTGACTTAACAATTTGATGCATTGAAATTGCCCTATGTCTCTTTAAGGAGCTCCTGCTCTTTATGACACTCTGACAATCACAACAATCCTCCATTAAACCATTTACAACCATTCTTAGGAGCGCTGGTCTGAGAAGTAGTTGATAATATGAGCACAGCAGATCCACCATTCCAACTTGTTTATTGGTGCTGCTGTTAATCTGGTGGAGCTGAGTGAGGCTGGAGGCTGCATCTCCCAGGAGGAGCTAAGTGGAAATAGGCAGTGCTTTGTGAGAGCAAGACTTTAGGCAGCCCTGAATGGCTGCAAGGAAAGATTCAAGGACCCCTCAAACACATATGAAAGAATCTCAGCAACACTCCAGGTATGTTTTGATGAGGAAATAACATGATAATACCCATCCCTTAAACTGATTGTTGAAAGTGAACTGGGTCACCATCACCACATCAGAATGAATCTGACATATTTTGCCTATTATTTAGATAGTCCCATTTAAATCGCTGACAAATTCTCTATATTTCAACTAATAACATTTCAGGTAAAATTAATTTTTAACAGAATCACTCAAATGGCAATGATGGTAGGATTTTGTCCTGTAGCGGGTTACCGGTTCAAAGCCCCACTCTAGTTGTTGTGTCCTTAAGCAAGACACTTCATCCGCCTTGCCTCCTGGTGGGGGTCAGAAAGCCTGATGGCAGACTCACTTATGTCAGACCCCCCCAGGGCAGCTGTGGCTACAATGTAGCTTGCAATCACCAGTATGACTCAGACTGACTGAGTGTGAAGCCCTTTAGGGATAGTAGACATATGTCCTAATGATTTAGATAAAGATTCTTGTCAGGGTTTAAGCAAAGGGACTTCGCAGTCTAGTTTTAAATCAGAGCATTGAATTTCACAGATGGAAATTGCAAATTTAGATCAGTCCACAATTGGAAAGTCATGTCACATGTAACTACACATAAAAAAACAAACAAAAAAAAAAACATCTTCAAACTCAGAGATAATCCAGGAATGTAAACAAAAATATACTTGTAAATAAAGCCATTGTTTGTAAAACAAAAAGTTACTTGTTTGCCATTTAGCATATCTTAAAATATTAAGTTAAAATCTGTTATGTCCACAGAGTGTTAATGAAGAAGTATTTTGTGTCATAGGATGTCAAGCAGCAGGTGGATTTCCCTTCAGTAATAATGTTTGTCCACCATCCTACGTGTAGTCTTGAGATAACATCCTTTTAATTAGCCAATGGGTGGACTGAAGGATGTTAGCTTGCTGGTCTGACTGCTTGATTTTAGAGATACTGAGCATATGGAGCCAGTCAAAACTAACAACACAGCTATCTCTTAGGAGATTCATGCCCCCCGGCCTCTATCTGTCATAGAGCGTAGAGCTAAAATAAACATTTCTCATGGAGCTAGAGTGATGGCTTTAGACTTGTGCAATGCTGTTTTTACATGTTTAATAGCATAACCGTTACATAATAACACAAATTATATGTAAAACTGTATAAAACGAAGTAAAAAAATATGTCCTGTAAATAATCTTAGAGTCTTCCAAAATGTTTTTTTTTTTTTTTTCACTCTTTTTGACCTTTTTTCTTGCACTCAGTCATTGTTTCCAACACAACTAACAGTTTTCCTTTCACTCATGCTATCTTTGCTCGCTCTTACTCCTCTGCCGCCTACACTACACTTTCTGTATTTCTCATTCCCCCGCCACCTCCCGTCTCTCTCTCTCTCCTCCTCTCTCTCTCCCCCTCTCCTTTCCTCTACACTCTGACTCTAGTGTTTGCCTCAGCTGTTCTCAGTTGCACTGGGTGCCTGGTGGTGTTGTGACAGAGCTGTGCTGCATTGAGTGAGACTAAACTACCTCAAAGGAGCGCTAAGTAGAGTGGGAGACAAAAAGAAGCCAAACCATTGAGGACTCACCAGGCAGATGGGATGAACAGCTGAAACAATTTGGACAAGTTTTACTTTTTGTGGCTAAAGGTGCGGCCAAGTCACATCATGGATAGGCTAAACACCTACATTCTGCTTAGATGTCAAAAGTGAAAGGTAGTCAAAACATAATTAGATTCTCTTAGCATTTAATGTGTGTAATTTATTCTCCTTTTCTGAGTTATTACAGATTGTTCTGTTAAGTTTGCAGCAAGGAGTCTAGAAATCACAGTTCCAGAGGCAGCAGCCCATAAACCTAACTCCCCTGTGCTGGATTCTACTCTTCTTTAGTTGGACTCTAATTTTGGCTTTGACCTGTGGAACAGGAAAAGTTTTTTTTTGTCTTTTTTTTTTTTTTTTTCCTCTGGCAGGACTTGTTATGAGGCAACCTAGACTGACTCACCAGCATTTCTTTGTACTTACTGGACAACAGGAGTGTTTCTTGCACTGCCACCGTTTCCTGCCAAACCCGGTCTGAGATTGCCTGGCCAGGGGGTTGTTTATTTAAAGGACTTATCTGGATTTTTTTTTTTTTTTTTGCCTCAGGACCATGGGGATTCTCTGGGGTGCCATAACACTTCTGTGTGGGGTAGCTGTGCTCAGAACGGAGGGCAGCGGACCCACACAAACCAAAAATAACGTGCCCCGGCTAAAACTCTCCTATAAAGGTACGTCTGACATTTCTACTATCATTTCCCTGTTTCCATTGTTTTCTGCTTTGTAAAACTTATGAACATTTCTTTAGCTTTACCAAATTCATGTGTTTCAAATAGGGTGTGAGATTGTTAAACTCTTCTGAAAAATAAAATTACAAATTATAAATTCTTTATTGAGTAAGCAAATAACTTTATGATCGAGACTTTTACTAATATGGGCAATCGATGTGCATTAGTTCTGCTTTATAAAATATAAAGCAGGTTGTGTTGAATTTGTATAAGTGAATATTGCTTAAACCTTTTCTGTGCAACCCCTTTTCACTTGAAATAACTAGATTCGTCTCACCATGCTCCAATGACGAGCTTGTTGCCATGTTCAAAATGATTACATTATGACACAGCAATTACCAGAAACTAATTAATTTCACATGTTGATAATTAATTAGTTAGACTTATCACTCCAATAAGATTTTCACTTAGTTGAAGAAAATCCCTCAACATGCCTGACCTGCCAGCTCTATGTGTCTCTGATGCTAAGCAGTTTGTTATAGAAGATCAACGCCTTCATAAATTTGTCCCTGTTTTGATCAACTGCTGTTGTTTATTTTGCAATGGAAAAAAGGGAGATTCCCAGGCTGCATCATTTATCCTTCTCTCACATTTTTTATTTTATTTTATTTTGCTGAATGTCATTTTTTTCTGCTCCATTCTCTCCTACATGGTAATTATACTCAGATGAATGGCGAACGGTCTGTTTCAGCAGATGGCTGTACCAAAGTGAAATGTTCTTCGCTTAGCGCTGAGGGATCCATAATTATAGACACGAGTGTGCCCGTACGC
Organism: Poecilia formosa; assembly: GCF_000485575.1. Lineage (NCBI taxonomy): Eukaryota > Metazoa > Chordata > Actinopteri > Cyprinodontiformes > Poeciliidae > Poecilia > Poecilia formosa. The sequence continues at coordinate 3,593,442 of NW_006799952.1, read as the reverse complement.
AGACACACTTGCATGCATAAATACGTTGCCATCTGCAGAAAGCAAATGATACCTGCAAGGGTATCAGTCATTTGAAACCACATGCTGTCAGTTTGGTGAAACATGCCCATACACTGAAATCTCTATTGGAAGCCCCTCAGGTAGCAATTTGGCCAGCTTGCTTATTTGGGCTGCAGTCTCCACTTTTAATATTTGATTCTGCCTTAATTTGAATTTTGGCTGCGGGGGGCAACACTTTGCTTCCCCATGCTGACTGGGGAGTTTTAATCTAAGTGTAGTCAGCAGGTACTTACTGTGCTGTGAAAAAAGTATTTGCCCCTTATATAGATCTCTCCTATTATTGCTTTTTCTCACTTTTAAAGGCTTAAGGTCATAAAAAAAAGGCAAATATCAGAAACCATAAAAAAAAAAAAAATTCCC
>NW_006799952.1:3516718-3592993 GCF_000485575.1 Poecilia formosa | reverse complement strand
ATAGATGATTAAAATCTGCTACAGAGTGTTTGGTTTTTGAGTTTGAGTCCATTTAAGTACATGCTAGAGCATCTTAGTTTTAGAGTCCAAAATTTAACTAGTTTTTTTTATGTTTCAGAGAGGCGGACTTTATGGTCATTTCAGGTAATTGTCCTGCTGTATTACTCAAGCACGCTTCAGCTTAAGGTCGGAAACTAGTGGCTTGACAAAGTCCTTAAGGATTTTTGGGTAGAGAAGACAAACTGTGGTTCCAACAGTTTCAGCTTCCGAGACCATAGCTCTGCCACCACTCTTGACTGCTGGCATTTTTCTTTCTTGTGTTAGTTTTTTGCAAGATGTAATGGGATGCAAACCCTCCAAGACACGCATACCACTTTTGTCTCACCAGTCCAGTAAACTTTTTCCCAAAACTGACCTTAACTTTGATAAGTGAGGCCTGCAATGGTTTTGATGTTCCGGGTTCTCTGGTGAATCTCCTGCATGAGTCGTCAATGTACTAATGGAGAAATTTGTGTACGCCAGTTATTAGTGGAAGTAGGTGATTCATGTTTCTGGATGCTGGCCGTTCTTCACTGATAGGCCTATTACTGGATTTGAGATCAGATGACTATCGTGTGTCACATATGCGGCATTGCTTTGCATTGAGCCAGGAATATTGATGGTCAGGAAAATAACACAATCACACAAACAATCTAAAAAAGAGAAGTTCAGTTCACAAAAGTAAAGCACTGGGGAAAAGAAGTGAGATTTCTTCTTTTCTGGGGAAAATAAGTGATTTTGAGTTGTTTTTCAGCATTATTTCCCTTTGTTGTGGAACATTCCAGCCACTGTAATTTCTGAAAGTTCAATTAATGACAAAAACCGGACTGCCTGGATAAATAACAGTCATCAAAAGGAATAGAATATATCATAAAGTATACAGAATAAAGTATATCTCCTGGTAATTACCAGTATGTAAAACTAAATTAATGGTCCAACTCAAAAAAAAAAATTCTTTCAGTCTTTTCTCGCATCTTGACAGAACTGACAGACACCAAACTGTTTATAGATTTATATCAAGGGAGATTACACATTTCACGTATCAAAGTATCAGCAATTTTTTTTCGCTTTAATTTTAGCCATACTTTGTAGAAGTTGGACAAGAAATAAAGGCTCTACCATTTTTGTGACAATTTCATGCTCATTCTGCATCAGACCAGTAATTACAAAAGACGTCTGCAGGTGTGCGTCGCAAGCAATAGCAGCTAACAGGTGATTTTTCCATCCAGTGTGCAATACATCAGTGGTGCTCACCAAGCTTGCATGACTCGTTGTGGTTGTCAACAAATCCATGAGAAGTGTAGACTACCTAGCACAGTTGGTGCTCAGGAAATTTTGTAGCCAATTACATGTTTCTCCTTAGTACTTTTTTGTTTGTTTGTTTTTTGTTTTTGTTTTTGCTCTGGGCATGTCTTATGAAATCTTTTCATCAGCTTCCTGTGATCAGACCTGGTTCAACACTTAATGTGGAGTAATTGTGTTTTTACTTAAATTAAGGTTGGTTTTGGTAGCTTTTTATAATATAATTATAATTTCTTTGTTAGATATCAAAATATACTTGATCTGAAACTTTTCATTGTAACAATGAAACAAAACTAGAAGAAATCTGGATGGACAAATACTTCTTTGTGCTGTTTTCGTTGTATAGTGTTCATGTGTCCAATCTGGCGCAAATCTGGTTTGAATGGTCTAGTATTTCGACTTATCTGGTAATCACATGAAAAATCACATGAAATCAGTTGATCACAAGTTGTTCATTTCATGCTTATAAATTTTGTTCCACCAGCGAGAAGCAAATCGACATCACTCATTGAAAAAGCCAGAACATTCACCTGGGTGAGAGGATGTCAAGTCCTTAGGGCAGCAGCATCTGATCAGTCACACATGAGATGGAGAGGTGAAGGAGCTCTGACCTCTACAGGTCACGGAGAACACCGGGAACATATTTAACGTTGAAACTATGTGTGTGTGTGAGCAAAAATCTGCAAATGTGTCACTTCCTGACTCTTCAGTCCTCTGAACACAACGTAGAAGTGAACCCTCCCACCAGCAATCTACATACAAATATACCACCCCCTACTGCATAGCAAGACACATAATTGTTGAGTTTATGGATTAAAACTGATCTTTAGAAATAAGGTACCTAATATGCAGGAGGAGAAATAATGTTGCTACATGACTGCAACATAAAATCCAACTGTATTAACAACTGGTGATGATGAGGATGTGTGAGGAGGGAGCTGGGGGACTAAAAGTGAACTGCAGATTCAAACACTTAATGTGCTGTATGTTATGCTTGGGCATATATTGCTTCTGAGGTGTACTCGCACCCCGTGGATGAATTGGTCCTTTGGGGGGAGCAAAGAGGGATTTATAGTTTTGAGGTTTGTGGGTCACAAGAACCAAAAGCACATGTTGTTAGCTGTCAAGAGCGACACTTCAGTTTGTAGGTTGTGGTTGCTCTGCCAAAAGAGCACTTTTCTTCTTTCCCCTCCATCACTTGCATACCTTTAGTCAAGCAGAGCCCAGAACTTGCATCAAAAAGCACACAGTCTTGCTCTTAAATACCAGAGGGCAAAAAGAGCAATGAACTGAAAATGAAAACCACATTCCTCTGCAACAGTAAGGCATTTTTTTTTGTTCCTTGTTTTCACTGCAGTGTAAAATAACCCTTGACCAGAACTGGAGTATGTAGAAGTTCTCCAAAAACACCCTTCATCCATACGCGCATTGAAAATATCACAGTGGAGTTGGGTTTCCCGAGGCGTGTACAATAGTCTGAGAGATAAAACATTACTCTTCTTGAGATTTGAGATTTGTGAGGTGTACTCGCTCTCTTGCGTTCCCCAGATTTTGCCCTAATAATCTGAAAACATGGTGAGCATTTGATTCACAGTATTCTGGTTTTTGCTTGAGATTTACCTCTGGAGACTTTCAGATCAGTCTTTATGCCAGTTCTGATTGAAATCATGAACACTGTACAGTAAGAAGACAGTTTCAGCCTGTTTGAGAATGCTTACACAATCATGACTGCCAAAGGATATTGGCTCACAAGTGAATGTCTAATATGAGACACGTGAAAAAGGACAAAGACAAAATAGCAACTCCCAACTAAAATATTTGATGGTTTATGAAGTAAAAGTAAGCCATTATACATTATTAATAATTCAATTAATAGTATTGCACAGTTTAAAATATGGTTTCAAAACGTGTAGAAGTCTTTACAAGAATTTAATTGAAAGCATAATGATATTGAATTACTGTTGAATATTGCTGTGGGGATACTGGATAACATTTGAAAAATGTGTAGTAAACCAAGAGCGGTTTGGATTGTTTCAGAAAAGAAGCTTGTTTGCTTTCTTACCTGGTAAATGACCTCACTGACGCTTTGTGGTGTTTTCCCTAAGCTATTAGGGAATCTGTGGCTGCAGAGTATGTAAAATAACTCAATGAAATGTTTTTTCTATATATAATTTTGCTCTTAAACATGTTGTAGTGCACTTGAACACCTTCGATTTGAGCTGAAATAACTCCTTATATCCAAGTTCCTCCAAATTGTCTATAGGTTTAATTAAAGTCATTTCTTACTCCACATGTTGCCCCAAGGCCACGACTTTGTACATGGCTTAGTCAGTTATTATTTTGGATAATTTTGTCTGAAGACCTGCTAAAGCATGTTAATGTACTTATGGATAACCTTATATGTATAAATAACCTTCTAGATAAAGTCATAAAAATGTTAGATAATTAATAATTTGTCATATTGATAGAGACAAACGTTGATTGTAAATGAGTCATGCGTTACTATGTAAAAAGTGATAGCTTCTTGAGAGTTTTGGAAATTACAAAGTTCTCACTGTCAAAAAAAAAGTCTTAGAAAAATCATGAAATTTATTTTTATTAATTAATCCTTTACAGATCTTAATATACTAAATGTACAATGTATGCAAAAGTGTTAAAAAACAGTGTTGGTTTTACATTATAGCTCAGGAATTATATTCAAAACTACATTGTCTGTGCCTTACAAAGCACTTAGATAACACTCCCTATGCCCTCCAGAGAAAGCAGAATAGAGAAAGACAGGAAGAATGTAGGGTAAAAGATTTTATTTATACCAGTCTCTCAAGGGAATGTTGGTTCTTTGCATCCATTCCATCTGCCCCCTTATTGTGCTTTCTCTTTGTCTCTTGCTTTCTATTTCTGACTCCTCTTTGTCTCACTCTGAATAAAAGAGGAATGTTGATTAAATATTGGTTTTACTATTTACTATAACTTTATGTTTCTTCCTTGAGAAAAAAAAAATATTAAGACACAACATGTGCAATTGCATGAACAGTTGCACATGTTTTTTTTTATTTCAGTTATAGGGTGTAACAGAACAGTTTGCAGGAGTACACTGGACACATTTTAGAAGGCACTCATTTACACACCCACCTGCTTGATTGGTCATTTCTTCCTGTTTGCTACTGTGAAACTATCTGTTGGAACAGAAATTCAACCAAAACAGGTTTTGTGTAGGATCATAAATTCAGGCTCTTGGTTTTATAGTTGCAGCTTAAACAGCAGAAAAATAAATGCTTCTTTATGCATGAATACCCACGTTTATCCAGAGGGGACGCTGGTTGAGACATGTATAGGCCACTACCTGTAGAGCGACATGGGAACTATAACTATAATACACAACCAGCCAGCTTGATAAACATACATTACACACTTCCACACACAATTCCCTAAGTGTATCTGTCTCTGGCTGATTGGGTTCTAATAACTTAGCTGTAGTCTCTGTTGAATGGTTTGTTGCCATGGACACTTCTCCCATGGATAATTTTGCAAAAACCAGTGAGGTGTGTATGGAGGGTGGAAAAGGTGATGTGGTCCTCTGCTCTTTCATACAAGAACTTGATAAGCGCAGCCATTGTGTGAACATTTTTTTCCTTACATCAATCAATGTGCTGTTTAATTTGAATATGTGTTTTCAGATGTTCTCTGTATTTTCTCAGTCAAAGTTGCAGAAAAGCTACTGTAAAAACAACATGAACTCCTTCAGAGAGAGTACCATGAAATGGGAGCAGTTATATAAAAAGCAGAGATTTGTTTATGTAAACCAAAATAACTAATGAAACTGTTTCCCTCCCCACCCGTAGAGCTTTTTCCAAAGGATTTACATGCAAGCAGAAAAGAAATATCTCTTGAAGAAGTCAGTAATTAGACTATAACAAACTGCATACTGGTCACAAAAGAACTGGAAACTGAGTTAATCTACACAGTGATTAGGACACACCACATTTCTTGGACTTTCCATCTAAAACCCAATTCTAGTCACTACCTGCTGCTTCGAAATGAGATTTTAAAATATGAGATATAGTATTAGCTTTTGCAATGATTATTCTGTGACATTGCCATCAACCATTTTTACACTGTTGGTACAGATGATTAGATGGATGTATGGATTTTTTATGGTAACATATTTAGGTTTTCTTCTGTTTCATTTTGCTCAGTTGCCCTGCTGTTGATTTTTTCCAGTTTTTTAGCTTGTCTGATTGTTGATTAATAATTTAATTGTGTACCCTTTTATTATTGTTTGCCACTTTTAATTGGTAGATCTATTATAATTTACCTGCTGTTTTATAATTTGTCTTATTTTTATGTATATGGTTTTATTTAATTTATTTTTTTATTTTTTTAAGATGTTTGCTGTGCCTTTAGATTGTTAGTAATTTGGACAGGTAGTTGATTAGCCTGGTTAAAAAAACAGACCTTATGCTTTGCTTTGTATGTGGTGAACATATGTGTGAACCCTCAGCTACTGAGAAATGATTGCATGCTGGAGACATAGACTCTTAATCGTTAACATTTGGCCGTGATGATGTAATGCTACAAAGTTTACCTGGAGATGCCTGCAGTGCAAACAAACAAGACGGATGTTAATGTTAGTTCAGTGTGTGGAAGTGTGGCCAACGTGGACACTTTTTACCTCTTACTTCCATTTCCTCAGCTGCCATTGCCAAACTATGGCCATGGCAGACTACAATTATTAAACAAATGTCCTCATTCACATCTTAATTTTCTGTTCACTGACTGGCCTGTTTCAAATTCAACCAGAGAAATCCCTCTCAATCGTAGAAAGCCAAGCTGGAACACTGAAGTAGATGAGAATCAATTGCGTAGGAAGGCAATGGCCAGGGTGGTAGTTGATATTTGATGTTATTTTTTTATTTTCTATGTTTTGTTACTCTCTTGGTTAGTTGTATATTTTTAGGTTTAGTAATTTATTTGTGTTTGACATTGGCCTGTTTGTTTGTTGGTGTATTCATTAAATAAACTTTTCTTTATTGGTTAGTTAGTTGTTTAATTTGCTGGATAGTTCATTCATAACTCTATTGGTTGTTCTATTTAATAAATAAGTGGAATGAAATAATTTTTTGTAAAATTATACATTTTTGTATCAGGTTCTTCACAATTGCAACCTTTTTTAACTGACGGAGCGGTACCTTTTTTACTTTACTGAGCTGAGGTGCTTATAAAACTGGCTGTGTCTGTATAAAACAGACAATGACATTCAAAGATAACAAGCACATCTTTCAGTTTACAGTATCCAAACAGTGAGTGTATTAGTTGGAATAGGAAGGCAGAAGTCCTGAATTCTGTCCAACATAAATGTTTTTGAAGGAAACTGAAGAAGTCAGCTCATGCAAGGCATCCCAGTGGTATGCAGAAAAATGCCACACTGGAGAGCAGGTACAAAAGCAACTGGCTGCTGCTATCACAGGCAATAAAAACACATTATAAGGGTTATTCTTCTAAGTAGTTATTTTTGAATATTCTTAACCCTTGTGCGTGCGAGGACTGAGGCAAATGATACAAGTTTTACATGTGTGGGGTCGGTTGGACCCCAATTCTAAACACAAGGGTTAAAGCTTCTGTAAAAATCTAAATTTTAAATGTTTAAATAAGTTTAAAACACATTAATGTTGTTATTGTAAATTCTCAATATTATTCTATCCTTTTTTTCAGTTTCCCAAGAATGGGAAAATAAATAAAATACATAAACTATTTTTTTTATTTTTTAATTTCAAGTCTATAAACTGACATTGCTGACTTTGTGTCTGAAAAATGCTTATCAGAATGGACAAGCTGTTAAATAAGTAAAGTAGTCAGTGTGACGCTCTCTCTTCTGTGATGGTTTTTATCTCTTACGTCAATTTTTCTTCATCTTGTCTGTCTGTCTCTCGGGCTCTGACATACTTCAGAGTAGAGGGCATTCTCTTCTAAAACATTTATGAGTGATTCTGTTTGTTCCTTCTTTTCTTACTATGAAATAAAGAGATAAATGTAGAGGATGGTGGAGGAAGGATTTTTTTTTTTTTTTACAGTGCTTCCAGAACTTTCTGCAGTTTTGGGGTGGTGGCCAGTTGAAGGGGGGAGTTCTTGTCTGGGATTACTTTATTGGCAAGAACGGATTGTCACGAGAAAAAAAAAACAAAAATGCTGTGTGTATCTTTGTGTGCCTTTCGATGTTACATTAAACAGTATCACAATCGCTGTCTCAGATGTGACTTATGGGTCAGTAATTGAATTAAAGATGTTAGGCAAGTCTTGCTGTCTTTTGAGGAGACACTAAATAATAAAATTAAGTTTTAAAAAGCTATCTGAAGAGTATTATAAAGTCTCCTAACAACTGATGTGCTTAAGGAAAATATTGCCATTTGATCTGAAGATTAGAAGAGTTTCACAACGTCTCCCTGTTAGTCCGTGTTCTTCTGCCTGGCAGCTCCCATTACAGTTACATCTCCATGTAGACAGTCTGCCTTTTGGCATCTAGTCCTGGCTGTACCTGTTGAATCCACGTTTACTTGGCAGACGCTCCCTATCTTTTAACTTGGCTTGTGCGTGCATTTTTTGGGGGGGTTAAAATAAACTTATGAGAAGAGCAGCAGCATGCCTGTAAAAATAATTTTCTCTAAAAACAAAACAAACAAAAACAAACAAACAGAAGGTTTAGTGTAGATGTGTCATTTTTGCATCTGGTATATTTTATGTGTAAACAAAACCCCACTGTATTTAAGATGTTCTTAGGATTCCTTTAAATTCAGTGAGTTTTGACTTTCTTGATTTTATTGTGATATATATATTTTTTAATCATTGTAGCATACTGATCTTATTTTTCTCTCCACAGAGATGTTGGAGACCAACAACCTTGTGACATTTGAAGGCCTAGCTAACAGTTCGGGTTACCACACTCTCTTGTTGGATGAGGAGAAAGGAAGGCTCCTGGTGGGAGCCAAGGACCACATCTTTTCTTTTAACCTCCTCAACATAAGCAAAGACAAAGCACAGGTAAAGCATATGATTTGGAGCCCACGTACCTGCCAGTTCATTTTATTTCTGACTTTGAATCCGTTTCGGACCAGACTATTTGCCTCAAACCAGAGTGCTGGCTTCAGGTATCTTAGGATTCTTATCTCCGAATCGAAAGAAAAAGTGCTTCATGTATATTTCAGACGAGGGCTGTCTCACGCAGTCAGGCACTGTTCCAGACATGTTAGCTGCACTCTGCACACCTGGGTGAATCATGTCGTAAATTGAAACAAAGTGGAGAACAGACTGCTTTGTGACCCCTTCAACTCTCATAAACACACTTCCATGCACACAAGCTGTAAATCACCAACACAAGAAATGATTCTGAGTGCAGGGAAATGCTTTTCTGTCTTCACAGAAACTATGTTTGTATTGCAGATTCCCTGGACTGCTTCTCCCACTAAAAGAGATGAATGCAAGTGGGCAGGGAAAAATCTCCTGGTAAGAGCTAAAGGCATCCAGCTAACATGCGGATTCTTTTCATGGGAACCTATGAATATCTATTTTACGACTTTCACCAAAACCCAGACTTTCATTGTTTTTCTGTTTTGGATCATTTCTCCTTGTCTGTTGAAAAAATGTCTTACACAGTTACTATAAGCCTACTTAAGATGTAGAGTCATCACTGAGATCCTTAATTAAGCCAAAAGAATCTGGAAGTCAAACCTTTAGAATTCTTTGTTCCTTTGGTTTCCTTTTATTGTTTGTTTTTGTAGTTTTAACTAGATTACGGCGGCCTTGAACCACATCAATAAATCACTAAGCACAACCACAAATTACAAAAAGCACAACATATTTAAATACATAACAGCATTAACTAAACACAACTACAAATTAAGAAAACACATTAACTAAACACAACTACAAATTAAGAAAACACATTAACTAAACACAACTACAAATTAAGAAAACACAACAAAAAGGAAGACATAGGTACCAGCAGGAAACCTAAGAGAGAGCAGATTGGACAACACTACATGGCTTTAGAACTAGAAATTATTCTGGCATTAGCACATTTGTTGATCATATGAATTTTGCAGGTGATACACATGTAGCTACCGCTATCCAAGAACATTTTGAGTCGGGACATATTATGAAGCTCAGCTTCATTCTTTTTCACAGTTTGGGCCTATCTAAACAAAGAGAGAGCAAGTATCAGAAAATATTCCATCATCCAATCATCAATGCCTCAGCTTTCCCACTGAGCCCTACCTCCTCTGTTTTGTTAATGTTGCTGTGTTTTCTTAATTTGAAATTATACTTAGTTAATGTTGTGTTTTTTTTTTTTTTATATGTTGTGTTTTTCTATTCATAGTTGTGTTTAGAGATTTGAAGTGGTTTGCACTGAAGGGCCACCGTAGATTATTATCTGTTACTGGAATTTCTGCCGATTTAATTTATAATGTTAATAATTGTAAACCTCACGATAAGGTTGTGATTTTCAGATTAAAATAAAACGATAATTTAAAAACCAGGACTTTATTTGTTTAGAACAAAAGTGAATATTTAAGATGAGTACAAATATAAAGTCAATTTGGATAAAAATCACAGAATACATCACAATCCCATGGCTCTTGGTAAAAATGTCTCAGTTTTCAGAAACCCCAGTGTAAATACACTTACTGTTTTGAATCTGCTTTCCTTCAAGTAGCGTGTTTGTTGTTCATCTTTCAAAGGCCCTTGGGCAAAAAGCTTGGATGTAAGACCATACTGATGCTGTTTGTGGTTTAGATTTTTTTCACTAGAATAGGGCAAGTGCCTCTGGCGGTCAGTTCGCCTGCCTGTGCTGCGGAGCAGAAGGGCAGTGAAGTCTTCTGTGTGTTTTCTGTAAACGATTTGAAATGTATAAGGAGGCACCCTGAGGGATGGTTATCTTTTACAGAGCTAGATGAGAGTGAGGGGGAGAGAAAAGGAAAGGCTATCCACAAATATCACATCATAGTCTAAAACAAACATTTCTACAATGTAGTGAGGAACAAAAGAGGATTGATGGATGTTTGACATTCAGAAACATAGTTGAAATGCGAGCATAACTGAAATATTAAAATTATTTCATGAAAAAATACCAATGAATATAAGGTGGTACACACTATAGTACTATTGTATGCACAATTAAGTTATGAATATGATTGTCATGCAAATATATGTACAACAGCAGCAGCTGAGTTTGAAGATAAAGTTCAACACATAATAAAACTTCAGATTTCAGGAGGCATCCTCTGAAATCCCAGCAGTAATTCACTTTATATTTATAGCTGAAAGACTAAACTATTGTAAAACAAACAGCAGACAAAACAAAAAAGAAAAAAAAAAGAAACTATGAGAAAAGCAGACAAAAGTGCAAATGTCCTGTTGCTTGAATCACTTAAGAGAAATTAAAGAGGAAAATTGACTTTTTGTATGAATAAATTTAAACTTGCTGTAATTTGTGTTCAATTTGAAACCCAACACATTAAAATGTTCAGAAACTGCAACACAATAATTACTGTGAAACAATTTTGTTTGTTCTCTGTCTTTCCCTCATCAGAGAGAGTGTGCACATTTCATCAAGGTACTGCAACCTTTCAACCAGAGCCACTTCTATGTTTGTGGGACAGGAGCCTTCCACCCTGTATGCTCCTATCTGGAGGTGGGCAAGAAACCAGAGGTACAGCTTAGATTTCTGTTCTTGTCCATATCTACTGCCACACACAACACAAATACACACAGGAAAAGACTAGACAGGCTTTATGTTTTAGCTAGTTGTCAGTATTTCAGATTCTTTTTGGTCATGTTTACATGGAGATGTTGTAACAACTAAATATAAACAGGTTTGGTTCAATAAAATAAGAAAAAAAGCTTAAAAGAACATTAAACACCACATATCAGTTCATTTCTCTGGTGAACTACTGCGGTGTTAGACAGTGTATGTTTACATGAAAGTCTGTGCATACTGCTCATTTAAATTTGAGAAATGAGAATTACTCTCCTCTCCTCCAAATGCCAGACCTATAAATGTGAGTTTCCCACTAATTGGGCGGCTATTTACGGACCATTAGGGGAAGGAAATGTCCCTGAGAAACGCCATCAACTCTGCGTGGATCATAAAGTAGAAATGCAATTGATTAGTGCTGAGGTCACTGAGTCACAGTGGTTAGAAATGTTGTCTTCGGTTCTATTAAATGGCATTATGCTGCTGGTAGGTACCGTAGTATATAAGCCGCTACTTTTTTCCCACGCTTTGAACCATGCGGCTTTTTCTGTGGATTTCTTTCAACCACCAGGGGGCTCTTTAGCAGGAAGTGAATCATTGGTAGTCAAAATTGGAAACCAAAGAAGAAAGTGCTAATTTTAATTTAGAACAAGCGCATGCTAGCAGCAGGGCTGAACATTTTTTCAAACTCATATGCAACTTTTAAGTTGTTTGTGGGACAGGAGCCTTCCACCCTGTATGCTCCTATCTGGAGGTGGGCAAGAAACCAGAGGTACAGCTTAAATTTCTATCGATCTGGCAGTACAGGAGGGAAATAGAGCCGCTGCACGTAAACTCGGCGTGAACGAATCCATGGTTCGGGGTTCCAGAGCAGATTTATTGCTTATGTAAAACCGAGATCGGCGGAGATACCAGCAGCTTATAGCCCGGTGCGGCTTATATTTTGGACAAAAGTGGTAGCTATATATTCATAAAATATTGCTACTGTAATTGCATGAAAGGTGGGTTCTTCAAAATATTCTGTTTTTTTCTTTCTTTTTTTTTTTTTTTTAGATTTCGCAGTTTTCCTTTTTTCATAGCTATGCACTGTTTTATGCTGGTGTGTCACATAAACTCCCAGTTACATTAATTGAAGCTTGTTTTTGTAACATGTTTGTAACAAGTTCAAAAGGTTTGAAGAGCGCACACTATAGACAACACATTTAGCTATGTCTTCAGTGCGTATGCAAGGAAATGTCTGACAAAAGCAAATGTCAAACATCATATGACTCAACATTTGAGCTCAAATCTGTAAATAAAAGAAAAAGTGATGTTAAAACCCTCCACAAAGATTTCACAAGAAAATACTGTGTCATGAAGTGTTGACAGCAACCGGAGAAAACTCTGTTTCTACTGGAGCTCTTGTTTTGTGTGTGGAATTTACATGGGCAGGAAGCTACGTTCACTGTCTGTGTTTGATAGCATGCTGTAATACCTCACTGATTTTCTGTCTTTATGTGTATACAGGATGGTGTTTTCAGACTGGCGCCCCATGTAGAAAATGGCAGAGGGAAGAGTCCCTATGACCCTAAGCTTCTCACCGCTTCAAGGCTAATTGGTGAGTTTATGGAAAGATACGGAGTGCATGTGTGCAATAAATCCCTGTGAAGCCCCGTGCCTTGCTCTTTCATTTCAGTGGGAACACGGCGTGTGACGTCAATGTAAATAGCAGAACAGGAACATCCTTCGCTGCTTTGTATTTACACACTTAGAACCTCTCATTGGCAGGACTGTAAACTTTATTTCAGTCTGCATCTACAACATTTAAATGGTGCACATGTGTGGTCAATGGTACCGAGTCTATTTTGCTCTAATTCGCCATCCTCCCATTTTCTGGCAAATAAAGCAGGGGTGCATGAGCATGGTATTTCTCTTTACCCCCAATTATGTGTGATCATATTGTGTTATACCACCTCATTTACCCAAGCAGATGGCTATTTTCCAGCCCATCACCCCTTATCTCCTCTCCCCTTTTTCTTTCCTTTCTCACCAGCATTATTATGTACTCCCCTTGTCTCACACTTCTGTTCTCTCCCCCAGCATCTGACCCACCATCCGTTCATCCTGTCCTCACCTCCTTTCTCTGCCCTGCCTTCTGTTTTAATGTCGATTTCACACTCCCGATGTTTGTTATGTCTTTGTTCACCGTGGACGTGAAATCTACCTTTGCTGCTAAGCCCCCGCTCAATTCCTCGGATTTCTGAACAGAACCCACGGGGAAAAGCAGGCGGCCTCGTCTCATGTTACTGTGTTAACACTAATCAATCCTCTCCCTCTCAGATGGGGAGCTGTATGCTGGAACATCAGCCGACTTCATGGGGCGGGACTTTGCCATCTTTCGCACTCTTGGCAAACATCATCCTATCAGAACAGAGCAACACGACTCCAGGTGGCTAAATGGTACGTTTGGAGGACCCTGTGCCTTGATTTGTCTCTTAGCTTCAGTGTTAATAAATAATAACTGCAGCATTTTGAGGGTTAATTTTTCTGTTCTCCAATTCATACTTCCATATCATGCTACACATCACCATATCATCTGTGTTAACCATGAGGAAACCGCTTCATGGCCTTGTCTTTAAACCTTTGGTATAATTTTCTTTGAAGGTGAACTTTTGTCTGAATTCATGGAGATACATAGTTACAATATAAACAGCAAACAAAACTACTCACATTTTTAATTTGTATTTCTATATTACCATCTAAACTTTCTTTTAAAAACCAAAATTGGAATAAATCTACCTTATCCTAAATCCTCATATTTTGTGCCTGTGCTTCCAACATTCACCGTGAGCTTGGGAATCTTGGACTGTAATGTGTGCATCTAATGGACTGAGACTCCAGTCCAACAGGCTCAATTTATTTTTGATATGGAAAAAATAACTTTATGATACCTTGAATGAATTAACAATTACACCATTCCTAACAATACTTTTGAATTAATATGACACATGCTGATATTTTGGTTAGCTATATTGTGCCACCATACTCCTGAACAGACCAAAAGAACTAAACAATATCTGGATGGCAGATTCTGATTATGTAAGATGCTCCCTAACCTTATAGATTGAGTTGCTTTACAGCTAAATTATACGTGATATATGAAAGAATATGAAAATTATTTTCTAAATTGACTTATCATGGTAATTTTTTTACTTCACAAAAGCCTGGAATTTTAACAGGCAAGCGTAGAGTTTTGAAAGCCGGTGAGTATTACATTAGTTTTCCACACTCGTTCTAGCTGAGGAGCACCAGCCTGTCTCCATGTGAGTCAAAATACTGCCTTTCATACGCAAAGCATGAAGAATAATATGTATTGTTTCAGCCTCTCCACGTTTCAGTTTTAATACAATTTCTTTTTATTATTCCAGACACCATGCAGGCCAGAGGCACATGTCTGAGTTCTGTAGTTGTTATTATAAATCTAAGTCCCTAGGTTAGTCTGAGCAGTGGAGGATATATGCTCTAGTATTTTCTTTGTCTGGCTTTTTATGATATTTGTTTTCTGCTTCATCTTTTCCACCCTTCCTGTCTGATATTTCATAAGTATGTGCATGGGTACATGATTATGTTGTTAAATGAGGAAGTAAGTTTCGAAAAATGCACAACATCAGCCCTGGCAAATGTGAGCTGGATGCAAGTAGTGACACAGCGCTTCATCACATTATCATCCGCCTAAGCAGTTTTAATAAGTGATTAATAAACTTTTGAAATATTTCACAGATGGAATTAGATCAAAAATAGTCTCTGAGATTATGCTTTTACAAGTGATGAAGTTAGCATGTCACTGGTAGGCAGCGCTCTTGCAAATTCGTCGCCGGTTTGCGCCATCTGCAGACCTAACCTTCACTGCCGAAAATGGTTCTACTTTGCTTGATTAGGGAAAAAGACTAACCCAAAACCAATGTTAGAACATTTTAAAAGATCACTAATATTCTAATTATTTAACTGTTTCTGTCCATGACTATTACCTGTCCTACACAGAGATCATGTTCAGTTGAAGTGACTTAATCTGAATGAGTTAGCAGAAGTGAACTCTCAGGTGAGGAAAGGTGGGGCTAAATCATATATAAATATAAATCATATTTAAAATATCTATTTTTTGCTAATTGAAAAGAATAATAAGAACTGAGAGAAACTATATACATTTATAAATACTTTAGAGCGTGATTAGGCTTTGCAGAAATAAACACAAGTGTGCATCCCCACTTTCAAAACTGAGAGAACGTCTGTTCCTTTAGCTCCTGTATCCAGGGGCCTATGTATGGACTTTTTTTTTTTATAAAATATTAAGTGAATAAATCTTTGACACTAACTTGTCCCTTCTAGATCCTAGATTTGTAGGTGTCCATCTGATCCCAGAAAATGACAATCCAGAGGATGACAAAATCTACCTGTTCTTCAGAGAGAATGCTATGGATGGAGAACATGCTGGAAAAGCCACATATGCTCGCATTGGACAGCTCTGCAAAGTAAGTATACACATAGGCATGTATACATTAAGGCAGGTCATCAAACAGGAAAAGTAAATCAAAAATACCACTTTCAACAAAGGCACAAACACAATCTCAAGCAGTTTGAGAAACAGCTTTGGGGTCTAATAAAAAAAACAAAACAAAACAAGCAAAAATAAAAAAAAACCCTTGACTGTTAAATGAGTTGCTTTCCATGCTGATATCTTTCAGGATCTGTAATTATTTTCAGCATAAAAAGCTTAGGTTGTGTTGTATGTTGTGCAATCGCCTCTAAAGAGAGGGACTGAAACCTGAGAGAGAGTCAAAATGTCACCGGAACGTGATAGGCTGTGATGGCAGCAATGCCGCCCCAGTTCTGACTCTGCTACATCTGAGCTCAAGTGTCAGATTTCAAGGTCCACATCCTTCAAAATCAGTATATTTCAGATCTGAAGTCCAGCCTTAAACCCCTGTTTATTGCAGATCAGCCTTCCTTTATAACAGCCTGATCACCAAGAATGTTTGGAATCTGCTGTCCTCAGCAGAAGACAATCCTTTCATTATGCGAGTTGTGGTAATAATTTGAACCCATGCACATTTGCACAGATTTTAATTTGCTGCTATAAATCAGCTTACATGGAATGCGTTTGTATGAGGGAGCACAATGTGAATTTATGTTTGCGTGCTGCTTCAAGGAAACAAACACCGCTCACTGAAGTTTGAGAGTTTGCTAGTCTTCTAACTCTAAAACACCTAGAAAGCTTTTTGTCACTAAAACAGAATTTAAGAATTAGGCTTCAAATCCTCCAAGATGAATAGATTTACCCTGTACTTTGTGGACCATTTTTACTTCTACTGGAATTTGACACTAAGTTGAATTTTTATTGGAGATTTATCATTCATAGATCACAATTTTGTGGGCAGTTAACGATAAAGAGTTTTTTGTAAAAATATTTTTACTAATTTGTATTTTTCTTCAGGATTTATAATTAATTATTTTGCATTTAAGAAAAAAAAAAACATTCCAATTTTTTTTTGTAGCCTTCTTGCCTTGGGTGGTCATAATTTTCTGCGACAGCTCGTAGGACAGAGTTTTCCTATCTTGAAACAATAACAAAGCTTTTAAACAGTCTTTTGCATCTTGTGTTACCAATTAATGTAATATTATATAACTTGACAAAGGCTACAATACCAGACATTAAAAGTAAGTTTCTAAACAGTTTTTTTTTTAAATCAAAGTTACATTGGCAAGACTTAACTTTTTCCAACTCTTTCCATCTGAGTCTGTATAGAAGTTACTTTCAAAAGTAAGCATGTCTAAACCAGCATAATAATATCAACTCTACTTGCCAGTCAGTCGGCTTAACTGGAGGTAACACATGCTGCATTATGTTCTTGTTTTGGTGTTTTGTGGAGAATTTAAATAACACGAGCTTTGCATTTTCTCCGCTACATTTAGACTTAATGTTTTATGCAGATCAAGAAAGTTAGTTTGTTCCAAACATTTAACACAAGGGTGTTACATGTAAACCACTTCTCTTAAATATAACATGTAATGTGTCTTTTAGAATGACCTTGGGGGCCACAGGAGCCTAGTAAATAAGTGGACAACTTTCTTGAAAGCCCGACTGATTTGCTCTGTGCCGGGCAGTAATGGGATAGACACACATTTTGATGAACTACGTGAGTGCTTTCTTCTTATCGCATGAATAAGATTAATCAACATTTGTTTTGGTGCAGAAAATCTGTAATCTGTTTTCACCTTTGTTTTGGTTTTAGAGGACGTCTTTCTCATAAGCACCAAGGATCCTAAGAGCCCAGTAATCTATGGAGTGTTTACAACTTCCAGGTAGATAAAGTATTTTACAGGAGATAAAAGGCTTTATATATAATGTATATATAAATATATTTATTGTGGTTTATGAGCACATGTTTTATTTGTTATTCTCATTTATTGTTTTCTGCACAGCAACGTCTTTAAAGGTTCAGCGGTGTGTATGTACAGCATGGCAGACATAAGAAGAGCTTTCTTGGGTCCATATGCTCATAGGGACGGACCCAGCTATCAGTGGGTCCCCTTCCAGGGGCGTGTACCCTACCCCCGGCCCGGCACGGTGAGTCCGTAGCTCTGTTTACTGAGCTTAGAGCCCAACAGGACTCCCTTTGATTTGTCTTTCTTTAATAGTTAATATTATGTTTTGTTTTTTTCCTTCAATGCAGTGCCCTAGCAAAACATTTGGTGGATTTGACACAACCAAGGACCTTCCTGACGAAGTGGTCACTTTTGCCAGAAGTCACCCAGCCATGTTTAATCCTGTCTATCCAATTAATAATAAACCAATAATAGTCAAAACAGATGTAGACTACCAGTTCACTAAAATGGTAGTGGATAAGGTGGAAGCTGAAGATGGCCTGTATGATGTTATGTTCATCGGCACAGGTAAAGAAAAAAAAAAAAATTAAGACAACTCTGCAAAGCTAAATGGATAACAGTCACAAAAGTGTGAGCTTTTTCTGTGCCTTCTCAGACATGGGAACAGTTCTGAAAGTTGTAGCCATCCCAAGAAATTCATGGCATGACCTGGAAGAAGTGTTATTGGAAGAAATGACTGTATTCAGAGTAAGTTGTTCTCCGTGTCACCCGGTAATACTTTTTTGGAAACATTGGAATCAACACTCTCTGTATAATTATTGCTTCCCCTTCTTTCATTTTTTAGGAACCAGTTGCAATTACAGCCATGGAACTTTCAACGAAACAGGTACAGATTTATATTCATCATATTTATATATATGATCTAAACATAAGCATGGGCAGTTTGGTTTTCACAAAGAATAACGTGAACGGCCTGTGTGATAATGGCCTTTGACGACTGTTTATGCATGACGGTTGTTTTGAGAAAACCTGCCCGTAAAGTTTTTTTTTTTTTTTTTTTTTTTTTTTTTTTCTCAGAGGTAATACGCCTTCAGGGCAAAGAGACGGAACAAAGATATCTTTGTTTCCACTATTTAAAGACTTTGAGATAAGCTCCCATCTCATCACATAAACAAAACTAAATTGCTGGCTTTCCAGTGACAGTTAGCTTGTAAGCTGAAGTGACAGGGAGATGAAAACAAGCCAACTAATTGACAGGTAGGAGGGGGGGCTGAACAATTCTCCCTAAATAGTCGACCAACATTTTTCAGACCTGAGTCAAGGATTTTGTTACTTGAAAAACTATACTGCTCACATGAACTATACTGCTCACCTGAACTTGGCTTTATTTGCACTATATTATATATTATATAAATTACAATAGGTAGGAAATATTTTACAATTAAAAATGTACAACACTCCCCCTGATCTAAAAATACCCCACTGAACTTTGTTTACCAAATCATGAGTAATGTAAGATTGACCATCTGATTCCTTTCTCTTTAAAGCAACAACTCTATCTTGGATCAGACATCGGTGTGTCTCAGATGCCTCTACACCGTTGTGAGGTTTATGGAAAAGCCTGTGCTGAATGCTGCTTGGCGAGGGACCCTTACTGTGCATGGGATGGCGCAGAATGCTCCAGATACTTTCCAATGGCAAAGAGGTAGCACAAACAAACTTTTATTTATGTCTTACCATCTCATGAACATGTTCTGCAGTGAAGCCAGTCAAAATTTCAAAGATGGTTGTTCAGTTAGGATACATTTTATATGACCATATGATACTTAAAAGCTGATAATACTTATTAGTCAATCTAGCTCCAGGAATAAGTTCATGGGATTTTGCACAGTTCTGATGTAATGCTGTCATTGATGCAAATGTAATTATTTCTTTAACTATTGCTTCTCAGGAAGAGTGTCTTTGTTATGTTTGGCAAAGAAAACTGTGGACCTTTATGTTCTGTCATTCTGAAATCAACAAGAACGTTAACATAGTGAAAGTAAACCTTTATTTGATTTGTTTTCCTTACTTATTTTCCCACAGTTAGTTAGACTCCAGCATTTGAAATTTAATGGCATTGTGGTCAACATGGCAGCTCAGTCATCATCACACAATCTCAGATTTAGAACAATATAAAGAAGATGGGCGGATCTCGCCAGTTTGCTTCCCGCGTTTCCATAGCTGCTTCAAATATTTGTGTACAGAAAATATCCTGGAGGTGGTGTCTGATAATAATCCAGATCTTCCTTAGCATCTGTACTCCAGAAAGACGACAGCTTGGAGTGATTGATTTATGTTAAATTCCATCATTCACACCCCGTAATTAAAGTATTTCAGCTAAGCCATGGGTTGCCTGCTGTTTATCCGTTAATGTTGGCCTGCAGTTTCGCTGCACACCCAAAACTCATTCAAAAACATGCCTACACACACACATGTGACCAGAAACTTTCATGAGTTTCTGCTGACTCATGAAAGTTGTTTATGCTTGTGTTTCTCCAGGAGAACAAGAAGGCAAGATATCAGGAACGGAGACCCACTCACCCAGTGCTCAGATCTGCAGCAACAAGGTCCTTAAAGAAGAAAACATTTAATTGTGATATTAATTGGCAATTCTAACGAGCAGAGATTTTATTCCTTGACGAAACCAAAACTGGAATCTCAGTTTGGTGTTTTATCCATATTTTTCATATTCTGGTGGTGTGAAAATCAACACTGGTTCATGTGAGACTAGTAATTAGCATAGTCAAGATTCCCTCAGGCCTCCCCGCTGTTAGCGAGGCCTCTAGTATGCCGACATGTTTCATGATTCAAAGTCAAGATTCATTTTCTGCTTTAATATTATCATTGCCTCAATTACATATTTTTTTCTTCTCTTACTTAGGAAGAAGATCATTAAACCCTAACAGTACACAAGCAATTAACTGTTTTCTGCAACACTGTTGACTGCACATTTTGGCCAAAATATAAAACTAAACACATTGCAGAGAAAACAACTGTAAATGTATCTCTTAATGTAAAATTACTGCAAAATTAACTCGTGAAAATATTTCAAACGTTTTGCACTGACAGACACATTTTTTCTGAACAAAATCAATTATCTGCTGAAATAAAATAATTTCAGTTCAATTCATCCCTAAGCAAATAGATGCCCACATTTTGCCTCATCATGCATTCATTTCATACCAGTAAGCAGTTTTGTAGCAACTTAACTTGCGGCATATCAGTTTTTATTTCTTTGTACTTTCAATAATTATCTTGATAAACAGTCAGAAAAATGTAATCAGATTTAAATTATTTGTGTTATTAATTTATGTTGTCATTAACATGGTAACACTTGATTAAATTATATATTCTTGTCAGAAAACGCAGAGTGTGTTGCTTTTGTTGTTGACTCACTTTTACCAATTAACATATTCAGAGAAACCTACGAGAAAATCCCCAAAACAATCACTAAATCTAGTTAAAATCTTTTTTTTTTACCAGATGAACTCAGCGGACAGGCAACCATCCTCGATAGAACCGTCTATGGTGTGGAAAATAGCAGCACTTTCCTCGAATGTGTGCCCAAGTCCCAGAGAGCCACTACATACTGGCAGTATCAGCGCTCCGCTGATGACCACAAACAGGAAGTAAGCATCCTTTGCTCATCTTATCCTTAAACATTCTGTTTTGTTTTAATTTTCTCAGAGACACTTAGCTTGCAGAGCAGATAAATAGTAATAAATAATTCCATAATATGAAGACGTTTGAATAAATTATTAGGAAACACATCTTATCATTGCTTAATACCACTGCTGACTCAAATAAAATCCAGTTTATGAAATTAAAAAGAGAACAATGAGCAGCACGGCCGATTAGATTCTTGTGCCACAGTAAATGTTAATAGCTAATTTTAATGTTCCAAAGTTTCTCATTCGCTCCGTCTCTTATCGCTTCCAATTTTCTCACTGCTCAGATCAAGTCAGAGGAGCGTTTCGTTCGAACAGAACAAGGTCTTCTGATCCGCACTCTTGACAAGAAGGATTCAGGCATCTATCTGTGCCAGGCAGTGGAACATGGCTTCATGCAGATAGTTTTAAAGGTTCACCTTGAAGTGATTGACGCAGAGCGGCTGGAGGATCTTTTGCATCGCGATGAAGATACAGCTACCATTGTCCCAGCTCAGGACTTTTCCTTGTCCAGAGAAACTCCCAGTCAAAAGCTTTGGTACAGGGACTTTCTGTCTTTAGTCAATCACCCAACTCTGAATAGTGTCGACGACTTCTGTGATCAAGTTTGGAAAAGAGAGAGAAAGCACAAGCGACAGAAAGCTCACCATGTCCAAAAAGTGCAAACACACCATCAGCAGCAGCAGCAGCAGGCTGCACCGAGCTCTCACAACAACATGCATGCTCAAGGCCTGGCATCCAAGTGGAAGCACCTTCAAGAACGACAGAAGGGTCGTAACCGCAGGACCCACGAACTGGAACGAGCCCCTCGCAGTGTCTGACCCGTAACGGTTTGACTTTGACCACGACTCTTCAGATCACTCCCGGATCACATTCTGTATACCTGAAACTATTTGTTTTTTGAAACATACATATCCTACACACACTGAACAGAAAATAAATAAATAAATAAATGCTGCTCTTATCTGCAAACTAGTGTGATCTAAGCGTGGGCAGTTTTGTTTACAGCCCACGGGGAAAAAAAAAAGAAAAAAAAAAGGATGCTGTTGTATCATCGAAGACCATTGGAGCATATCATCTCTGCTGGCCTCTGTGACATGAACAATGCAGAGCGGTAGGGCCACTCCGCACAAAACAATGGACAAATGTGACCATCCTGTAGACGTGACTGGCAATGAGATGTGGTCATCGTAATGTAGTTAGGTGATGTTTCTAAGTTTGCAAAATGCCTAAAATAACTAAAACTATATACTGTATTTTACCTCACGCAACAATGAGACCGGGCGAAGTTGTTTATGAGTATGAGTGAACTTGCAAGTTCATTACATCAACAAGTTACACAGTTCAAAAAATGCAATGAGAATTAAAGTGCATTACAAAAGTATTTATACTCCATAAAGTTTTTCACATTTAGTCATCACGTAATCAAAACATCTATTTATTTTAGTAGGCATTCTTCTAATGAATAAATAGTACTGCATAATTTGAAGTGTAAGGAAAAAGATACATGTTCTAATAGGTTTTGTTCAAGGAAAGATATATCTACTGCATTTTGCTCCCATGGGGAAGAAATGTTGAAGGTCTCCTACAACATTTTTTCCCTATTCATCCTATTAATGCCAGATGCTGTGTGTTATGTATCTAAAAATGTCCAGTTGTCCTGTTGACATATTCTCCCATGAGCTGCTTATCTCTGCAGCTCCTTCAAACATATCATTGGCCTCTTTGCTGCTTTACTAATTCACCCTCTTCTTCCCTGACCTATTCATTTGTGCAAACGGCCATGTCTTTTTAGCTATCCAGTTGGTGCCATAATCTCTAAATCTTTTGGATAATGTATAAAACGTTGCATACTCTAACTTTGCCTTAATCATTTACATAACTTTATTCCTGACTTGTCTGATATGTTTTTTGATCTTCATGTCTGTGCTCTAATGTTATCTACCTCTGAGAAAACCTCTGAGGCATTTACAGAACCATTGTATTCACATGAGATAAAATCATACTATCAAATTTAACGCAGGATAAGCTTTTTAGGTTTACATTTTTAAACAAAATTAAAATCATGTATCTTCTTCCTTCTACTTTTTCATTCTGCTCTACTTACAAAAAGTGGTAATGTGGTGAATGTTGACACTTGTAACGTCACATAGCGATGTGGAAAGGTTCAGTGAGTATAAATACTTTTCCAAAGTGATTTAGTAAGCAATTCAATAAACAATTAGTTTTGAATTAGTCAGTGTTAAATGCCTGAAAACTGCAACTGAAAATCATTGGTTATCATGGGTTCTCCAATGCAACTCCTGTCAGCATGTGTAAATACTGTATTCTATAATAATCTTATCAGAAGAAAGGGAATGAATTTCAATTATCTAGTTTGTGTTACTTGCCCAAAGTAGAAATCTACTTATGAAAAAAATAGTTTGCAGAACATTTGTAAACAGGAAAGTTTTGTACTCGTATGTGTGTTTGTGTGTCCGTGCCCTAGATAAGCTTCCTAGACAAAGAGATTTTATTATTTTTCATCTGAACCGTTCCAATTTTAGCATTTTGAAAGCCGCATTGTCTCACTTTCCAAAATGCTGAGCAGAGTTCTTCCATGTTTATTTAATTATTCTGTCAGTCTGCTTTGTTTCTGCACCCGTGCATATTTAATGTTAAACATTTCTGTACATTGTGATATATTATAAGCAGGTATTTCTTTTTTCTAACTTGTTTCTGTTTCTGGACCACTTAGGTAAAAATAAAAATAAATTTTATCACATGTAGAAGATGTTAAGCATTTTATTAGTTATCACATGCATTAAATATCAAATGCATTGGGCAATATGCCAGTATACTGTAATGTACTTTTAACACATCCATATTTTATGCAGACATTGCAGTGTAACACAGTACATTCACTGCATGTAGCATAATAAAATTGACTAAAACCATCACTGAACAGTGCACAAACACAAACCCTGAATGTAACTGTGAAAAATAAAATACTATGGTCTATGTTAATCAACTATACCACTGTGTAGTAGTGCATGTGAATACTGGTGTAGTGTTCTTGTTCTACTATAGCGATGATGAACTAGTCTAATGTTGTCACCTTTAAGCTGTTTCTTGCTTATGCTGTAGTACACAATAGGAGCGATTTGAAAAAATGCCTTCCTGCTTCTGTTAATACTCCAAGCAGTGTACATGTTATAAACAGGAACTCAACAAGATTTCCCCATGGATCCCAGTCTCCACATGCCAGCTTATCTAACAATGGACAATGATCATTTTCGCTTTGCACAAACATTGCCCTGTCAGATGACTGCAACTCTGTGGAAGCTTCATCCACGTTTGGAAGGAAGATGAGAAGCCGCTGAAAGCGTCCTTGGGAGATTTTTCAGTCTCAAAATGAATGAGACAAGCAGAGTGGTGGATGCGTGTATGATAAGATTACCGTTATGAGGAGGAAATATATGGGGCCTGTCAGATGAACAGTGGGAGTGAGGAAATTAAGTGCTGCTGTTGCTGATTTTTGGCATGATGTATTCTACTGATGTAATAAATGTCTCTTCATGAAATGCTGCATTCATTAAATCTGGTTTTGATAGTTATAGGACGTTTATACCGTTCTTGTCCTTTCTGTGTCAATGAAACCAAAGTGAACAAACTCAGAAAATGTTGCATCCAGTGAAATAGTTCATTCCTGCAAAAGTATGCATTTAATCTTTTCCTTATATTTAATGTTATGAACAAAAATGCACCTCTCGCCCATTAACAGCTAGAGATGGACACCAGCACCCCTCACGGCCCCGATGCAGTAAGGGTGTAAGACGATGGATGGATGGGTGAACAAAAATGTCAAGTTTATGTGATAGCCCAAGAAGTACCATATACCTGGGAAGTTAAATGAATTTGGTCTCACGGTTTTCAAAAATGTTGCTAATAAAAATGAAAATCTTGAAAGACTGATAGGTGTTCATGTTCAGCCCTCTATAACTTGATACCCCCAAATAAAAACTAGTGCAAAATATTGTATTTCAGAAACTTGATTTGTTAAATAGGGTTCGTTATATTGATGAAAATGTGTGTACTGTAAAGGATGAACGTTTACAGAACATTAGAAAAAGCATCACAGGACTCATGAACACAGTGTGGAGATTTTTAAAGCAGATTTAGATTATAAAGTGACATCCCATGCTTTACATTTCTATTAGAACATGGTTTTATCAATGTTTTGAAAATGTGAAAACTATGCCTCAACTGCAAACCTACTGAGACATGACTGACCACAAGACAGACAAAGAGAGCATTGATCAAAATAGCAACCAACAGTCGCTGCAGAGCTCAGGTAGGTGAATTTGTTGACAGACCAACACATATTTGTGCATTGCACAAGCTAGCCTTTGCAGAAGAGTGACAAGAGGAAAGTCATCGTTGAGAGAAAGCCATAAGACCTCCTGTTTGCAGTTTGTTATCTAGGAGTAAAATAGAAGACCAAAACAGAGCTTTCTGGTCCTGCATGCAAAATAATGTGTAGGAAATTAACCTGTACTTTATATCATCTTTAAATCATCATCTACACTGTGTAATCTGGTCGTGGTGGCAGCATAATGCTGCAGGTATTCTTTAAAGGGGAAAGGAAAGTTGCTCAGAGAGACTTGAGATGGAGCAATTCATCTATAAATTATGCTAGAGGCCACAAAAGACTTGAGTCTAGGGTGAGGGTTCACCATCTGTCAGGTCAACAACCCTAAATACACAAGATGTACAATGCAATTGCTTAGATTAATGCATATTCATCTGCTAGTCAAAGTCCATCCCTATGTACAACTCAGAATAAGTAAGATGTGATTTTCCTGCTCAGATATTTTCCATTCAGTCTGAGATGGAGCTATTTTGTTGAGAAATATATCTAAAAAAATATGCACACTTTATATGTGCAAAGACAACAGAGACATACATGCAGACTTGCAGCTGTAATTACAGTGAAAGTTGGTCCTACGCAATGTTGACTGAATGCAAATGCATGCCACACTTTCCAGATTTTTGTCTGCATAAAACAGTAGAAATTATTTGGAAATTTTTGTACTATTCTAAATAATTCACTATGTTGTCTTGGTCTGTCAAATGTAATTCTAAAAAAATAGCTGATTTTTTTTTTCTTTCTACATGATAAAGTATGAAAAACTTTGTAAGGTAGCAATATTTCTGAAAAGCATTAACAAGAAAAAAAAAAAACCTAAAATACGTCTCAAATATTAATCAGTTTTTCTTTGTGTGTACCTCGAGCAGAAAAGGGATTACTGCGAGATGGTAATAAAACCTTCATGGGTAATGTGATGTTAATATTACATGAGATCTCTGCAGTCCCTGAGCGGAAGCAGAGCTGTTTTGCTTTTAAACTGCAGGGGTTGAAATTGAAAAATGATGTTGAATTAAAACTTTTTCCTTCTTTTCTCCTTTCTCTCCTTTTCTTTCAAGAATGACAAAGACTTTAACAACGATTTGACAGAACAAATTTGAGAATTACAGAACCTAATCTGTTTTAAAATACTGTGCTACGCTGCACCCTGTTGGTTATATTGCAAATCACGCATTGCTCTATGAATGTGCATATAATTATCCATTCATCAACTATTTCTAATTCACGTTTCACACAGAATATATGCGCCTGTACGATTACAATAGCTCTTGGATTTAGTTTTAGGTCACTGGACCCCCGATCGGCAACTCAGGGCTCAGGTCAAAGTTCAGTCAGTGAATGAGTCCTGAGGGATTTGATCGTGACCTCTTTTGGCTTTCCATGTGCTGCTGTAGGATCCCAGAGGTCACAAAGCAGATGCAAATTACTTTTCAAAGGGACGTTCTGGTGCTGCACATATAATATACCATCTTCTACACAAAAAATAAAAAACGCCCGCAAACCATGCACAATGTAAAATGAAAGTCTATTCTCAATGTAAAGAAAATAAATGCACAGTGGCAAACCAGTTCTACATATTTACTTCCATTGTATGGAAGTAAAATGTAGAAATTGATTGCATTACTAAATCAGAAAAATGCTCAATAAAAGAGAAACAGGTCTCCAATTAAACAGAAATCGAAATAATTCTGTTTTTATGAAATAACTTTCTACAGTCTGACATTGTTATTAGAATGTTCTTGTAAAGTTATGGGGGTTTTTTAAACAGAGAAATGTTTAAATTTAAGTCAGTAGCCACATAGTTCTATAAGGGATAATTTGACCATAGAGCATCACTGCCCTCCTGTGGTTGAGCAGGAATCTGTCAACGATGGCTGAGCTCTAATATAATGACAAAAAATGGAAAGTGCCTTCAGGCCCTAACTTTGGGCGTAGACTGTGGCGTAGATACTCAGACATACAGTCAGAACAGTCATTTAAAACACCACAATTAGTCATTTCTGCTCATCATCATTCCTTCTAATGAATTGTAAATAATTTAGCACCTGCTTCCATACAATTATCTGCTGTCTTATAACTTTAATACTGCTCAAAATTAAATACTTTTGAAGCAGAACAGACATAGTGAGATGAGTTTGAAAACTTCCACTTGCATTTTCATTTATTATTTTTCATTATTTTCCTTTGTTCGAAGCAGATTCGTTCTGCTTTATTTATTTTATTTATTTATTTTTTTATGTAAAACGATGCTTCACTGCAAACGTTAAAATAACTCCAAAGCTTCTTCCTGTTTTTGTCTATGCCTTGTGCCACAGGGCCTGTGGCGTTATTTCTGCCACCAACTGGAATGTCCACTGACCAATCTGTGCATGCTTTGAGACTGATGTAAGAGCATATATCCATTTGAATTTGTGGCATGTGATGCTGACACATGCTCATCTCTGAGAGCACTTGCTCCACCATTCACCTTTCAAACTTGAGATGCCAACAATGTTTAAAAAAAAAAAAAATCTTTAATTTACAGTAAAATACTGTATATTAGAAACATTTATTTTTTTAAGTATACTCAGCTCTGTACGCTGTTTTGAGAGCGCAGAAACAACGCTCCCATTCTGAGCTCTCTCAGACAGCGCTCAGAGCGGGAAGCTGGGTTATGGTCAAAGTTGAGATTGAGACATGATCGAACAAACCACTATAAAGGGGAGCAAAAACGAGAGACTGCATACAGGGCTGTCCAGGAGATTCATCTTTGCTCAAGTAAAAATTGTACTTTTGTATTCAGTCTATTAATATACTGTGCATACTTTTACTTTTAATATGTTGTTATCATGATTACTAATTATGTTGATTTTTCACAAGCCAGACTTTTTGGTCCTCCTAAGCAGCCACTAGGTAGCCTATTCACAGTGTGTCAAACGGGTGGGTGGAGCTAAGACAGGGAATGTTAATGTATTTAACAACAATCACTAAGAGACGAACTAAGAATGGCAAAATAACGGATTTCAAACAATTAAGACACAGAAAGCAAAGCATCGTTGCTCAATGTCTGTTATTCCACCTCAAAAACGAATCCGTTTCACAGAAAGGCGGAGAAGTCATCTGGTAGGTTGCTGACTAAGTACATAAAGCACATGCTAATACACAGGCAGGCACCATTGTCTTTTTAAAAGTAATCTTTTACTAAAACTTTGTTCAGTGGAACTGTGGGAAAAAAAGGATGAGTGTGTTCCCCCCATCAGGGGGCTGTGGAAACAGGGCAGAGACGTATTTATTTTACTTTAGTGACAATACACAAGTAGGTCGATGTTTCTGTGACCCCAAAAACACTTACAAACACGCCTGGATCACAGGTGCAGTCCAGCTGTGCTGTTCTGCATCACTTTAGTTCCTTGAAAATATTTAGTATATTTTGAAAAGCAGATTTACTCAGTAAGTTGAATATTTATACCATATGGTGTAAAGGTTTATATATATATACACACACATTTTGGGGAGGGTTGTTCACCAAAGCAAACTTCTTAATACAATTTTCAGGGTGTTTGGACACCCTGAAAATTTGAAGTGAAAATAAAAAAACATGCGCAAAGACTACCAGACACTTAAACAACTGTCCATAAAGCCACACTACTGCTTAAGTGTATATTTTGTATAATAAATTACTCTCTGGTTAGGATTTTCATATTAAATTTTCCTGGAACAAAGTTGCTCATTAAAACTAATATACTTTTTATTTTGGTTTGTTTCAATTTTGGCCACTGCTGAATGATTGTGTGTTTATAAGTAAATTGGAAGAGCAAATGTTGAAGCAATTCACTCAAAAGCCTTAGAGTGTGTGTGTGTGTGTGTGTGTGTGTGTGTGTGTGTGTGTGTGTGTGTGTAAGGAGGGAGTTTGCTTCAAGGATTTAATTCTTGTGCTTCACGAGAAAGACGTGTTTTGGGACTTAAATGTTGTCTCACACTGTCATGAAAAAAATAAATAAATAAATATATATATATAAATATATATATATAATATATAGTCACTTTGCAAAAATGCAATAAACTGCAACTAAAATGTTAATTTCTCGATTCATCAAAGTCTAAATTCTGCAGCTTCAGGACATGTGATGTTGCCATTATCCTCCCTAACCTGACTTTCTAAAGCCTTTCATTCACTGCACCCCAGGGGCACATCTATTTAAATGCTGTGTTTGTAAAGATAGCCTTGCATTTCAGCCTTACTTCCAATCCAGCATGTTTGAATAAAACTCTTCTGTTAAAAAAGAGAAAATTGAAAACCTTCTCGGAGACAAATAACCAGCAATACTTTTGTTAAACACCAATCAAAACCAAATAAAACAAAGGCTAATCTGACATTTGCCTTTCCCTCCAAATGGTTTACAAAGTAAAAAAAAAAACTTTCATCTTGAACAATAATTACTTGATTGCCATGCCCCTAGAATAACATTTTAAAAACTATATTTTACTCAAAAATACAGACAAACATTTTCTTCATAAATTATTCATTGAGTGACAGTATTATTTAACCTGATTAAAAATATAATTGTTCTTTTATCAGAACAGTCCCTTTTGCTGACAGTAAAACTGACTGAAGCTATGAAAATGTGGGGTGAGGTACTGTGCATCGGTTCTGTGCATAAACAAGTTTTAGTTTTTCATTAAGGCAGTTATATGCTTGTCAACTAACAACAAAAAGGTTCAGAGGAAAAAATGGCGATAGATTATCTGAAAAGTCATCAACATTAAATGCTTCTGGCAAAAACCAGAGTGAAAAGCAGGCGAAGAGAGTATGAAAACACAGACACCAAAGTTGCTGAAAGGAACTGATGAGATAGGGATCAGACAATGGCTGAATGAGTCCTCTGGCTTGACCTCTGCTGATCCAGAGATGGGTCAGAGGTGCACCGAAGAGCAGAGGTCAATTTATCAAGAGAAATATGTTTGGGTGTCCTGACATTCGCCTGACTTCTGACCGGCTGGTCCCTTCCACACTTCTAATCTGTAACTGATTGAGATCTGCCAAAGCAAGGTTTAGCTGCAACCCCTGGAAGTCGTCATGCAGTCGAAGGCTTAGCTCTCTTTCAGCCTAAAACCAGGAATTAATTACAGTTCATAAACCAATTTGCAAAAATAACTTCTTTTTTTTTCCACAAAACACCACGAGTCCCCAGAAAATAACAGTAAAAACGTATCACATTTTATTCATGGTTAAATCTATTTTCTCACCAATCATACCAATACTGTAATTTTAATGCCGCCCTGGACAGCTGCCTCAGAGCCAGTGGAAGCCCTGAATGGAGGGAAGCTCAGCTCTGGTGATCCTCTCTGCAGACGTAACTGTTTGTTTCAGTTTGGACTCTGCACAGTTTGGTGCCAGCCACACAGTGATGGACAAACACAGGACTGTCTGAATAATGGCAGCGTTGAAGATGGTCAGTAGCTCCAGTGTAGAGTTTGCCGAGTTGGCACACATAAAATACCACCAAAGTGTTATCCTACAATTTTTCTATATTTTGCTCCATCTATCTTCCCGTCAGTTTTGAATAGCTTCCCCAGTCCCTGCTGAACAAAAGCATCCCCACAGCATGATGCTGCCGCAGGTAACAGTGGGATTGTTTGTTCACAGTGGGGAGGCGTACACCTTTTTTTTCCCCCACACATAGTGTTTTTGCATGAAGGCATGCAACTTATCGTTTGGTCTCATTTGACCAGAGCACCTTCTATTACATCCAGTTGTTGTTCCTTATATCATTTTTGGAAACTGCAGGTAGAATGAACTCCTAATGACTTTACTAATATTAAAGGGAGCTGAGCACAAACGTTCTGTCACACAAAATCAGAATAAAATATATTGTAGTTTTCAGTTGTGCAGTTGTGAAAAGATTCATAGCTATGGCCACACAACTAATGACCAATATCATACATCTCTGAGGATGATCAAGATCATTTTAAAAGATGATCTGAAAAGATCATTTTATAACGAAAATTTGGGATGCTTTCTAACTTCTGCACAGTGCAAAACAACATGTTGCCAATCTAAAACAAATTCAAAATTAATATGTTTAAAAAAAAAATAAAAATGCCGTCTGTGTTCAATAACAAGTGTCAGACTGACACTAGTGTGACAGAAAGGTCACGTGTCTTTGTTGCCTTCTGTTTCATACATCTGACTGCAACCGCTGGCAGCTTTTATAGTTAGTCATTCAAGCCTCCATAATTACTAGCCTTACAGTTCCACAGAAACCAGCAGAGATCCGCTCTGACTGTGTGAGGAGAACAGAAGGTAAACAATGGGGTTTTTTTCTCTGTCAATAAAAATCAACACTCAGTGTCAACTGACAAACACTTTTCCTGGAACAAAACATAGTGGTTTCGAGACACATACTTTCATTCCTAAGTAAACACTCATCAGGACAGTCTCACAAAAGCTGATTGTACAGAGAAAACAAAATAGTGTGTGGTAAGCTGGACATTTTTATATCCTCTTGACCGCTAATTGGATAATGTGGCAACAGGACAAAACAGATGTTCTATTTTCACTTGTCCTCTTTCGGGATTAAGGTTCCATTTTAGCTGGGCTTTCAGTAAATTTCTCCTCACATCCAGACAGCAATCAATAAGTCAAAACACTGCAGTCAATGATGTAGCTGTAATGTAACAAAACTTGAATAGCTTCAGAGGTAAACGTACTTCTATAAGGCGTTGTGAGCCATGTTTAAAGCAAACACTGCCCTGGAAATGACCTAGTTAGTTTTAAATATTATTTTATGTCTCTCAAGGAGTGTGTTATTGCATCTTTTTGACAGGCTGCCAAGTCAAAGACCCAATTCAACATAAGAGTTTTCCTTAAGTGTCCTGTATCTGTAGACACAACACTGGTTTATCCACTGATCCTGTCGGTGCCTGAATTATTCGTTTGTCAGAGTTTAATGTTTACCAAACAGAAGAAGATTCTCTTGAAAAAGTTGAGCTACTTTTCAGAAAATGAATGGAGTACAACTGAGATGAAAAACAGCCAATACCTAAAAGAAAGAACAACAAAAAATAGGTGAAGACCACTCCAGACTTTCTTTTTTATATCAAGACATCAATGCATTTATCACAAATTAAAATATATACAAAGTTTCACATTCATAAAGATCCATAGAAAATTCACTTTAAAGACCATTGTGTGTGCTATGAATTTATTTCCATGAATTTGTTGTGCAGGAGTTTTCTTTCTTTTTGAGAAACATTGAATAAACTTAATCTTGTGACACTTTGTAGCTCCTGCAGCTACAGGAATCACTTGGAAATATCATCTCAGCTGGGGAAATATATGTTAATCTTACTCTTGTTTTTCCAAAGTTATTGTCCTGCTTTCACACATGCAGCCTGAGCTTTCTTGTCTTTTAGAAGCATCTGTGAAGTGTTTCATTCCTATCTAAATAACCACTAGAAGTTGTAAATCTGACTTGGCGAGAAATGTAAACTTAGCGACATCTACAAATAGATGAACAGGAGGCTCTGACACAAGCAACTGATAATGTCTGCTAAAGCAGTAAGAGTGATATAGTGTAAGTTCATAGGTTAACTGATTAGCTTGAGCTCCACCAACAGGAGGATCCGCTTTGGGATAAGTAGCAGTAGGCCAATATCTGCCAACAAATTCTTGACTTCCCTCCCTCATTCTTTGTGAATTTTGTTAATGATAGGCACATTCTACCTGTCAGACCGAGTTAGGCTAAAGTAGCAAAACGTGTCCTGACTCAGGGGTCAACTCAAAGCTGCTGCTACTTTGATAACAACGGGGTTTTGAGGAGTGCATGTATTTGTACAGAGGGAAGAATGACATGTACACACTCAAATGTCATCAGGCAAGAAAATCATGCAGGCTTAAAGATGAACTCAGGAACAACAGTCATGGTGTGAATCATTGTCCTAATTTACAGAAAAGAAAAAAAAAAACTAACTTTTTCAGGCAATTGGTTTTAACTAAACTAATTTAGCTTAGTTAAAACCAATTATTATTATTTTTTTTTTTCAGGCAATTTATCTTGATCCCAGAGGATTTTAAGGATGGAAGTCACACCTCAATATCAGTTTTCCAATTAAAAATAGATTTTTTTTGTTCAATGAAGTTGTGTTAAAAGTTTGTAAGTCTTACCTGAGGTAGATAGTTGTGGTATTTTTATTACGTATAAATCCAGGTTAGTTGGTACCAAAAGCTAACGGTAACCTGTACTCTTTCATGGCCCAAAGTCAAAGCAGACTGAAATAATACTAAATATATTTTTATCTTTTAAAAAAAAAAAAGAAAAAAAAAAAAGCATTTTTTCATTTATTTATTTTTTTGGTTCTGCACTGAAAGTAAAGTGAAAATACTATTTTAGAAACTGTTTGTGTTTGTGAGTTGAACTTGTTTGACAACCACACTTAAACAACAAAAAGGCATGACTTTAATGAGGAATAGACCCATATGTTCATGACAATTTCAGTTTTCCTGAAGAGAATTCATTAGTAGGAGCTTAATATAGTTTCTTTCTAAATTGCCTTGAAGCATTTCTCTGAGCAAATTCAAAGTCTCAAAACTGTTAGTGTGACCTCCACAACATTTAGTCGTTTGTGCAGCAATCCGTCAACAAATTGCAAATCCCTTCCCCTTGTGTTAACACATGATACACGTGCTTGCTCTCTCTCTCTTGCTCTATCTCTCTCACACACACACATTCACGCACGCACACGTGCATGCACACACCAAGAGGTAATGAATACCTTCATGTTTCAGCTTAATTGCAACATGATAACATGCTGAGTTTTACAAAATGGAAAACTTTTATTAAAGTTTTCATTTTGGGTAGCCCAACATTTTGTCTGAATCGTCTCCCAAAAAGGATTCCTCCTCCTCTCCTTTCCTATATCTCCATCACTCTGATTTACTTTTGCTGTTAAAGGCAATGTTTGTGTATGTCACATTTCAGTGGGATTATAAATTGTTAGGAAACAAACTGCAGTGAAGTACAAGATGGAGGCTGATGTTTAGTCTACTTTATACCTCTTTTCCATGATTGTAGAATCTATGTCTATTTTCTGTGCCAGCAGTAATCACAGTGCGCTCAAGACAAATGGTTAAAGGCAGAGACAAGACGGTGGAGCAAAAAAACGATTAGCAGGCCTGTTTTTTTCCCACCTTAAACTTTTGAACTTAAACAGTACTGTTGATGTGCAATACATGGGCGATGATAATGTAAAGTAAGATAAATGAGTACATTAACAGGCCTGCAATAGTATCTGAAACACAACTGTCTGCAAGTGCAATACACATGCACAGTCAAGTACACAAACTCATCCGCTTACCTGTAGGTTATTTGATGGTTGCCATGATGATGAATGTGACCAGATGGTCATGTCCACGTCTGACTCCAGAGGTGTAACTCATTCCTCCTCTTTACCATCTGTGACAGCATTGAATTGATCTGGGCTTGGTTTCCCATTACTAACCACGAGACCAAAAGTATGACCTGAAGCCTCAACGACTAGAAGAAAAGAAAAGCCAAATTAGTGGTTGTTAACTTCTTTTTATAGCATTAAACTAAGCTTGTGTATCACTGGGGTTTCTGGGTTTATCAGTGGGAAAGGAGAACATATTTAGAAGACTGCTGCAGAAACTCAACTGAGAAGCACACACACACACACACACGCACACACACACACACACACACGTTTGTTGCCACATGATGAGATTGCTGGAAATACTGGATTGAAACAATTTTTTTTGCAATATCCTACCTTCCTACAGACATGTGACATCTGCTTATGTTTTTAAGCTTGTATGCACTTTATTTTTCATAAAGTTCACATTCAGCACATTCAAAAGTCAACCATAGCACACCTGGATTTCAAGTCAAACTTGCCCTCTGCATATCATTCTTTCTGTTCACTCATCTGTGGCTCATCAGTAGCTACTCCCTCTTTCGGCGTGGTATCACACAGAGCTCCATCAGCGCTCTGACTGCAAAGCAGCAGTTTGTGCAAACAGAGGGAACATTTATACGCCTCGAGGTTTTCTTATCTACATCTTCTGACGCAGTCTATGATCACAAGGAAACAGCTATACCTGCATTTTTTTTTTTTTTTTTTTATGCTGGCTGTTGCCTGAGAAGCGTGTATATGAGTTCATGTGTCCTAACTGCCCATATGACAGCCACCTGTGTAAACGCTTGGAGTATATCATGGCTCTGAAACACTGGATCCTCATAGTGCTGCTCTTGTTGCCGTGGGAGACCTGAGACGTGACCTCGCTTTAGCAGGGGAGAGCACAGCAGGTGGTCAGCAACAGACATAAAATACGCCAACACACACTTGCTTCTAAGCATGAATATATTCATGCATGCTCAGTCATTTTGCAATATCCTGCTTTGAATTTTCATATTTCCTTGTTTCTCCCATGCATGCTGCAGTTCAGTGGATTTAGCAAACCAGTATTTGTTTAAATATGAAAGCGTATTTTTGGAGGCGGGGGCGGGGGGGCAGACGGGAGGGAGGGCGGCTTAGAGTTTGCGTTTCTTCCTCTGTGGGTCAAACAGGAGGTGAGAAAGGCCTCTGTTGAACAGGCTGGATATTGACACAGCGCTACCATGAAAAAAAATATTTTCTGTGTTCATCAAGCATTAAAAGCAGGCTGCTAGACCTTTAGACATGGCTTGTTCAAACAAACGCTAGCCTCCAGCACTCAATCAAACTCACATTCACAAACGGAGGGTTCAAACAAAAAAAAATAATACTAAAAGGAAAGAGCTTTAAAACGTGGCCATGAATGTTTTGACTGAGAAGTTTTATGTACTCAGAGAGCACAGGATATTTCAAATTCATTATATCTCCAGCGCATTGCACCCACAATATGAATTCAAGGTGCTAGTGGAATCGCAGGGACATGCGTAAAAAAACAGAATTTTAACAGTTGTACAAAAAAAAAAATAGTGCATGTGTGTTTGTATGCGAGTGAAAGTGCTCCACACCGGAGTCCGTGGTGCAAGCTGTAAGGAGAATAGATAAGAAAGAAATAACAGGGGGCATAAACAGTAATAAACTTCTGTTTATTATGTGAGGCATTGTTCTGCCTCACATAATAAACTGGAGTGAAGGAATTAGAGAAAGGAAATGCTGAACCCGCTGGTCGATGTGCATTAACCGCTTTAAACGGCTATTAATCTGGGACTGGAGCTTATAAGCTTCGGAAATGAGACTCTGCCGGCAGAGCTTTTTGTCATGATGCAAGACTGAAATGCGCCATGCATTAGTGCCTCGGTTAAAAATGATGATCTGGGTGTCACAATCACTCTGATTGTAGCAACTCGGAGGAAGCTGACGTCGAACAGTTGTCTCACCCGCGGTGACAGATGAGTGTATAATTACAAGAGGCAATAGAATAACACATATCGTGTATGCTACAAGACCTTCGTACACAAAAAGTCCTTCTGTTCTGGGGGGGGAACAGGTGCAGTGTGGGAGTTGCAGTCAGTCATCAGATCTCAGGGTCTTTGTGGAGGGTGCGGGGTGGTTGAGTGCAGCTGCCACAGCCCAACACAATCACTTGCAATTCCATATACCTCATGTGTCTTAATTTATGTTTGCCTGTAAGAGCTGGTTCCCATTATGCTCATAAATGTTTGTCTTTTAGCTGTCTGGCTTCTATGTTGATGATCATGCCTTAACTGCTGTTTTACTTGTTCATTTGCTCTTAATATTTAACTAAAAATAATTTTCAAATAAAGATAATCACTAGCAAATATAACCGAGAAAATAAAACTAAAAGTTGTTTTTAATTATTTTAAATTATTTTTCTCCCAATACATTGATTACATTGATACGTTGCTCTCTGTGAATCTGAATGCTCACATTTTGTCGTCAAAATACATGGCGTGGTCATATTTTTCTTTCATCTCCACTAAATGACCATCACAAAACCGATAGTTGTTTGGGAGCAAAAATAGTTGCTTTGCTCCCAGAAGACAGCCATATCACCCACATTTAAAACTTTGGCTGCGTCTTCAACTTTTTTTTTTTTTTTTTTTAATAAACGAAGGACCTTGTAAATTTGTTCTGTACCTTGTGTGAAATTGTAAACCAAAGTTTAAAACCATCACATACACCCCTGTAAATGTTCACTAAAAATGGAGAGAGAGAGAGAGAGAGAGAGAGAGAGAGAGAGAGAGAGAGAGAGAAAAAAAACTCAATTAGACAGATTGTGGTGGCAGGCAGATCTGAAAGGGACAACAGTGTGATGAATCAAAACAGAGCATGTGGGACACAAGGACACACAAATAATCAGGTTTTAAAGGACTGACAAGTGTGAATGATGGGTAGGAAAATAAACAGAGAGGAGAGAATAAATGAGTAGGGAGATGAAAACTTTAATCAAAGAAACCTTCCGCTTGAAAATGTGTGGAAACAGCGGTAGTAATCATCCACATGGAAACAAGCACAAAGGCGAATAATTGAAAGTGAACAAAGTGCCAGTTTGCTTTGGCTGAGGTCCATGTTGGTGTGGCAGGAGCCGAAGCAAAGAGAAGGTAGTGACGGAGGAGAGCAGTGGAGGAAAAGCAGGGGGTGGTCTGTGGACTGAAATGGGAGGCATCATTTCTCAGAGGAGGGAAAAGTCCCTCAGAATGGGAGAGGAACTCTTAGCACACAGCTGCCCTGGAGGGAGAAAGAGATCTTAAGACAGTCTCGAGGAAGACGAAGGAACATTTTAGCCCTTCTGACTGATATAAACTACCCACATTGTCAGCTACTTTACTCCCGTAGGCTTTCCCCCCACCCACACCACACAGTGGCAGGTGGCCTCAAGATCAGTAGATGCGGTAGAAACCATCTTACCTGACTGACAGAGGTTTGGATCCTCCCCGATTACTTGAGCAGGCAACAGACTTAAGAGCTGAAGCCTCACTTTGCTGAGAGACTGCACGCCAGGCACGAGGCTCCCTACTCCTCCCCTCTACCACTCTGTCTTTTACTGGGCTCTTGTCCAGAGAATGACTGGCCCCAGCGGACCTGAGAGGAGGATCACACGCTGAAGACACAGAGCAGCAGCTCTTTACTCTGCAGACTGGGATTTTACAAATCAGCAGCTCAAACACTTATATGGGATTCAGAGACTGGCTTGAAATTTTTCCACTTTTTTTGTTTTGTTTTGTTTTTTGTTTTTTTCTTCATCAGATCATAAACAGTGGAGCAAACGCTGCACTTGCTGACAGCTAAAAAAAAAAAGCAAAAAAAAAAAAAAAAGCAGACGGACTGACATATGGACAGAGAGCAGTGAGCACTGCGGCGTGAATGTAGCAACTGGACTTCTCTTCTCTCTGGTTGCTAAGACCAAACAAGGATAATAGCCAAAGCACTATCCTTTCCACCAAAGGTAGTGGGTGGATGCAGCTTTCAGCAGGCTGCTATAGGGGAGAGCAGTCACTGCATAGAGGCTGCCTGTATAGCTGATCGACAGAGTGGTGATTCTGAGAAAATGCTCTGCTACCTTCAACTACATTCTTCTTGAAGACTGAGGACTATCTGCTGTGTTTAGTGGATATATATACAAATACCTGTGGAGTTTCAACATTATTTTGGACTTTGCTGCTCATGCTGAGTGGACGCAAGGCTTTTTAACCTAATGCCTATAAAATGCTTATCTTAGAGATCATGGCAGGATGGTTAAGGTCTGTAAATCTGTCACTGATGCTGCTGTGTCTTATTCTGCTGGGAATGGCTCACACTAAACACAGTATATACCCAAGGATACGACTCTCCCACAAAGGTAAAAATGCACATACTCTGTGTGTTTATGTTTTATGTTCACCTTAAGCATCACATATATTGTGTGGTCGAAATTTAATACCTGCGCTGCTAAAAAAAAACAAAAAAAAAACATGGATTAACAGAGTCTGAAGTGAAAGTGATCTGAATTTATATTGCAGTCCCCTCAGAATGCAAACTGAGAGTGGGGTGGGTGTAACAGCATTATTTTTAAATAGACCCCTGTTACTGACTAATTCTGAATTCACATTTTAAATAACACAGGTTGATAAAACAAAAGTTTTTTATGACTAAAAAATAATATTTCCTAGGTTAGAAATAGTAACTATAAGGCTATTGGTATGGACAATGTGGTTTTCCACCTAGGTTGTCCTTCAGACAAGAGTAGCATTGAAATTTAAGGTGGAAAAAATATTTAATTTTTCAGTTGCACCTCAAGTATTGCTGCACATCGCTGCTGATGAAAGATGAAAGTTGGCATTTGATTAGATTCTAAAAGATTCTTTCATATCTTATTATTCTTTCACCATTTCTCATTTAAAATATGATATATATAACCGAGCACTTTTCATTTTTTTTTTATTTATTATTTTTTACACACAACTGATGCTTCCGTGGCCTCCTCACAGTTTGTTTTGGTCTCTCAGCTAGGGTGGTTGACAATCCACAATGTGGCTTTCTCTCATGCCATACTGGCGGAGTGACGGAATACATTTCTTTTTCTTTTTGAAACTGGAATGTGTCTGTGAGTAAGAGACAAGTGTCTATGTGCTTGTGGGTGTTTATTTGTGTATGGGAGTGGGTGATTTGGATGTGCATGCACTGGTATGCGGACTGATTGCTGTGTATCTCTTTGACAATAATGAGGGTTTTTATCTTTGCAGATAAAAACTCTTGAGTAAACACTGTATTTTTCTAAGTTTCCTTTGATCTCTACAGCAACAGGAGGCGATAATTCCACATAAGCCTGTTAGTCATGGTTGGAAATAGGTGTGGAATTTGGACGGTTTTTTAACTCGTACATATGCACTCGGAGAATTTAATGCGAGTTGACGAGTCTTGTCTATCGATAGGGAATTATGCAGGCTATGTAATACAATGCATTGCAGAATTTTTTTCCACATCACCACTGCCATTATGAAATTAACTAAGGAATTAAAGTATATGTATATATATATAATCTTCTATATTCAGTGCATCAACAATATTAATCACACAACTGCCTACATGATTAGTCAGTATTGCCACATAAATATCAGGTGTGGTTATAACTTTCATCTATGATCCGTTCTTTTTATTTTTTTATTTTTACCTACCTGAGGGCAGAGCTGCCATGATGACTGACATCCCTGACTCTCTGATACATGTTCTGGCTAGCACAGAACACCAGGACAAAAAGACAAAACCTGCACTTGGATCCTATCATTATGGAATGATAAACATCTAAAGTCCTAATATATGCCCTGTGGGCTCCGCCAGTTATATTTGCACACATCCGTCGGTTCACACAAACTCTTGCAAGCAGACATAGTTAAACACACCGGCACAAGCAAAATTGTGTGAATTCTTTGCACGAGACAGACTTGGATGCAGTTCAGCACAGATGAAGGGAAATATGGTTCTAAGTATTCATCTATATTACCATAACATCTGGTACCAAAAGCAATGGGGGAAAAAATATCATCTATGAATGACAGCATTGTTAATTTTGTCAGGGCTGATATATTTTTAACCTTCTCATCAGGAGGGCCAACTATAGATTGGGATCAATAGTAAGGTCAATAAAATATGACGTCAGCCATTTCAGTGTCTAAAACGGCCACACTGTGCAATGTTTATCTGTTTTTTGATGTGACACACACTTTGCACACAATGTAACAATGCATATTTTTATTACCTTTTGTTTTTATCTATTTACCATGTTTTGTGCAGATGTCTGGACTGGTTAATATTATTTTGTGTGCCTTTAAAATCATTTCTGCCCTAGCCACTACTTTATTTTTTTACACTCCCTTGTAACTCAGGGCTGCTATGTTAATCACACAGAGTATTGAGTTACAAACTCTGAAACCACAATGTCTTCACAAAGAATTGACCTGAAGCTTTGGCTGCCCAACATCCAAAGACTTTAAACACATGCCCAAAGATGTTAATACAGCTTAACTGCTTGGACATTTAGCCAATCAGACTTCTTAAATAATGGGTTAGTACACTCTGAAATGCCCCTGCAGGGATATATGTTCACAGTCCGGCAGAGATAAAGAGACACTGTTTGCTTTGTATTATTTTCATGCCTTTGAACAGGGCTCCATATGATTTGAATTTGCATCATTCAGGTTTCTTGGCAGCTTATTTGAGATCACCAGGCTACAGGAGTGAAATAAGATCTTGTTTTAGAACAGCCATCAATTTAGCTGATAATGAAGCTGTGGCACAACTCAGCATGTGTCTGAGTATCAGCAGGCTGCAGGGTGGTGCTCAGGCTCAGATTTAATGTGCTGCCTCTACAGCCTTGCTATAATGTTACCTAAAGCTACTAAAAGTGAGACGGAGGTTTTGATAGTTACAAACCTTAAATGAAAAATATTTTATAGTTTAATATTGAGAGTAATTGACTTAAACAAGTGCCCTATGCTTAGTAGAGAACATCTTGTTTTGTTTATTTACTGGTCATTTTGCACATGTAATTTACATGTATTCACACCCAAAGATTTTTAGTATTTGCCTTTATTCTAACCATAGTCAAGGGATTGCTTAGAGTTATTTCAGTTTGATCAAGCTAGGTTTCACTGGAACAAATTCTCATATTATTATAACTTTGAATAAAAATGGCAGAGCATCAATGTTCTAAACACTGAAATTGAAAACAAAAACATAGCATCCTTTCATTACCCGGACATGTCACCAAATTTTCTAACTGCAGTTTTAAAACAGCTCATCACTCTTGAACAGTAACAGGTTTGGCAAAGTAAATGACATTACTCTGTGCTTCAAACAATATTAAAAAAAAACTCGGATTACTCCGACATGTTCTCTGATATCCTATTCAGAGGATGTGGTGGCACTTTTATACAGTAACTTTACACAGATGGTTTAAAACGTTACTGACCCATGCTTAGTCATGGGTCATATTTAGTCATTTCATCAGTCGATTTGACCAAAGCAAGATCAGAAACAAGGCTGATGGAAATACAGAGAAATACAAAGTTTCTAGAAAATAATATTAAATCAAATACATACATAGTGTTGAAGTGATTTCCTTACCTATGAAGTAGATAGAGATAAAATGGCTACATGGGACAATGAAAGTAGGGGTATGAATTGGCAAATGGGTGAGTTGACACACAGCCATTTGTTTACTCTGTTAATTAATTTGTTTTATTTACCTCTTTGGTAAATCAGTTTTTGTGAATATTCAGAATATTTTCTCTATACATGATGATTATATGTTTCATGTAGTATTCTTTTCAGTAATAGATCCCAGATATAAAAAAAAAAATGCTTTTGGAATTATTAAACATTCACTCAGATATGGACATTCCACCAAACTTAGCTGTTTAATGACTGCATTTTAAACTAACATCATCATTTAATAAATAATAATCTCACAAATACTCTGTCTGCCTAATACATAAGCATTATGTAATATATATGTTCATGTATCTATTTAGACTTGCATTTACTTCTAATAATTTTTAGAATGCTTGAGGCCAGAGCTCATGTGTACTTTATGCATTTGCGTGTGTAACTGATACACACTTTTTCTAAAATCAACAAATAATGGTGCAGATACAAAAAATGTATCTGATCACGTTGGTAGAAGCACTGATTGCCAAAGCAGTGGTTTGGAGGTTTTTGTTCTCAGCATTTCTGATAAAACTATGAGTTAGACAAAAAAAAAAAAAACTCCAAGGTACATAAACACAGGGATTACTCGGGTGGCAATTACAGGTGTGTGAAGCCTCTCTTTGAACTGTAATTTTAGACCTCCCTCTCCTGAGAACAGAAAGCTGTCACTATATATTTTTTACAACCCCCAGACCTTGGAGCTGTAGGTAATTTGGGGGAAACCAGTATGCATGGAGCAAAATTAGGGTGGGAATTTCTATTACTCATTTCTTCTAATGTGGCAGGTGAGGAGTCCAATTAACTTTAGTTCATTCATGAAAAGAGGCCTACGTTAAATGGACATCACCTTCAATAATGTCTAAAACAAAGTGTTTGTGCAGACATTTAAACCAAGCATGTGGAAAATGGAAGATAAGCTGAAGTTCAGAT
The DNA here is from genome assembly GCF_000485575.1 of Poecilia formosa. Classification (NCBI taxonomy): domain Eukaryota; kingdom Metazoa; phylum Chordata; class Actinopteri; order Cyprinodontiformes; family Poeciliidae; genus Poecilia; species Poecilia formosa. The sequence continues at coordinate 3,549,357 of NW_006799952.1, read as the reverse complement.
AAATAGCAACTAGAGAAAACTAAAGTAATATTTTTTTTACCTTCTCCTTTATCTTCCCAGCTCAGCTTTGTGCCCTATTCATTTTATGTGTGTATATCTCAGCTTCACCTTCTCCCTCTGTGTTATGTTTTTGCTCTACTGTTTGATAATGAGATGTCCAGAGGGGTAGGCAGCTGGTGAATATCTAATACCTTTTTTGACCTTTTCTCTGTGCAGGGAAGAGGAAAAGGAGTCAAGTTGTTCCCATAATAAAGTATTGGGGGGATATTCAGGTCTTCAAAGACAAAAGTTGAATCATCTACATTTGAAAAATCATTAAAACCGATAAAGAACCATCAGGTACAAGTCGTTCATTGTTGGAGTGATAAATCAATGGCAGGCATTATGCCTAATGTCAGTATTATTGTCAAATTTGTTGTCGATTACAATAGCTAAACCTCATTAGCAGTCACGTCGCATCAGACCCACGTAACAAAAATGTGGGAGAAGTTACCCAAATGCCTAGAATATCATTTCATTACCTACAGCAGACCCTGGCTAACATTGATGTGAAAGATCAAAATTGCACATTCAGAAACAGACTGCAAAAGTTTGACTTCCATTGGTACCATGCCAGGAGTAAATCAGTGCTCTCTAAAGAAAAAACACAAGCACCACACTGAAGTTTGTCAGAGAGAACGCACATTCTCTGCAGAGATTAGTCTTAAACTGAATTGCTAGGACACCAAAATAAGCAGAATGTTTGGCAAATAACCTCGAGCAAATTGCAAAGCATGGAAGTGGAATAGTCATGGTTTGTTACAGCACCACCAGGACCCCACACTATCATAGGCTCCTACAATATATCACAGAGTGCTTAGGAAAAATGGAAAACATCTGTAAAAAATAAAAATACAAAAATCACACCTGAAGCAGAATTAGACCCAGTAATATGATAGTTAAAACATTTAGTCCAATGATGTTTGGCAACAAAGTCGGAGAGTCCTGGCGTTGAAACGTTGGAGGCGCCTCCTCACCATTACCCTAATCATGAGGTCCTCCCAAAGGTTTATATGTGCTACGTAAAGGCCAATGTTGTGAATTATTTTGCTTGCAGCTGTCACCATGGACCAGGAGGTGAACTTAGTAAGGGACTCAAATACAAGCAATGACTGTATCAGTATAACCGATGACTTAAAACTTTATAATTAGTGGAGGAATTATTCTAAGTAAAATATGAGACAGTATCTCACGTGAAAGCATGTTAAAAATACACTCCTCATGTTACGTGCATGATAATTGCAATGTTTCATAAAATTGAAAAGCGACGTCTTGGTTTCTAACAACTGTAACAACTCAGAGAAAAAAAAAAAAAAACTTTACCATTTCTCCCGTCCTCCATGTGGCTTTCATTTTCCAATGTGACATCATCTCCCTTTTACAAAAGAGAATGTAAAAATAAAGGGCATAACATTTAGTCACAACACCCAGCAACACCCTCATGAGCTTCATGGTTTCAATCAGACCTCTGCGTCACAAGGCAAGGTCTGCTTGTCCGTGTTTGCACCTTCAAACACTTCATCACCCCACTCAATCTCTTTGTGGCCTCGCATGAGTCAACACACCCAATAGGTAACCATATTTGAAAGCACATTTAGCTGGAAGTCTGAGAGCACTTAATCCAAGTTTTATTTCTGGCATCAATTATGTACTAACCACTCCCTAAAGGTGGAATTAAAATAGAAAATCTAACGGGCTCCAACGGTATCGGTACGGTGGTTTTGGTGGTTACAACCGTCCCTTGATGAGTTCTAATGTCGTTTTTTGCAAGGAATTTGTATATTCTTGTTGTATCTGCCTGGGCTCACCTTTAAGGCTAACAACACAAAGGTGAAGTTCTGAAAAACACAAAAGAGGTTTTGTGGTTTAATAAATCACAGCCTCCACTGTGTGTTTTAGGCTACACTTAGAAGCTGCTGGAGAGCCTATGCCCGTTAAAATTTTCTCCCCAATTGTTGCAAAGTGCTGTTTTGCAACATGGGTAAAAACGAGATCAGAATGTTTATTTTAATTTTACTTAGGCAAATCTACTCTAGCATCTGTCATTGCTCTGCAGACAGCTGCTGAAAATCCCTGTCTTGAGGCAGTCCGTTTTCTCTGTGATTTCCTTTTGAAATGGGATAAGAGTGAGGCCATGTGTCTCCCTGGATCAGTGGTTGATGGGAAAAAAAAAATGCCAGCCTCCCCTTTTTGGCTTTTCAACTCATGGCGCAGGAGCCTTCGCTGGCTGCAGATGGTACAAATGACAGGAAATAGGCAAAGAGGAATGGGAGAAATTGGAAATACCCTCTTTTTTTATTCACTTTGATCAGTGGCTGCCTGTTTTAATGACAGAGGAGAAACTTTCAAAATACTGCTCTGAGTCATCTGTGAGTCCGACTGTGTAATCAAGAGATCTACCTGTTGCATTTTAGTAACATTGATTACCTATAATTACTATAATAGGCACATGTTCTGTTTCACTTTCTTACAGAGGGCAGAACTTTATAGAGCGACAAAACAATTCTGCTACCACTCATTTTCATGACAAAGACATGCAGATGGAAAAAAAAAAGACTCTTGTTGTCTTACTTTAAATAGTCACCTGAGTGAATCGTTTGAATCGATGGAAGCAAATTAAAACTTCCAAGAACAAAAAGGTGATTGTTTGAGAGCAAAGTTAAGAGCGGTGTCCTTGATACAAGTTCAGCTCAAGTCAAAGAGGAACCATAAAATAGAGACATCTGTGTGTGAGAGAAACAGAGAGCTGATCTGTGTGCGTGTGTGTGCGTGTCCGTGTGTGTGTGTGTGTGTGTGTGTGTGGATTCGATAATTACAGGAAGCATGTCTGAGCCTTGGCAAAACACAACTGCCACATCCCTTCTGTCTATACCTCCTAACCACCCAAGACCTAATGCAACTCAAACAAACAGTCGCAGTCTCTAACTTAGACATTTTATTAGCAACAAAATATACACAGTCACCTCCTCCTCTCTGGACACCTAATCCCATTCTAAACAAATAAACGTCTGCACTGACTGAAGTGTGGTTGCTTTGCATGATCTACAGAATTAGAATAAACATTCTCTCCATCTATACCACAGATCATGTGTTACTGAAAATATATAGATCCAAGAAAAACAAATCACGCAATTACTCCTTTGAAACCTGCCCTGCAGGAAGCTAACCTCTTTTTTTTTTTTTTTAGGAAGTCGCTGAATCTTACTTTTGTCATGCATTTACATATGCATAGCTGACAGTGTTTTGTAAAGTTATTTTCTAAGACATTACATGAATCCCCCAAGTTTGTCAAACTAAGCCAAACTGAAGCAACTACAGGTAACCTGAGCACAAAGGCCAATGTGCTTTTATATGCCTGAGGTCTCACAGGAACTTATAACACACACCAGATTCCCCTTTTTTCTTTTATGAGGGAACTGAGTCCAACCTCATCATGTGGAAATGAAAGTCTTTTAGGTCAATTCAACCCAGAGGAAGGACACACCTCTGGTGGTTTAAGGCTTAGTTTATATCCGTCACCCACAACCTTTCAGAAGCTTAAAAAAAAAAAAGTAGGGAGGACCAGTCTGCCAAATCCAGTCATGAAAAGAAAATGAGGAGTAGGTGTACGGCTGTGACAGAAGTGCATTAAAATATCTCCTTGATATGTTCTGATGAGTGCGTGTGTGTGTGTTTAATGACATACCCCCAATGTGCAACTGCTTCCATTTCACAGTGGGAGTGGGAGTAGATTTAAACTAATGACTGAAAAAGAGACTGGTGCAGTTTCCTGACAGATAAAAGAGCTTTCTCACAGTTAAAAAGACCACAAGACGAGAGCAGAGTAAATCAAATATACAACATCTTCCCAGAATGATGTCCTGCTGTTACAGTGTCTTTTCTGACAGAGTCCTAGACATGGGGTCGTAATCAAACCTTCAAAAATTTATTGAGGCTTTTAAGGTTGGCTTTGACCTTAGTATGCTTTAACGTATAATGACGAACACACATCTAAATTCAAAAATAGGAGACATTTGTGCAACATTCAAAGATAAAACTTAAACATAAAGATGTCAAAGTCTCACTCACATGATTAGAAATAATAATAAAAAAAAAAGGGATAATGTGCAAGCATCTGTCTATCTACCTATTGAAATACAGTGATCATACAGACAGATTTAAATAAAAATGTTTTATTCCTTAATTTTATTCCTTGTCCAGGACATCCATTGTTGCTCTTATTGGGCTAACAAGCATTTTCAAATGACACATTCTTGCTGGTTTAGCATAGCTGAAACCATTTTCCCAAGAAAGTATGATGAATCCCTTAATATTTGAAGTTCTATATTAATATGAATAGAAAACTCCTCTTAAAAATTGTTTTTGGCATATACTAATTTGATTAAACTTCATCTTAAAACTGCTAATATATGAAATTGGAAAATAAAGAAAACTTAATAATTTAAAACAGATAATGTCAGTTTTCATGCAAATTTACATTTTTAAAAGGGAGCACTGCAATGTCAACTGTGTTACTTAGTTATTTATTAAAAGATTCATTCATTAATTCATTCATCCATCCATTCACTGCCTCTACCAACGTATCCTTGCAAGGTCACAGGGCGGAGAGCCGGTGTCCATTCACAGTGGTCATTTAGACCCTGGACAGGGGGCCAGTCCACCACAATGGAACACTGAGGGACACAGTACAACTATCCATGCACACGCACGCACACACGCACGCACGCACGCACGCACGCACGCACGTCCCATGTTGATTTAAAACTGGTGGTGCTAGATGGCGTCTTTGTTGGGTTTTCAGTCTGTGTTCCTTAATTATACTGCGAATGTTTGACGGCAGTTTCAACAAGTAACCTGTCAAAATAAGCAAAATTAAATAGCACTACATGTTGAGATAAAATGCACAACTTGATGTAAAAACTGTAAACTTGTTTCAGAAATCTGCAATCCGTAAGGACTGAGTGTTATTTATTGGCATTAAAATGATCTGTGACTGTTTCTCAGAATGCTGCACATTTACCCTCATATGCAATTAATAAAGTAACAAAGCTACTCTGCATGAATGTCCACGCAGAGCTTTGGCAGACGAACAGGACCTGGATCTTCCAGGGACGTGGAATGCCTCTTCAGCCCCAGACCATGTTGTTGGACGAGAGCCACCAAAGGCTTTATGTTGGTGCCAAGAATGCTTTGTTCTCCCTCAACTTGGACAGAGTGAATGCTCACTACAGACAGGTGGGCTGGGCTTCTTCTGCGTGTTGGGTTTCAAAATGTTCAGGTGATAAACCGAAACTGGACATACATATGTGTGAGAAAGAATTCTCAGATTTGTGTTTAAAATTAATGCTATTACTATGCATGACTTTACATTTTGAAGGATTAAAGTAGAAAGATATATTTCATGCTTATCAAATATGCAGAAAAAAAAAATCTACTTTTCTTTTTAATACAAATTAAGTATATTACTATACTACTTTGTTCACAACACAACTAGTGGAAAAAATATGCAAATATGTGGAAACTGTGCTTTTCTTTCAGATTAACTGGGCGAGTACTGAATTTCAGATAGAGGAGTGCATGATGAAGGGAAGGGAAAAGGTAAGGAATGTTGGGTAACACTTTATTTGAAGGGGGGTGAATAAGACTGACATGACACTGTCATAAACACCTGTCATGAACATGAATAAGCCTTCATGAATATTTATGACTGTTGTCATAAAGCGTCATTCGGTAAATTATGAAAATTATAATACAAAGTTGACATAATTCAAAATGTCTTTGTTATGACAACTTGACATTAACCAAAAAATAATTACTGATATAAATTTGTTATAAAAGTATTACTGATTGCACTTTAAAAATTAGGTAACTTTATGTTATTAAAGGTAAAGTTTAAACAGTAACGATTTCTGATGTAGTCTGATGTAATATTCCAATTTTAAATGTCATGTATGTATCAACTGTGTGACCTGTGTGTAGTTATGCCGCATAATGGTTATCACTTAGTGGTAAAGTTCTTGACATAAATAGATTTTTCAGTAATATTCTAATTTATTGAAAGGACCTATCTGTTCAACCTATGGCACTGATTATGCACTACAAAATGTTTTGCCCATTTTATGTTCACATTATCACAACCCACACCTCACCCACGGCACAATGTTTACTATACGTTTCACGTCTCTATCTCAACAGCCTGAATGTGCAAACTACATTAAAGTCCTGCAAAAATACAACCAGACTCATTTGCTGGTCTGTGGAACAGGAGCCTTTAATCCCATCTGTGCCTTGGTCAAAGTGGGACACAAAGGGCAGGTGAGTGATGAAATGGAAAAAAAAAAAAAGAAAAAAGGCTGACTATTTTATTGTAAATAGTCATATGTCATAAATTTTATTGCTTGAACCCTAGCTGGAAAGTTCTGATTCTGTTTCAGTCTGGAGCTTTTAAAACACTTAGTACACCTTGGACTGCTGAGCTATTAAACACTGCACATAAAGTATTCCTTTACTAGTTCATGTGCTTTGCACAAAGGATGTGACGTGATGTGAAGATGGAAAAGACACCGAGTAAGGGAAAGAAGAAATATACTTTTTGAATAAATATATTGGTATTTGGCACAGACCCTTGTTCATATTTTTAAAGGCTGCCATCCCAGCTGTACAAGTAAACAAGGGGATCAGCCCAGGTGCTGCTGCTTTCTGCAGAAAGGAAATTTCAGACTAGAAAAAGATTAATTTATGTTTACTTCAGCATGTGAATAGCACTTGCTTGTCTTTCATGGAAAGTGATGTGCAACCAAAACTGACTGCATGCATCAGCGCCAGCATGTATGGACAGAGTATGACACATATTTCCCACATGTAAAAAAGCTAGACAGATTAAGTTTGTGTCTGCAGTGTTTAGGCAGGGGAAAGAGGAGGGGGGCAGGGGGAGCTTTCCACCCTGCCCACTCACACTTGCACAATAGGTAAACTAAACAACACTTAGCCATCATTCAGCTCAGGAATGTTCAATGCTCAGCATAACTACATCGATATGGCTGATTAATGGGCGTATTGGAAACACAAATCTTAAATGTGGCATACGATATTACATTTAGGTCACAGTAGGCATTAGCTCTGAGATGAATCATATTTATGTTGCCATAAATTACAACATGATATACTGCTATTGATCAGGTCAGACACTGGCTGATGAGTAGTACATCAACACCTCAGACATTACAATTAAACAAAAATGTTCTTTTTAAACAATCTAAGCACAAAACAACACCGATGATGTGCATGTGCGTGGCGATTTTAGCTTTACTTTCAAGAGCTCACCCTCCATGATGGATGAGTTTAGGACAGAAACTAACTTGTGTTGCCTCCATATAGGCAGAGCACAGTCGAGCTCTGTGACCACTCATAAATCAAGACAGAATGTGGCTTTACAACACTGAAATGCCAGTAACTGTCAAGATTTTTGAGGTGGCCCACAGTGTGAGTTGTGGCTCTCCATGGAGCTCATTTTGAGCGTGTGTGTGTGCACACTTCAGCTGCCTGCAGAGCAGATGAGTGTGGATTCCACATCAATGAAAGGGCAGAGTGAAGCTGGATACACACTTCTATGTGAAAGTCGTCCATTCGGTCATCCATCACTTTATTCCTCATCTGCCTCTTCTCTTTCTCCATCCATCACTTTATGATCCCTCCTTTAATTCTGCCCGTTCTTTCATTCCCCACATCCTCTTCAGGGATTGGTCTCACTTATGCTGGAGGCGCTGCTGCTTAGAGTGCGGCTGTGGCGTTTATGTTTGTGAAAATTTTCATGGAAATGATTAAGTACATATTTTCTGCGTGTTGCCCTCAGGAAACAACGTTTGCTGTTGAAGAGGAGAGTGTTACAAGTGGGAAGGGACGCTGTCCATTTGACCCCAACAGTTCTTGCATGTCAACACTTCGCAGTAAGAATTTAATTATTCCACTTCTAATTTCACCATCAACTGAGCTAAAAGCGCAGCTTTTTTAATTTCAGTCCACTTTCTAGTAAGAACTATTTCCTTTCTCAACAGTAAATACTGCCACCTTGTGGTTAACATCTTATCAGTACTTCATCTGTTTAGAAAATGTTCGCATTCTTTCTCTCTTTTTCTACATTAATTAGGAGGAGAGCTCTATATTGGCCTGTATACCGACTACTGGGAGAACGATGGTGCTTTGTGTCGACTTAACAACCACACCTACACGCGCACCGAAAGAAACGACAGGCAGCAGCTCAACGGTTGGTTTCAAAGTAGTTCGTATCAGTAAAGTGGATGGAAAATACCACATAGTTTCTTCTTTTTTTAAAAAAACAAAAAAAAAAAACAATCTTAAAAGTGTAGTGTTCATATGTTTCCACTCCTCCAGAGTGAACTTTGAAAATGACATTTTGCTTCAGCAGTAGCTGGAGTTTGTCTGCATCTCCCGCGTACATTGTTGTCCTTTGGAAGTTGAACCTCCATGCCAGTCTCACGTTTTTATAAGTTTTTAACAATTTTTTTCAAGAACTGAACAGTATTTATCAAAAATGACATTACAATTACTTCCAACAAGAATAGCATCCCCGCAGCATGACGCTGCCATTGCCATGCTTTATTGTCCGGACTGGGCAAATTTAGTTTTATTGCACACAGCATTTTGCCTGTATGATAAAAATAATAACGTAACTAGATTTTATTTTTGGACATCAAGGTAAAATGGGATGAATACAAATACACAACAGAATTATACATTTGAAAACTATTCCTCTTTTCTCCATTCACACTATTTTGTGCTGGTCTGTCAGAGAAACGTCTAATAAAATACATTGAAATTTGTGGTTGTGACATAGCAAAATGTGGAAAAGTTCAATGGGTATTTATACTTGTACAACATTTTGTCAAAGAAAAACAAAACAAACAAACAAAACCATAGGGCTATTTGCTCTAGTCACTGCATCATTGAAAACTTTTTTCATTCTGTTTTTTCAATAATAAAACATTCTTTCTCCAGAGGCCAAGTTTGTGGGGTCAGCAGTTATCCCTGACAACGATGACAGAGATGATGATAAAGTTTACTTCTTCTTCACTGAGCGGGAGAGTGATGGAGAAGGAGTGAACCGGGGAATTTTGACCCGCATTGGGCGTGTGTGTGCGGTGAGAATGCCTACGCCATAGAAACGTATTTGAGCACAATTCAGTCAACTCTGACAGGTAAAATCACAATGTGAATCTCTCAGAATGACCAAGGAGGACAGCGAATGCTGGTAAATAGATGGAGCTCTTTCCTGAAAACTCGCCTCATCTGTTCTGTGCCTGGACCAAATGGCATTGATACACACTTTGATGATCTTGGTAAGAATACAGAAATAAGCCTTGACCTCCCATCAAAAATGGAAGTTAAGGCCAAACATCAAACTCGCTTTTGTCTGTTTTCTTTTAGAGGATGTGTTTGTGCTCACAAAGAAAGATGAAAAAAACCCAGAAATATTTGGCCTCTTTAGCACAACAAGGTGAGTAGAGGATGGCTTCAGAATTAAACATAAATTCTCCATCAAATAACTCATAAAACCTTCTTCTACAGTGCCGTGTTTAAGGGCTATGCTGTGTGTATGTATCATATGGAAGACATAAGGGCAGCCTTCAACGGACCATTTGCATACCGAGAGAAACTGGAGCATCACTGGACACCATATGAAGGCAGAGTCCCGTACCCTCGACCTGGATCTGTGAGCCTTGAATCTTTTATACTAGACATTTAATGGATGTAATTACCAGATTCACTCTCAACGCTCTCCATTTCACCCAGTTTGTGTTCACAATAAATGTCTTGTCAAGGGAACAATGTTGAAAGAATGTTACCCAGCTTTTCTAAATGTCCAACTGTTGTAGCTGCGTCAGCGGTTCACACTAGGATAGTCTGAATCTGACTAATGAATTTCTTTTTTCTTCATGCACTGCCAAGTGCTGACACAGTGATTAGTCTCCTTTTGTCTGCTGTTAAATCTCCCCTACTCTCTTTATTTCTGTCAAACCATCTCACTAACAGTGTGCCAGCAAAGTGAATGGTGGAGGTTTCTCCAGCTCAAAGGAGTTCCCCGATGAGGTTCTGCGGTTCGTGCGCTCTCATCCTGTGATGTATCGTCCCGTCCTTCCACATCACCACAGACCTATTCTCCTGCAGTCAGAGCCAGGCAGAAGAAAGCTGACCCAGATTGCAGTCGACAAAGTCCAAGCACAGGATGGACACTACCATGTTCTCTACATTGGCACTGGTAAAGCACACTGGATTAGATGCATTTAAATACCAGCACAATGTAACTACAGCATTTACATTACATTGTCTATAAAGCATGGGAAGAAGCAAGGATACAATTTAAGATTCGTTGTTTTCTGTTGTTAGATGACTCTGTGGTTTTGAAAGTTATCACAATCTACAACAAAGACACAGACACAGTAGAGGAGGTGCTGCTGGAGGAGCTGCACATTTTCAAGGTACTTCATATTTCATATGAAAAAACCTTTTCAAGCTAAATGCATATAAACTGGACGTGGCTGTGGCATTTGTCTGACTTATTGAGATAGGAGGTATAAGTCTTACTTCAGGGGCACATTGTCACATGATTAAAAATAAAATATTTAGTTGTTGTTTTATGAGGATGTGACTGGGTGCTTGTGTTTAAAAGCAAAAAGACCTTTTCTATTCTGCTTGCCACCAGATAATTAGAATTAGAACATAGCTATGCAGTGATGAAAAGTATGTACAAATTTGCTATTTCTAGACAAGTTCAGCTATCAAATAAACTCCTGAGGCATGTGCAGTCTGCAACATAGAACAGGCTGTACACTGAGAGGAAACCCAGTAGTTTGATCATTGGCCTCTCTAACAAGCATGTTTTACATGGGACGTTCCCCTTAGCAAAAAAAAATAAAAATAAAATAAAAAAATAAAAAAATTATGTTATAATAGATAAATGCGTGGTGTGTAAACACACACACAGCACACACTTCACACACTTCACACAGTTCACAAGTCCAATTTAAATTCAGGACAATCACTATTCTAGTTAATCATTCTGTATTGCAGCATAAAGCTGCAATGTGTGTGAGTGTGTTTGACAGGCCTTTTGATCTTCCTCCTTGCTCTGATTGGAGCTCAATATTTTTCACAGATTTTCTGTCTTATATTATCACTTTTTTGGTCAGAAACATGAAATAGGTCACTAACAAATGCTAAGAGAGACTTATGAAGACTTACCAGGAGTTCTAAGCTTGAAATAAATATGAAGATTTTCTGGCCAAAAAGAACTTTGTTGTTGTTCTTACCACCTCCAGTATGAGGACACATTCAGCTCTCATTGTGAAGTACGGACAAGTTCGAACCTTTCCAATAAATACAGCAGTCCTGTGATGACCTCCAAGGTTTGTTAGAGAACATTAGTAAACAATCAGTGACATGAAGTGTAAAAAACACATGACAAGTTAAGGATAAGTGGGGATGTTTAAACAATTTACAATTCTAATCTTACTGATCACTTAAAGAGCTATAGACACACGTTAGACACAAATTTGCCCAACAGCACTTGTTCGTACATGTAGATAAGTAGGTCACTTAAAAATTAAGTGTCTTGTTTATCAGGAGATGAAGTTTGAACCACAGCCACACCACGTTTGAAGCAGAGTTAGACTTTAAAACAATATCTCAAGCTTTTGCACTCTTCTGTAAAGGGGAAAGCAAAAGAAGAGCAATCAGCTGGCTATTCACTATGAGTTAGATCAGACATATCTGGTACTCTTGATGCATCTTTGTTCTATGTTATTACATAAAAAATGGCAACACAAGACAAGATGACAGCATGGGTGGTCTCCTTCATGTTATACCCACTTGTACTTTGTGTGGTTTCCCACATTTGTACTGCACACTTGACAAACTATGTCAGCAGGGACTCCGTCCTCCACTCCCGCCTCTACACCTGGCAAATGTTTACTTCCTGGCAAATAAAACCAACAAGTCACTCTTTTTCAGACTTCTGTGGATCTACTGTCCTCTGCTTCATTGTCCTTGTGGCTTTTTAACAGCACAAAACTAATAAACTTTCAAAATGCAGACAGCATATCAATTGTCCCACAGAGGATGAAAACACACTGGACCACTGCTGAAGAGCACATAAAGAACCATGTGGTCCCACATGTGGTTTTAGGATCCCCGAGTCTCTCTCTTCTTCGTCTCATCCTAATTCATAGGCACAAAGTGAAAACCTCTAATTCTGGGGTTAGAACTGTTAGAAAGTGGATTGAACTGAATGAAACCGATATAACGGACCTGCTTGGACTGCACAGCCTGGAGGGGTTTTGTAGTTGCAACAGCTTATCTGGACAAGCTAGCTGAAACTGTCATCATACATCAGTTTTGTGATGACATGTTGATGCAGTCTAAAAATCTTTTGCACATATAACAACATAGCATGCTTTACTCTGAAGTTTAGAGAGCTGTGTTCGACCAAGGATTTTTTTACATGAAGGCTTACAGCAGTGAGGACCAGGCAAGAAATAAACTGACCAGGAAGATCAGGGCAGCTAAGAGCTGGGAACCTAAAGTGATAAGATAAAAAGCAGCTTCTCAGCTAATGATCCAGCAGTAGTTTGGAGGAGCTTGAATAACATTAAGTACAGGAGCCCACCTCCCAACACTGTGATGACCTCCCTCCCCAACTGGATCACGACCTCACCGGCTTCTTCTGCATGTTTGAAACAAAGCCATACTTCAGTCTTATTGATTCACAAAAAGAACTGCCTGCACCTCATCCCTTCCAACCCCAAGTCTGCAATACACTTGGAACTCCACAAGGAGACATATAGGTTTCACATTATTCATTTCAGTTTAATATGTACCACTCTTTCCACAGAGTTTGCATGCCCAAGGCAGGGGAAGCACATTGTGTTAGGATGCCTAACTGGAAACAATATCAGTTCGCAGAATGGTGCGCCTCCTTGTGAGCAAATGTCGACAGGCATGTACTTTTTAGCACAACACCTGTCTAACTCAGAGCTGGTGTTGAGTTTCAAGGAACAGGAGTGGGAGTGGGAGGCGAGGAGGCAAGCACTCTCGCCGCTGACGCTGCAGATCTAGAGACACGGACAGAGACAAAGCGTCGGCAGGAAAGCTTTTGTTTAAAACGATAGAAAAATGTCTGGGTGTTGAATCCAGTCATGGGGAAACGTGTGGGTGTTAAAATGCTCACAATCCCCATGGGTGGGATGCCTGAAGCAGGATGAAACACATGGCCTGAGATATAATACGGTGATTTAGATCAAATCACTCACATGCAAAAATGGCTTAGATCTATCTTATTGAGAATCTCTGACAGTACTTGAAAATTATGGTTCATGGATTAAAACTTTAGTCTGAGCAAGGTACGTTGCACAGAAGAATGGTCAAAATGTATAAAACTTATTGAGACATTACAGCAAAAGCTCTAAAAAAAACACATTCACCCAGAGATGGAAATGCATACCCACATTTTAGATCTGTACTTGTAAAGGATGTAGAAAACCATGCAGTATTATTTTTCTTCCACTTTACCATTGCCGCATAGCAAAGTACCTCAACAAAACATGCTTTAGTTTGTCTCTGTAAAATTCTTAGGTTATAAGCGGGGCCAAAATCAGAAAGACATGGACACCTAGGCTGCAGCCAGTTTTGGTTAACTAAGTTAACTGGTAGGAATTTGATGCATTATCAAATGAAAAAGTTCATAGCAGAATCACTTCATGTTGTTGCTGAAAAAATACAATGATTTTATAATTTTCAAAAACTTTTCGTAAAAATTCAACAATATGAAAATGCCTCACTTGATATGGACCTATGAAATTTATGTAAAGTTCAATGTTTGTAAAACATGTGTTTATTGGAAAAAATCAAAATAATTAATTGGAGCCCTAGCAGATTCGGGGCCCTGCATTGTTAGCCCAGAATATTATTGATTTTGCATGACATTCTACGTATAACAATTAGCTGACAATTAGAAGTTTCTGCTAGTTTTAAGATTAATAAATCTGGGTGACAATTATGGAAGAAAACCTAGAAACATTGTAGAAATGTCACCACTGTTTATTTATATTATACCATGATTATACGATTCAATTGCATTTTTAAATACAAAATTATGCATTTTCTTTCCAGGTCCCAGCTCCAATCAAAGAGATCATAATATCACCCAAAAGGGTAAGATATCCTATAAATATTTAGCGTGCATCTAGATGCAGTTGCATAGTTCTGCCACAAGATGACAACAGCGGAACAATATGCACAAGACGGCAGCGAGACTATTTAAATGACCTCCAGCCTATTTTAGCCTCTACCTCTATTTTTGGTTAAGTGACTCAGTTGAGTGAAAACAAGACGAAATAAAAATGCAAAGATCTGATTTCAGAACAACTAATTAGCTGATGACCTACATCTTTGGTTCCACAGCAACAGCTGTATGTCGGGTCAGAAGTCGGTGTTGCACAAGTCAGACTACATCAGTGTGACCTCTACGGTTCAGCATGTGCTGACTGCTGTCTGGCTAGAGACCCATACTGTGCCTGGGATGGTCTCACCTGCTCCAGATATTACCCAGCTGGAGTTTACACCAAGAGGTAACAGTTCACACACTAACACAGCAGATGAAATAAAATATCATAGTAAATCTTCTTGCTTAAAAGACAAAAGATTATGATCTTGGTTTACCAAATCATTATCACTCACAGACAAGACAGTCAGGTGTTATGTAAGGCCTATCAGTATGCACTTGATCCACCATCTCTTGCTTTCATCTTTCCCTCCTTCACTCTCTCACTTTTAATTTCTGTGTTTCAGTTTCTTTCATCTATCCCGCTTTCATCACATGTTAAAAATGATTCCATCTTTGGGTTTCTTTTTGCAGCAGACGATTCAGGCGACAGGATGTTCGCCATGGCAACGCCGTACAGCTGTGCAATGGACTGCAAATTGATGGTTAGTGTATAAAATTGCTGTGAAATGTGTTTATACGTGTGTATGGGGTCTCAAGAAGGACTGCTTGGCATAAAAGAACGTCTTCATGTGCCATTTTAGTTGGAGGTTAACGTAAGGTCAGCGTGCTCGTATCATGGCAGAAAAAAAAAACAATCAGCTTTACATTAGCCATATAATGAAAGTTCACTGCAGTCCATTGCCATCAGTCCTACCTCTCAGTCTTTTATTATATGTGTCTGTGTGTGTGTGTGGGTGTGTGTGTGTGTGTGCGTGCGTGTGTGTGTGTGTGTGTGTGAGTGTAGATGAACAGTGGCAGAGGGCTGAGGAGAAGCTAATGTACAGCATTGAGAGCAACACCACTTTACTGGAATGTGTCCCTCGATCACTTCAAGCTAAGGTCCTCTGGTTCTTGGAGAAAGGAGGGGAAAAACATGAGGTAACTATTGTTTTTTTTTTCCCACTAATATTTTGGTATTTTAGCTGCTTGATCAAATTTGTACAACTTGTTTTTCTGTCAGTGCAGTGGTATTATGTGCCTGAATTTCAGGTAATATATACGGGTGGATTTTCATAAATTACAATTTAAAACTTAAACAATTTACATTTAAATTGTACATTAAAAAAATCATATTTTAAAAGAGAATTTTAATGAAGTAACATCAGCAGAATTAAAAGTATGACAATATACTAACAGTACATACACTCGGTTACTAGTTCTGGTTCCATGCATGGAGGTGATTAACCAGAGACTCTGCTTAGCTATTAAGAAAGCCCAGGTTATTTTAATAGAGGCCTTCAGTTTGTGTCTGGGGTCTTTCATTATTAACCTAACAATTCATAGTAAATCTGTGAACTTTAGGTCAAGTAAATTTACTGGACAAGGCTACTATGGTCAACAAACCAGGTATTGGTAGTATTTTCATATACTGATGTCTATGGTTCCAGAGTGGCTTAACACAAGGTATAGGTATAGAAAATTTCTAACCTATTTCCTGGATATATCTGCATGGCCTGCAGTGTGTGTTTGCGCTTAAAGACACACTGCAGGCAATGGCAGTGGCAGAAGCAGTGACTTCTGCCATAATCCATTTTGTGAATCTCCGTCAAACATATTTAAAGGCTTCACTTTACAGTCGTCTCAAGGATGCAGTGGCTTCTTCAAAAAATGTTCTTCCAGACATTTTCCTTCCACAAAGAAAAATGGAAGAAAGAAAAAAAAAATGAAAAAAAAAGTTTCTCTTTGAACCAATTTTTTTAATAAGTTGAATTTATGGTGATATTTTGGACGTACTTGTAGTTGTCGACATTGACTTTAGGCGTCAGTAAACAGAAGTATTCATTACGTAACATATTTTTAAGAGAAGCTAAACACCCCGAACGGTTTTATTCTGCTCCACTTTTCTCAACTCCAACACATCCCCATTGACATAAATAACCATACAATTAGATTAAAGATCCTACTTTTTGTGATGTACTCTATAGGGAAACAGAAAGAGTTCACAAAAAGCATCAGTCATTGTATTGAGTGAGCTGATTAAGTGACACCCTTCCTTGACTCTGAAAGTAAAATAGATTTTTCAATTATAATTCTTCTTGGGTGAAAAGCTAATCCAGCAGTAGTGCCATGTATTTCCGAATCCCTCTCAGCTGAATAATTACTTTTTTTTTCTTTGTACAGGTACGAGGTGATGAACGGGTCATCGTGACGTCTCACGGGCTTCTGTTCTTACACGTGAGGAGCTCTGACGCTGGCATGTACGTGTGTCAGACTGTGGAACACGGATATGTGCACACGCTACTGAGGGTCAACATGCATGTGCTCCGAGAAGAGATTCTTCAGACGGCAATGCACAAGCCCAACGACGGAGATGGAGCTTCAGCTCAATGCCACTCTATCCTACTCCCTGCACCTGCCCCCAGCGTCAACCCTCGATCTCTGCAACCACCCTCAGTCCCAGCATCCAACTCCAGGCTCTGGTATAAGGAGTTCCTCCAGCTAATTGGTTACGGTGATGCTCAGAAAGTGGAGGAATACTGCGAGAGAGTGTGGTGCTCTGATAAGAAACGCAAAAAGACCAAAAGGAAGTATGTTTCTTTAGGTGGTGAGAAGAAAGGAAAAGGAAGGGGAGAGGAGAACTCCCACCGAGCTCCCAGGCACACTTTTGACACCTGAGGACAACAAAGACTCACTACACATAAACACACACACACACACACACACTGTGTAAAGTTCATACGCTGTGTTTGCAACATCTAAGAAGTATACGCTGTACGTTCAACAAGAGCTGCAAGAGATAGACTAGCAGGTTGCCTTACAATTGTAGCTGCATTTACCACTGAGGTCTTTTATGCTTCATTTAAAAGTCACATCTTATCTTTTTCTGTGATGTAACCCTATTATTTACTGTAGACCACAGAGGAACACACACAGACATCACCATTAGCACAGAAAAGAGACTCTCATGAGAAAAGATGGACAAAATTGTGTAAAGGTTCCTCTGATCGGTGAGACACGCCATGTAGGCTGATCAATCAGGACCCTGCAAGACTGCTTCTTTAAATCTCAGCCTTTCTCAACACTTCACTGAGTGGCAGTAATGACATTTTCTGTAAAATATGAGAAAAGGAATTATAATGTCAGACATAATTTTTAGTTGCATGGTAAATTATTTTCTTTTATTTTTACACTGAGCTATTTTGATGTAACAATGTCAAAAACTGGAAGATAGATTGTTGTTCTGCTTGTATGGTCATAACGCTATGAATTGATAGGGTGAGACCGTAAGCAGTATGTGTGGTTATAATGTTCACTAGAATACACAGTTTAACAAGATGTTTACATACATAGTATAAGAAAGACACACAAACCTTTTCCATTGTATACTTGTTGTCTGACATTAAATCAGTTTAAACTTTTCCTGTTTTAGTTCAATTAGGATTACCAAAGTGAGTTCCATTTGTTAAATGTTATAATTTGATAATGACATTGAGAGTATCTTAAAGATAATTTACATTGCTTTCTTTAAATTCAGAAGTTTTAAATCTTCTTAGTATTTGGTAACAACACATTGCATCTGTATGACTTTCGTCAAATGTTTTGAGTATTCTTCAGCAAGCCTTTTACTACAGTTTGCCAGAATTTACAACTTTTTGTAAGCGGGGCTTACAAAGTACAAGCTTTATCAGATTGTTTAAAGTAATAATATTATTTGTGTGTGTAAACTTTTGACTTTGAAGAAAGCAATAAATAACAAAAATTAACAATCTGGCATTTAGCAAATATAACTAACTTTAGTAATCATAAGTGACCTAAAATGTCAGACGTTTACTCTGCTTGAATAATAGGCAGTAAGAAAAATTGTTCAGTGTCATATTATACAGTGTTTATATGTGTCTAGTATCAACTGTTGCGGTGTCACTCTCGTGGGTATTTTGAGGCATGTTTCAAATATAACTATGCCCCCCAAGAATACAAATACTATTTATGCACTTGTAAAACCTATTTCAATACATAAAAAAAAAAAAGATCTTACCAGTGGATTTTTTTTTTTTATTTATCTACTCTTACCACTGGTACTGCTGAAGGTTTAGTCAAGTGAGTCAATTGTGCATATTGTGTTTTGTATTTGCTTTGAGGTTATTTCTGTGTAGATCTGGTTATATCTATGTAATCAAATTGTAATTTTTGCTTCTCTTGTGACGTTTTGTTCCCCCTATATCAAGTCTCTTTTTGATTGACAAACCATCTGATGTTGCAGATGAGAGGCATAGTTATCACAAGTAGTTAAATCTCATTTTCCTCTGGGAAATAAAAAAAAAAAGAAAGAAACAAATAAATGTTTCAGCAGCCATTCAGGCATGTCATTAGCAAAACAGAAGAGATATGAATATTCATTTGATTCTAAGATGATAGAATCAACCAGATGTTTTGTTTGAAAGCTTGTACTAGTTGTGCTCATTTCTGTACTCAGTAGGGTCATGTATGCCTTTTCTCAGTTTGTGCATTATTTATTGATTTCTATCTCGACTGTTTTGACTGCATTTAAGGGGTATTCATAAAGTGGTAAGACAACTGTTACATATCTGTCAAAAGCTTATATCAGCATTATATTCCTTAACTATCCCAATGGTAAAATCTCAATATTGTGAAAACTGTGTAGATTTTACCCTTAAAATGCCTGCAATTAAAAACAGGACTACTCTTCTTCCTTGCTGTTACCTGGTTTACAGAAAGAATTAATACAGGATATTCTAAGCTCATGCACGCATGTAAAGAAAGAAAGAATAAAAACAACATGTTTTACATGTTCCGTGTTCCCATTACAGTATCTACAATTAAAGGTTTCTTTGTTACGTGAACAAACAAAGTTACCACTAGATCTTTTAGTTACTGGCTAATTTGCAGATCCAACAATTCTATGTCACGGATAGAATCGATGTGTGCAAACAGTCTGTAGAGTTTGGATTTGAAAGTTCCTATTTCTAGTTTTGTTTAGGTTCAAAAGTCTCAGTGTCGGATGAGCTGCTTATTCAGAGTTGACTCTGGGCAAGAGTGGACACATTATGTCAAGCTTGTCTCTGCGTTTGCCCTCTTATGGTCTCATCACATTTGTCTGACAACTTAGAGACTTTACAGTCCTACTGCAAAAGAGGAGATAGAATCAGTGTAAATGAGCTACATCAGTGTTGTAAGGAATTTGCATAAACAAAAGAAAACATATGAACTGCCAACAACTAGTTGGAATTCTTCTTCCCCCCTTTCTGAGAGCTCTCTAGGACCCTATAACTCATTCATATTCTGTCTTGGTCCACCTGAGTCGGCAGGGTGCTGAAGGCATCTGTGAATGGAATTCATGCTGCTGATTTATTCCACATGGCTACCATAGCAACAGGCTCTAAACCAGTTCAACTAGCTTCCTCTTCAAAGCTCCCTCTTTTCTCTATATCAGATTTAAATACTATGAGCTTGATACCTAGGTCTCTGGAGCCAAAGGTCTTTGTAGTTACTGAATATGCAGATTCTAATGTACACAAATGGACTGATTATTCTGGTTAGGCTCAAGATTGCATCTGGCTTCTTGGAGGATCTTCTCTTCCTGCACAACTATGCCTGACGGCCAGCTTTTATGACTGATAAAAAGCTACTTTGAATGTGTTACCCACTACATGTTATAGGGAATTTATGGAAAACTGTGTGAAGATGTGAGCATGATGTGATGAAACACTATTAACCTTTTAACCAACCTACACAGAGATTAAGACATCAAAGGTCATTCCATTACCAGGCTTTATCATGTTTCAGCGGCTGTGTAAAGATCACTCCTTTTAACTCAGCTCTAAATAAACACCCCTCTCAGATCTGTTTATGTCAGCAGCTTTTGCACCAGAACGGTTTATTATAAGTGAAAATGACACAGAAGGAAGGTGAAATTAGAGGTGGTGGAAGAAGAACGAAAAGAAACTGATCTCTAAAAGCTTGCAGCAGTTCATACTCGACTGTAACATCACTGCATATTTCATTGCAACAAAGTAAGAATAGTGATTTAGTATAGATAATCATCTAACTAACTCATTCTCCTATGATTTAATTTCTTTCCTGGATTGCTTTGCACCTTAATCCGCTCAATAGAACTTAATCAATAGGCTTGTTGCACTTTGTTGTGCTCAGTTAAGCATGTGAAACAGCAAGGTCTAACAAGAGGACGCTGCAACCCACAACACAACTGTCAGGATTCTGGCGTGATTTTGAATGAGTCTCACACTCAGAAAGGATCACCTGGAGGGCATTTCTGACTCTAAGCAGCCTGCACACCTGTCAGTAATCACCTCATCAATACTTTGGGGGCTGAAAGGAGTGTAGGACTCTTTGCTGGATAATTAACCTCACCAGTATTTTCTAGCATTCTAGTGTTTCGAGTTTAGCTTTTCTTATCTTTTTTGAAAAGATTGATCCTTACATACCTTGAATTATTTGATCCTTGTGCTTCCAATTTCTTCCAAGCAGTTCCAGCGCCCTAAGTCCTTCAAAAGCTGATATCAGTGATCTAGTATTTTCTCCTAAGATTAATTTTAATTAATTAATTAATTAAGATTAATATTATTTTTCTTTAGTTTGCTTTTGTAAAAATGTCTATGTCATACTGCATAAGCTACCTATTTTTTTTTTTTTTACATTTTATGTGAGGCTGCTCTGAGGTAGCATCTCTTCCTTAACCCACAGTGGAGGAGCACTTGACTCATTTCAAGATCCCCCTCATATTAACAATTTTTTCCATTGTCATCAAAAATTGGGACAAGCCAGACATCCAACTCCTACGACAGAAAGAACAGCACTCTCGACTTGCTAAAACTCGGCCATCATCCAAGCCTGGACATGGGGGCTTTGACCACACATCCAGGGAAATCTGCTGAAACTGGACCTTGAATAAAATCCTATTTGTTTTTTTTGTTTTTTTTTGTTTTGTTTTGTTTTTACAACAGCCGCTGTCTAAATCGACAAGTCGTAATGTGGCACTGAGATTTAATGTAAAAATGGTCTGGATATGTCTTCACATTCAGACAAATGGAAGAGTTGATTGTCATAACGTAGGATAAGTATTAGAAAAAACAAAGAGAAGGCAAAATGTGGTTTCTAATGCTAACCATATTCAAGGGGTAAAGGGTTTTCTTCAAGGTGCTACAGAGATTATGGTAAATTAGGATGGCATTGATACAAGACAGAGTATGTTTGGGTTTTCTGAAACAACATGAACATCGAAACACAGCAGACAAGCAGCTGTGTGTCAACATGTGCAGTGAGCTATCTTGCTGACACAGCTGTCTCGGAGGTACAATATTTTCCCTTGGCACCCTCCATGTTAGATAATCAGCAGCAGGGGAGGTGACAGTGACCCCCTATGTACGTGTCTGCTTAATCAGCTGTTATCCATGATAAATGTTTCTTCTTTTTTCTTAACAACTGACACACTACTCCTTTATGAGAGAGCGGAAAAAACAAAACAAACAACAACTCATTCATGCTCAATAATTCACTGAAATGTATGCATATTTGCATCTTTGCCATTCCTAAGAGAACCTGTGCATGTATAAAAGATGCCTACCCCTCATCCTCTGATGTTTTCCACAGCGTCTTATGCCTCACAAGGCACAAAAGGCTTTAGAAAGAGGACATGGGCGGAAGAGTGAGATAGATGGGAGGTGTAGATCATCTGGCTTTTTCCTACCACTGAGAGCCAAGGGAAAACAGGAAACCAAGAATAAGCCAGTGAGAAGGAAAAAGTGTGAAGTGCATGAAGCAGTGAAGAAAGAGGAGAGGAACAGGGCTGTGAGAAAAGAGGAACATGCTCGCAGGAAGGTGTCTGATGAGGAGCATTGTGTCTTATCACCTTGGGGCTTAGCTTAGCCTTTCTAGGGACTTGTAAATTTAGAATTACATTTCTGCCCATCTAAATTATGTGATCTCAAAATCTGTCAAAAATGTGTCTTGAAATGGGATAAATAATAAAGACTGCTTAACATCTTTCGTGTTTGCATGCTTTAAATTTTTAACATTTTTAACATTTTTTTTTAAAACAAACATGCCATAGTACAAAAGAAATACAACAAGTGTGTCTATTTGCACACACTAAAGCATTTTATGATCAGTGACAGTGATACTTGGGTCATTAATCTGTACGCATGAGTGTGACAAGGTAGATGAAGCATCATTAACTCGGATGTAATCACTAGTGCATCTGCAGGGGTTGTCCATTGCTCTAATCCCTCCCTTTATCCCTTATGGTTGTTACATCACACTAACCCTTGCACTCTCTCAGCCCTGACAGCTGGCCAGCGTTGTTTAGCAACCAACAGGACATGTTTAAAAAAACACTAACTCTATGATGCAGTAAAAAGCAGGGAATCTAGAAATATACCAGCGGTATACTAATATAATTTGCAAGGAACACAGGATTAAAAATTAGGACTCTGTGTTCTGTTTTTTTTTTTTTTTCATACTTATACATATTTATATCACTTTGACATTTTTATCAATATGTCTACACAAACCTCAGCATATTTCATTAAACTTTTATATAATAGATAAACAAAATGAACCATCTACTGCCTGTTTGTATTTGGCCCCATTTACTCTGATACTCCAAAATAACAAAATCCAATGCAACAACTGTCTTCAAAAATGGGGAGATATTTATCATAGGTTAAAGTTACGAAATTATATCCGAAGCTGTAAACATTGTATGGAGCACTGTCCATCATCTGAAACATTTAAGACTATAGCACAACAGCAAACATATCAAGATATTGCCATGCACCTAAACTGACAGGCTGGGCAAGGAGAACATCAATCCGGTCTGAGGCTGCAAAAATCAAAGTCAAATCAAATGCAAAGCAACAAGAAAACTAGACTGAGTCAAGCTGACTGAGCATTTTTTCTTACAGTGTATCTACAGTCCTTACAACTTCCTGATTTTCTATCATATAAAATCCCAATGAAATCCTTTGGAGTTCATGGTTGTAATATGACAAAAACAAAATTCAAACACTATCAATACTAAAGCAAGTAAGTGCATAAGCTTTTTTAAAACCTGTTGAAGTGTAACAACAAAAACCTCTTGCTATGCAAACCAGGAGACCCCAAACAATGTGCACAAACATCCATCCATCCATTTTCTGAACACCCTTGTCCCTCAGTGGGGTCGGGAGGGGTGCTGGTGCCTATCTCCAGCTAACGTTCCAGGCGAGAGGCGGGGTACATCCTGGACAGGTCGCCAGTCTGTCGCAGGTGCACAAACATACTTAAGTTTATTACATCAAAACAGCATTTTATCTGAATATGCAACGGAATTTTTTAGATATTTTTTGTCAGCAAATGGGGAAGGAAATAGCGTAATGAACAAAACAAATATGGTTATTAGCCAAGTACAAGAATGTCCTTTGGAAAGACTTGTTTTAAAAATCAAGGACACAAAAACCCAAAACAGATCATAGACTGAGAATCTATTAATTAACCTTTCTAGCATTAACCTCTTACAAAAGAGAATGCTAAGATTTAGAAAATTAAACATTACTGAAGACAAAACACTGCAAATTTCCAACTGCAACACAGAGATAATAAATGAAGAAAAGAAGAGGGAGCTAAAGAATTTCCCCAATATGGAATTAGGCATGCGACTGAAAACCGAGAGATACTGCTGAAGGTTGCGCAGTGCCAACACATGTTGAAACTGAAGACAGAATTATGCGCAGAGAAAGCAAGGATTTAAATGAGTGATCTCATTAAAAGTCTTAAGCAGATTGCTCACCCTTTGTGGGATTTGTAAAAAGATTGGAAATGTCCTCTAGGTATAAGTGAATAAAGTGTATGTGTCTCAAATATATGCAACTCACTGTATCATTATATTATTGCCAATCATCAGTGTCATTACAAATTCACTCTAACTAGTGAACATGTATCAGTGGTTCGCAGGCACATTGCTTACTAATGTTTCCATATTTGCAAGTTGAACGTGTGTATTTGGTTATTTATTTGATTTTTTTTTTTCTGCTGCTGTGTCTCGACAACTTCAGCTTCATTTGCTGCACTTGACTTAAATCACAAAAGACATTACTGAATCCCTTTGTAATAATACTATCATGAATCTAGTTTGGCAAAAAGAAAACATTGGCCACATGAAAGGGTGTGCTCTACTACATCCAGATGTTGTAGCCAGTACACAGAGCAAGAGATTGTCTAACTGCCAAAAGAAGGTAATGCAGCTCAAGTAATAAAAAACACACATTATACTGACTAAGACTTGGAAACCTGCCAGAGAGACTGACACATAATGTTTTTAAAGCAGACATAAAAAGTGTTCTTGCACAAGTGTTGCTTAGCCATTTTTACTTCGAATTCACACAAACAGAAGTCAGGAGCTGCAAAAACTTGACAAATGAATCACAACATAGACTGTTCCACAATTTTACAAGACCTATTTTTTTCTCGTTGAAGACATCAGTGAGCCATAACACAGCGCTGTGTGTGTGCATTACAGCAGCAGCCAGCTAGGTCCCTGTGCTTGTTGGTGAATATTTGATGAGAGAATGGATCCTCTCCTAGAGCAGGTTGAGTACAGTGTGCATACTCAATTGCACACATGATCACTCCCAGGTACAGACATGCAGCTCTGTGCAGGTGTGCCCATAAGCAGACCAGACAGTTTCCTTTGCTGTTGAACTGAGACACCAGAAAGATGCCAGTGAAGGTGATATTGGAGTATACGACATTACTCCCTGATGAAAAGCACACCAGAAAGAGATGCTTGTCATTATTCTGTGAGCCCCATCTTGGAAATCTCACACTCACACGCGCACACACACACACACACACACAAGAGTTTATGTCCCTATGGAGGTCATTTTTCACTATTTTAAAAGCAGCTTTCCAGAGGCGGAACAAGAGAGTCAAAGACAAAGTTGTTCTAAAATAAACTGGTTTCATTACACATTTTCTTTGTTTAGGAAACAGACATATTTCTCAGTCTGCTTCCTATTTCCAATAATTAGAAGAAATATTTTATGAGACGCTGAAAAAAAAAACATGTTTAAAGGCTTTAATAAATGTTTCTCTCTTTTTTAGCAGTCAAAACAATCTGATGAAGTTCATAGGATTGCTAAATGTTAATTTAACTCATACATTTTTATGAAAAGCATTTAAATCAACCTTAATTGCATCCAAACTTATTTGTAGAAGCATCTCAGGCTACAATTTGTTCAATACCAAAAGTGCTAAAAATAATTCAATAATTAATTGGTTAGTTAATGCATTTTCAAAAGGTTGAACCTGTACATCTAGAAAGACTTGCACCTCCATGTATTCTGACCATAAGTTATATCTGACACTGTAAACCCCTGCGGCTTTTGGGAATGCAAGACCCAGTCTTCTTTTACACCTCTTCAATTATATACACCCTGCTGTCTAGACATTATCACTGCACCACAAACATTCCTATGTCAAATTAGCATGCATTATGCTAATTTGCATAATGCATGCAAATTAGCATAATTTGCATGCTAATTATGCATGCATAATTCAATGGCAATTGGTAAGCCATTGAATTGGCTTACCAATTCAATGGTAAGCCAATGAATTGGCTTACCATTCATTGGCTAGGTAAGCCAATGAATGCATTTGGGATGTTTCAGTTTTCCTACTTATGTGTGGCTGAAATTTGCACTTGTTTTTATGTGGTTTTGGGAACACCAATTCTGCAAATAAGTAAGTTACAGTGGTCTCAGTACACGTCCCTTTTATCGGAAAATACAAAATAAATGAAGGACCAAAAGAGATAGTAGAAACTAAGTTCTCAGTCCAAGCATTTGTCAATAATAAAGGTTTCTATCAGTATTAAAGAGGATACATTTTTGGTCTTTCAACATACAGGAGGCATAAATGAATCAGTTGTTCTTGCCTGTGTGATTATAACTGCCCTTCAGTTACTTCCCTCAATCGTTCTAAAATTTAATTGTTAAGTGTCATCACTCCTAGTCAGACTAGATGTGTTTATGTATTACACCATCTCATTTTCATTCCCTCTCATCCTTTTTTTCCCTCTTTGCCACGGTCTCTGATCTGCTGCGATATCCTGTTCACTGATTTGGAGGATTTGTGGGCATGAACGCTGTTATCCTCTGAGTTTTTCTCATGGCAAGTGGTGGGGGAGGGACCAGTGGGGAGAAAAAACGAGATAAAAACTGAAAGAGGAGCTGATAATGCTCTTGTTGATGCTGTTTCTTTAAGAGTATTTTTAGCATGGGAGATAGCAGCGGTCACTCATCAGCCAAAAAAGGACTGGGTGGCTTCAGAGACTTGTGCAGTGCTCCAGAATGATGCTCAGTGAGGAAGAGACACCACGATTCTCCTGAAAACGTTGTACAGTTCACTGACGGTTATCCATGAAGAAACCTTGCAAACAGATTTCTAAAAGGTAGACTGGAAAAACTTAAATGTATTTCTACTTTGAATTTTTCTGTAAATAATTAGACTTCACACAAAAAAAAAAAGCAAACCTTAAATAGTTAATCCTTTTGGGATTATGTACATATATAACGTTAATGTGATCTTACTGTAAAGTGCTTTGGCTGGTCAAAATGATTGGAGAAGCACTATGTAAGTTCAGTCCATTTAAACTTCCACCTCAATTGTAACTCTTCTGCAGCAGGAATTCTTTCACTACTCCATCTACGCTTTGGTTCCACCTAGAGTATTGTTAGACCATAGTTTCCCTTCTTGCGGTACATATGTAAAATTAATGACACCGACAAAGCATGAGT
Organism: Poecilia formosa; assembly: GCF_000485575.1. NCBI lineage: Eukaryota > Metazoa > Chordata > Actinopteri > Cyprinodontiformes > Poeciliidae > Poecilia > Poecilia formosa. Next base: position 3,522,009 of record NW_006799952.1, on the reverse strand, counting down.
GATCAGGTTACTGTATAGATTACCTGGTAGCCCTGCAAAAACTCAAGCACTAAAACCTAGAGGGGACAGTGAAACATCTCCATGCAGGCTGTGTCCCCAAATCGTTCTGGCTCTTCTCCCGAGAAAACCATGCCGGGGAAAAACTGCTTTGCCTTCCTCAAGGGTCAACGTCAGAGGTGTGTGTGTGTGTGTGTGTGTTTTAATGCTTTTGTGAGTAATTTGTTGTTGTTTTTAAATTCAATCTTATCCAACAGTTGAAGCCTTTTTATCTCTGCTGATTCCCCAGAATGTCTGTGTAATTAAAATGAGAGTGAGATAAATACTACTCTTCAGTTTTCTTCATTTCAGTTTGCTTACTTTAGAGAGAGCCAGGTGGAGAAATGGAAAAAGAGACACAGAAAGGTTCAGGCGTGCAAGTTTCATACGGAGTCCAGCTTTGCAAAGAGTATTAAAATGTTTCATAGTACATCCTTTAATGACATACAATTGAATGAACCTGGTGGGTATATTGTCATCCTGTTATGGAGAAATGTGAGTTTTGGTCCCTCCTTTAACTAGGTTTAGATGAACATCCAACATGAATGTAAAATGTGATTTACAAACAGAGTTCTTGCAGAAGCATAAGATAGATTACTCTTCTGAACCGTGGAAAAGAAAGTTTAGTTCTACATGAGCCAAAAGACTTTGGGGTTAACTCCACCTCAGACTTCCCCACTGTGTGAATGCGTTTGCATGGCTCCATCACCTTTCTGCCCTCTGTCACTCTCTATGAGTGTCAAGCTTCAATCACTTATCTGGTAAGGTTTCTCTACATGGTGATCAGCTTCAGTGTAACTTTGTCTTTTTTTTGTTGTTGTTGTTGTTGTTTTTTTTGGGGGGGTAAGGGAGGGGGGGAGACCAAAGAGAACTGGGATTTGCTTCATTTTAAAATAATAAGGGACAATACTATTTGTGCAAAGTCGTCATGCTTCTGGTAACATTCTTATACAGTTGGGATTAACACCTTAATCCCAAATGTAAATTCAGAGTTGGTGCAGTTTATTTATATAGTTCCAATTTACAACCCCAATTCCAGTGAAGTTGGGACGTTGTGTAAAACATAAATAAAACACAACACGATGATTTGCAAATCCTTTTTAACCTATATTTCATGGAATTCACGACAGACAATATATGTAGTGCTTAAATGGATAAATATTAATGTTTTATTTTCCAAATATTAACTTAGTTGGATTTTGATGCCTGTAACACATGGTAAAAATTTTGGAAAGACCCATATTTACCACTGTGTTACATCACATGTCATATTAACAACACTTTAAAGGCATTTGAGAACTGAGGACAATAATTGCTGAAGATTTGTATTGGAATTACTTTCCATTCTTGCTTGATGTACAACTTCAGATGCTCAACAGTCCAGGGTTACCCTTGTTATATTTTGCACTTCATAATGCTCTACACATTTTCAGTGGAAAACAGGTCTGGACAACGGGCAGGCAAGTCTAATACCTGCACACTTTCACCACAAAGCCACACTGTTGTAACAATGTCAGCATTAATAATCCCTTCACAGATCTGTGAGTTACCTGCCATGAGCACTTACACATCCCCATACCATCACAGATTTTGGCTTTTGAACTTTGCGTTCATAAAAATCCAGAGTCCTTTTCATCTTTGATACAGAGGGCACGACGTCCATGATTTCCAAAAATAAATTGAAATGTGGACTCAACTGATCACAGGACATTTTTGCCCTTTACATCAGTCCATTTCAGATGAGATCAGGACCACAAAAGCTGATGATATTTGTGGGTGTTGCTGATATACAGTATGGCTTTTTGCTTTGTATGGTAGTTTTTACTCCATTGTCAATGTAGTAATGAACTGTGTTCACTGACACAGTTTTCTGAAGTGCTCCTGAGCCCAAGTAGTAATATCCATTAAGGAATGATGTTGGTTTTAATAATGAGGGATTGGAGGCCCCTCATTATTACTAACTTGCGCTTACTTCCAAATATTTCTCCAGATTCCTTGCAATTGTACCTTGACAAACAATCCTAAACTGTTGGAATATTTGCTCACACAGCTGTTCACAAAGTGGTGAACTTCACTCGTCCTTGCTAGTGAGCGTCCCGAGGCTTTTCAACTCAAGGGTGCTTCCTTTATATCCAGTCATGACACTTATCTGTTTCCAATAAACCTGTTCACCTGTAGAATGTTCTAAACAAGTGTTTTTGAGCATTCCTCAACTTTCCTAGTCTTTGGTTGATGCTGTTTCAACTTTTTTGCAACCTGTTGCAGGCATCAAATTCCAAATGATTGAATATTTGCAAAATCACAATAAGGTTTTCCTTTTGGACATAAAATATCTAGTCTTTGTAGTGTATTCAGTTGAATACAGGTTGAAATGGATTTGCAAATCGTCGTATTATGTTCTTTATTTAAAACACAACATCCTAACCATTGGAATTTGGGTTCTTCAAAAGCATACCAATCTAAGCAACATTCTACTACAATCCAATATTTTAGTCAGATTCAGATTACATTACATCAAATCCAGTTCACCTTGATTTGATGTAATCAAATGTAATATTCAGATGATCATTTACTGCCACTTGGTAAAAAAAAAAATAGCAAAGCAAAGCAGATGACTTACAGTAATTCTTCATGCTATAAGGATGTGGAGACAAGAAAATAAAAGTGCCAATTAAACTAGATAAAAGCAGTCTGAGTGTGAGGAAAAAGCTGCTGCAATTGGTTCAAGGTTGAGAGGGCAAAAAAGAAACATGAAATAAAACATAGAATTAAAGATCCGAATACTTTTAATAGAGAAAGAGGGAAGTTACGTATATAGATAGAAGCCATAGTTTTTATCATTGGCTCTGTTAACAAGATGAAGAATCACTGAGCCAGAAGTGCTTTCAATATAAAAAAGAACAAATAGGGTACACAGTTAGTTATTAGCATAGTAGCTGTGTTATTGGTTCTGTCCATAAAAGACACACAGTCAAAAACTGTAGCATTTATTCAAGTGTACTTTATAGCGATTCATCTTTAAGTTAATAGCAGCAATAATTATAAATAATACAGACTTAGCAATAATAAAGAGAGCAGAATAAGCAAAAATGGTCAGCAAAACCTGGAGCTTACTAGATATACAGCAGCACAATAGCGAAGACAATATTATTCAAGCCTCTCTGACTATAAATTTTATTAAAAAAGCCTTTTTTTAAACTGAGACCTGAAAGTAGAGAGCGTATCTTTCTCACAGAGAAAAAAATGGGAAACTTTATCACAGGGAAAGGGCTTAATATCTAAAACTCAGCATCACATTCAATGTTTGCAAAACTTCAAGAACTACAAGTAAACTTGTAACATCAGAGCTAAAATTACAGTTGGGAGTATATAAGACAATAGATTTCTTTACAAAATAATCTATTTTTGTAAGAAGAATAATTTAAATTGTATTTTGCCTTTAACTTGGACCACATACAGCTTTTGTGTTATATTACAGGCTTATTGTTATGTTGCCCCTACATCAATGCAAATTAAAAGAAATATTTTTCAGCTCTGGACGTTTCTGCTGTCTCTAAACATATCAGTTTCTTAAAGTAACTGATATCTGAAAGTTTTTTACCAAGATTTTTATTTTAATGATATTATTTTTTCTGCTTTACATTGTATACGTATTGTGAAGTGAGCTAAAATTAATGTTTTGGTCCACTCATGCACAAATAGCTAAAGTAAAATGTGCATCAACAGTTTTAGTAAAGATATTTGCTATCAAACAGCATGCAGAAGGAAGATTACAGACAGTAAATATTATATTTATTTGAAAAGAACCTGGTGACCTGTTTTGTGCTGTAAGATTCTAGCCAATAAATTGCTGACTGAAACAATTTCTCATTCGAAAGCTTATGAATGAGCTTATGAACAATGTATTTGTTGACAAGTTTGCCTAAGTATTATATCTCACCAGAACTTGGCTCAGTCGTGACAAGAAAATCATGAGAAATAAAAAGATTATTATTCCTTGGCATATTAAAAAACAACTATATTTGTTGAATGAAGTACGGTAGTCAGAAATAACGTAAAATTAGTTGTTTGGTAAATTTAGAGACCGTGTTTGAGCCCATAGAAAATATGCTTAGATGGAGACTGTACTGATGAATGTTTCCTGTTTGTGTGCGTGAATGTGCATGTGTTGCAGTAAAGCCAAATCTGGTACTTTCCAAAGAGAGACCGTAGCGTTTCTGCTGCTCACGCATCACTGATGACGTAACTCTTCCACACGCCCACACAACACTTGTTCTGTATTATACCCACACATCTCACTCATGCTTTTCACAGACTGACATGGTATTCAGCTCTCTGTTCCACGCTGTGTTAACAATGGTGAATATACTGAATAACACTGAATTGTCTTCTGTTATTACAGTCCAGTCGATTCTGTGGATTGATTTTTTTATTGCTTAAGCATAACAAAATGGTAAAACTTAAGAATTAAATTCGTTACAAATGCAAATGTTTGCTTGGGAACTGGAAGAGACATGAATGCATACTAGTTTTTGGTATTAGTATGATATAAATGGAGGAAACTATTGACTGCTGTAAAATGACATGAATCAAAAGACAAACAGAGATAATGTGGAGGTGCAAGCTTCTATGGATTATGTGTCTTATTGATGGACTGAAAGAGAAAGACAATCTTCTTGCACCTGAAAAACTACTTGTTTCATACCACAAATTGCCAAGTGTTTTGAGTGCATTACAAAAATCTTGGCCAGTTCATCCGTTAGTGATTTGCAGTTTTGCACAGATGCTTTCCTCTAACAGGAAAAATGTATACAAAGGAAAACAGGTGGTCTGCAATCAGTGCATAATTATAAAGTATATGCACATTAAAAAAAAGGAATATCCAAGGACAAACAAAGATGATAGACTGAATACTAGATTATGATAGGTGATCTGCAATCAGTGCATAATTAAAAAGTACATGCACATTTAAATAAATTGGAAAACTTTGAAAAAGTTCCATATTTTTCTCATTTCAAAAAGTGAAACTGAAATATTAGATTCATTAAAAAGAGAAACACATTTCAAGTCCTTACTTCTTATAATTTTGAAGTAAGAGCTGATGAAACCAACAATTCGGTTTCTCAGAAAATTTGAATATTATTATGATCAATAAAAGAAGATATTTTAAACAGAAATATCAGTCTCCTGAAAACTGTTTATTTATATACTCAATACTATTCTGAAATTAATGACCACATATACATATATATATA
>NW_006799952.1:3464220-3516699 GCF_000485575.1 Poecilia formosa | reverse complement strand
ATATAGATCAAGAAGTTCTCATTTAACCATTCTTGACTAGACTATATGTGGATTGTATTGTACTCGCTCACTGAGTGAGTACAAGATCGCTACAAACATGGCTTTGAAAACTACTCTGGAAAACAGTGCATCATATCTTTTAGTTTTAACCTCCTGATTGAAACAGGACCAAATCTACCCTTTAATAAACCACAAAAAACGGGTTTCAAAATGACTTTAATGTTTCTGATGTTGCTCTCATGGCTCGACATTATCCCTCAAAGACTCACGAACACCATGATATTTTAAAATGTGTCCACAGCCACAAAAAAAAAATAATAATAAGTAAATAAATCCGAACCACATCACCTTCAGCTTTTCACTATTTATCAAACGTGACTCTGCGGGAATAAATCGCCTGTCCCTTTTAATTCTGATTTCCGTGCGTGATATATATTGTGATCACCTGTCAGATGCGGCGCCTGCGCACTAGAGCGGGAGGCGGAGTGGGGCTCTGTTTGCTCTCAATCTGCTGCTGCCCTGTGCCCTCCATCCCTCTTGCTTAGACGGGCTGACACTGAGCGGGAGTTATCCGACGAGGACTGAGGAGGATGGCGAAGCAGATCCGCTACCGATGAAGGTACGCCTTCACTGGACCAGGCTCAGAACGGCACCGCGTTTTAGTGTTTGACATTGTGACCGTGGAGGGTGAAGGATGCTTGGCTGCAGGATGGGAGGGAATGAGAGGGTGATGGTGGACGGGGTAGGGGAGAGGGGGGGAGGGGGGAGAGAACACGGCGCGGATACCAGATGGTGTGTGGTGAAATTAAAACGATGACAAGGGATTCGCTTGGTTGTTTTAAACTGGCTTAAAATGTCCCCACATAGTAGGACCATTTAGATTATTTGTCGATTTGAACAGGTGTCTGATCGTTGACATAAATAAACATTACGTGGTAACGTGTTTTTCTCACTCTTGGACCTGTCGTGGATGTATTCTCGTTCAGAAAGGTCTTGTGTCAGTCATGCTGTGTTCTCCACACAGATCATCTGCTGTGATAACATCAGATCCGACTATGGGTGCTTGTGGGCAGAGCAAAGCAGTCATAACGTTATGCTAAAAGCAGATATAATCACTCAATTAGAGAGGTCGTTTCCCCGCACGGACCTGCACCCCCTTTAAGCTTTGCATTTTTAGTGAAGTGGGTGTTTAGAAAGAAGAATTTACTAAGATGCATGATTTGGTGGCTCCCTACCCGGATGTGCCTGCAGTTTCTTCATAGAAAGAGAGAGAGAGAGAGAAAGAGAGAGAGAAAGAGAGAGAGAGAGAGAGAGAGAGAGAATCGCTTAGATTTCCCCGTATTTCCCTGTGTTGTTGCTATAAAACATACCCTGCAAAAGATTTCTCTCTCTTGGACTAACATCACTGGGGTGATGCGATTCTTTCATTGTGGACGGGGATTAACAGCCCAATCTGAATATGTGCTGGCTGCAGCAGCAGAGCCAGTTGTAGCGGGTTGAGGATCTCCTTCGTCGCTGCACGTTGGACTGCTTTATTACATTGCAGGAAAGAGATCACGCGTGATCATCGGAGCGGCTCGAACACTGTCCGTGGTGCTGAAAGCAGCAGAAGATAGAGTGAATCGAGAGGATCAAAGTGGACATTTATTAGGAATGGTTTTATTTTCTTTTTTTTTTCTTTTTCTTTTTATGAAGAAATCCTATTTGAAGCATGGAAAGCACATTTTGTTCATTTGATATAATTGTATTTATATCAAAAAGGAGACAATATTTATTCAGTTCAAATGTTCTTTTTCAAGGCGTCAAACACATTATGACCATTGACAAGCGACGTTAACACTGATTTTCTCATCACAAAGGCACCTGTTAGTAGGTGGAATACAGTCAGTCAGTAAAAACAATCTAGAAGCAGGACATTTGGCTTATCCTTAAAAAAATTAAACCAACTTCACAAGAACCCAATTGTGATGATAAAATGACTGGGGTAAAGCATCTTCAAAACTGCACCTCTATTGGGATTTTCCTTGTCTGCAGGGGTCGGTACTTATTAAAAATCAGCTCACTGACGCATATGGGAAATGCAGGCTGGCCCATGTGGTCTGATCCAGTAGATATTGCTGAGGGAGTGAAGTATGCTGATAGAAAAGTGATAAATTTAAGTACCTGTAGGGTATTTGGGTAAACCAGGCCTGGCAGATAAGGGCAGTCATAATGTTTAGTCTGAATGATGTAGCACACTGTTTATTGTGATTGCCCAAGAAAACAAAAATCCACAATATTTAAGTAATTTGTTAATTATATGTTCCAATCACATATAGTTTGGCTATATGTCCCAGCCTTCCAGATCACTCAGGCCTTATGGTCCTGACATTCTCTGTGTCCCCAGAGCCAGAATCAAACATGGAGAAGCAGCATTCTGCTTTTGTGCACCACCAATCTGGAACAAATTTCCAGAAAGCTGCAAAACAGCCGAAACACAAAGTTCCTTTAAATCAGGGCTAAAAACCCCACCTGTTGAGCTTTGCTATCAACCCATAATCACTGTAGCATTGATCAGCATATTTGATGTCTTTTGACGATTTTAACGATGGTACTTGACAAAACGCAATGTTTGTCATTGGTTCTTCAACTGGTGACTGTTTTATGTTTTTATGAGCTTTTACTTTTGAAATTTTATGATGCAAAGCACTTTGAACTGTCTTGTTGCTGAAATGCACTGTGCAAAAAATAGATTGTCATACTGAATTTAAATGATTAACCTCTTTGTTTGGTTGATAGCAGCAAATTGGCTCAAAAAGCATCGGATGTGTGCGCGGTTCAAAAGTCCGTAAGCACTTTGTAATCTCTCCCCCTATCTTGCTCGTTGTTATTTCACACTTCGTTTGTCCTTTTCTGTTGTGCATTTAGGAAGTCTGATGTAGACGCTGAGCCAGAGGAGAGCCCTGGAAGCAGCAGCAGCAGCAGTAGCAGCAGCAGCAGAAGGGCTGTAGATGCCCTCTCCTCAGGTGCGGCTCCAGCCCAGGCCTCTGCTGGAGAGCCGGGTAAAAGAGGGGACAGCTCCTGCTCTGACTCTGACAGCCTTATAGACTCTAGTTCCAGTGAGGAGGAGGAGGAGGAGGACAAAGTAGAAGAAGCAGACCCAGCCATGTTCTCCTCCAAATTTCTCAGTGGGGCGAATCCCCTGAATGCTATGTCTTCTGCTGTGAATAAGCTTGGCTTGTTCGGAGATGATGGGGAAGGGGATAAAAAGTCACCTCCTCAACAGGGGAGGAAAGCGTCAGGAGAACCACAACCCGGACCTGGCCCTGGAAAGAACACGCAACAAGAACAGGCACCCCAAAAATCCAACCAGGGTCCCCTTATGCAAAAATCCCAGCCTCTCCCTAAACAGGGATCACCACAGCTACGTGGCAATGGACAGACAGCTCCACCAACAAACAAACCTGCAGGACAACAAACTAAAGATCCACCCCAGCAGAGTTCACCAAAGCCTGGAGTTCAACATCAGGTTCCAGAAAAGGATGGAGCACAACCGGTATCTTCAAAACAGGTTCCACCCAAGTTGAAAGAACAACAGGACCCTGCTAAGAGTAGTGTACAAAATCAAGAACTTTTAAAGGCTGGGGTACAGGGTCCCACAAAGACTGGGCCAGAGATAGTAAGCCAACAACAGCAGTCATCACCAAAAACTAGACAACAACAGCACTCACCTAAGGTAGGACAACAGCAGAAAGGGGGCAAAAATCAGATATCCGATAGACAACAAGACATTAAGTGCCCAGGCACACCTGAAGTGACACCTGTTGGATCTCCGTCATTGGGATCAACGAAAGCCAAACCTCAGTCAAAAGCAGTTTCTAAACCTCTTTGCCCAGTGTGTAACACAACAGAACTTAATATCCATACCAAGGAATCACCTAACTACAAAACCTGCACACAGTGTAAAACTGAGGTGTGCAGCTTATGTGGCTTCAGTCCTCCAGACACTGATGTAAGTAGTGGCTTCATTATACACACACACACACATATATATATATATATATATGTGTGTGTGTGTGTGTATTTGTATTAATAGTAATTGATAAAAGATCTTATCTAATTGTATAATTGTATTTATTTATTTTTTTTTACGTTCAAGTACTAATTTAGCTGTATCTTTGTGTTTTTAACTATTATGTAGGGGCATGAGTGGCTTTGCCTAAACTGCCAAATACAAAGAGCTCAAGGAACTTCAGAGCCACCAGGACCTCCTAAGAAAAGGCTGTCTGCTCCTCAAAACCAGAAACCACCACCTGGTGAACCTACAAAAAAGGACATTTCAGCACCAGGTTCATCACCGAAACTACAGTCTAAACCAACAAAAGTGCCAGCTAGCAATGAACCTCCTAAAGGACCAGAAAATCCAAAACCAGGTGCCAGTTTAGGTCAAGCTCAGAGAATGACACCAGAGACTCAGCGAGCATCAGGATCTCCAAAAATGCATCCGAGTGGTCAACCTGGCCAAACGCAAGGCAGGGTCTCTCCAGCTCCACAGCAGGCATCTGGAGGTTTATTTGGCTTTAGTAGTGGTGCAAAAAGTGAATCTGCAAAACCAGATGAGTCCGTAACTGGGAAGATGTTTGGTTTTGGTTCCTCTCTTTTTAGTTCTGCATCTACCTTAATTGGCTCAGCTGTTCAGGATGAACCCAAAATCACACCACCAGTTTCTCCAAAAATGCAGCTCACAAAGGACAGTAAGGCAGCTTCTGGCCAAAAGTTAGAACTAGAAAAAAAGCAGCAACAACCTCAGGAGAAAAAGACTCAGTCAGCAGTGCAGAAAGCAGGAAAATCCTCTGCAGAGGTTCCAAAGGCAGCGACAGCCTCCCTCAATCCTATCGACAAGGGCCAATCCATTTGTCCGATTTGTAAGATGGTGCTCAATGTGGGCTCAAAGGATCCTCCCAACTTCAACAGCTGCACAGAATGCAAAAGCACTGTCTGCAATCAGTGTGGATTCAACCCCATGCCAAATATAAAAGAGGTAAGACTTGTAATATTCATTGAATAAATCTGGAAAGAAAAATAATTGATAGTATAACAAATAATTAACATTTTCACGTAGGCTCTTTTCTAGACAACTTCATCGCTTCGTGGGCAAAGTTATTTCTTACAGAGATAAAGCAGTTTTTCAATCAAGAAGTATCGCTTATTCTTATACAACCCTGTGTCTTGTAGAAAATATTTTGTCTGTGCTGCATTTGTTTTTGGAGAGAGACTAAAGCTAATACATACAGAATTCAGAGAATATTTTACCATAATTTAAAACAACAGGTGATTGTCCTTGCCAATAAACAATGTTGACTGCAAATTAGCTTACCTTTCCATGTCAAAGCACACTCTGCATATATGCAAACAGACAGATTTTGGGAATACAGAATGGATAAACAGAATGGCAAGTTTGGTGCTACCTGAAGCACATAGAACCCGACACTGGACGCTGTAACTCAATGCACAGTAACTATCTAGCTTACCAAGGATAATCCAGGGCTACATGATCTTATTGTTTAAGAGCATGGATAAAGTAGTTCTTGAATAGAACTGAAATAAAAAATGATATGAAAAAAAAATGCAACCCTTGAGCAATATACACAATTAACATTTTTAGTACCAGTTGTAAAGGTTTGTAGGGGGATTTGTTGTTTGTATTTATTAATTTAAAATAAATAATTATTTTCTAATGTAGCAAAACCTCACACAAAAATATTTTGTAAAATCCAAACATTGGTTTCAGTGCATTTATTCGTGGTTGAGACACACAGAGAGAGGGAAATTTGAATTTTGTTCTTTGTACTTCTCTCCTCATCTTTAAGAGTCCATCTCCTAGGTTATTTTCTCTTTACCTCACCCAATAGGTTTTCAGTAGAGTTTAGTTTTAGAGGCTGTGATTGCCATTAAAGAAGGCAGATTTTGTTTCTACTGAAACATTGCTGTATTCATTTGGAAAGACTAGAAAAAATTTCATTTTTTTCTATTAGAGATCACCAGACTTTTATTTAAAATCCCACGGCATTACAAAAACGTCATGATTCCATTGCGTGTAACAAGGTTCCCAATGTATTTGCTAAGGTTTTACACATCCTTACCATGGTTCTCAACCATCATAAATCATATCATGTTGAACAAGAGTTCAAACTGATGAAGTTTCCCTTTATAAAGCAAATTGATTATTGTGTTATTTTTAACCTGTTTTAATCCACTTTTACAATAAAGTATTTTTTTCTGAAATGAAATATATTTCAAAAGGTAACTTCTACCACATAGTTTATTTCTTAATTATCTTTGTATGAGAAAGTGATCATAAATTCAGTTTCATCGTTGTTTATGTCATTACAGTCCTTTCATTCAATAATATTTGGGATTTCTGTGTGGGTGGAATTGTGTTTAAAATGTCACTTAGGAACTTATGAACTGAGGAACTTATGCTAGATGCAGTTCATTCATATCTGACTTTCTTTCTTGTTTTCTTAAAGGAAAAGGAGTGGCTTTGTCTGAATTGCCAGGTGAAACGAGCTGCTGCAGGAACTGAACCACAGAAAGAAACACTCTTGACTGATTCATTTAAAAAGACAACTGGAACATCACCTGGACCTGAAAGGACTTCTGCTCCCGGTTCTCCTCAGAAAAAAGAATCAACAGTAGCAGCAAAACAAGTCAAGACTGAAGGACCAGTAAGCCAAAGGCAAGATGTACAAGCTCCTGGACAAAAGACACCTCAGCAGAGCCAAAGGATAGATCCTCAGAAACAAACCGGCCAGACCATCAAGCCTCCACAAAAAACTGGAAGTGCCACAACGCAAGAGTCTGGAGGCCTCTTTGGTTTTAGTGCTCCTAAAAGTCAAAGTGATGCAGCAAAACCTGCGGAATCAGTGACTGGGAAAATGTTTGGTTTTGGTACCTCCATCTTTAGCTCTGCTTCAACTTTGATTACTTCAGCTGTCCAAGATGATCCCAAAACTACAGCACCTGTTTCTCCGAAGTTGTCCCCTGCAAAGGATCCCAAATCTCTCACAGTCAAAAAGCAAGAGCAGGAGAAAAAGCCACAGCAGGTACAACAAACCCCAGGTCCCACACCAGTGCAGCCAAAAGCAGATAAACCTCCCTCGGAACTGCCAAAGAAAGAATCAGCCTCACCACTTATTTCCAGAATATCTGATTCCACCTGTCCTCTCTGTAAAGTAAAACTGAATGTGGGCACCAAGGACCCTCCAAACTACAGCACCTGCACAGAGTGCAAAATCGTTGTCTGTAACCAATGCGGATTTAATCCCACACCAAATGTAAAGGAGGTAAGATCTGGAGTTTAAGTAGCAAGAAAACATTTGCTAAAAAAAATGTTTGTTTTTTTTTAGCTCTACCTGTCTTTTAATAAATATTTATTAAAAGAGGATTCTAAGCTATATAAACATATAATTACAAACTATAATCCTTTGTTTTCTAGAAAAATCAATCTGAATGTCTAATTATGTTTGTTCTATTGTAGATCAAAGAGTGGTTATGCCTCAACTGCCAGGTGCAAAGAGCACTTGGAGCATCTGAGCCTCCAGGAACACCTGTGATGAAATTACGAGCCTCTCCAAACAAAACACCTGCATCTGCTGATGCTATGAGGAAAGAAACACCCTTACAAGAGAAAGAAATTTCACTACCTGCTAATTCTAAGGAATTAGGCTCCCCGCAGCACAACTCACAAAAATCAGTTGAGCAATCAGCAAAAGCCGAAGTCAAGAAAGGACCCGAATTAAGAAAACAGGTCATACCAGAAGCCAGTCAAAAAGTTCTGGAACAAGACCAAAAGACAGGTTACAATAAGCCATCAGACCAGACAAGTCAAACTGAACATAAAAAGAGTGGTATTACATCAACAAAAGAGGAAGATGGGAGGTCCTTAAAATCTGGTGGTTCCAAGCCTCAACCAGAAGCTGGAAAACCTACTGAGTCACTTGGAGGAAAAATGTTTGGCTTTGGTTCTTCAATGTTGAGTTCTGCTTCCAATTTTATAACCTCTGCAGTACAAGATGAATCAAAAACACCACCAGTTTCTCCCAAACTTCCAGCAGCAAAGGGAACCAAATCAATTCCAGTTCAGAAATCTGACTCAGAGAAGAAACCAGAGCAAGTTCAGCAAACTAATCACTCTCCATTGCTGCAAGCCAAAGTAATATCTTCAGATAGTCAAAAGACTGACCACTCTACCTGTCCTCTATGTAAGACTGAACTCAATATTGCTTCCAAAGATCCTCCCAACTACAAAAAATGCACAGATTGCAAGACCACTGTGTGCAACCAGTGTGGATTTAACCCAATGCCAAATGTGTCAGAGGTAAGAAAATTAATATTTTGTAAATGTGTTTATGTCTTAAAAACAAATGTGGTCTGGGATTCACTCAACATCTTGTATGAAAAAAAATGTCACTCTTACTTAAGTCCTTTTGGTTTATGTTTTTGTCCCTCCAGGTCAAAGAATGGCTATGTTTGAACTGCCAGATGCAAAGAGCTCTCAGTGCCTCTGATGTCACCGGACCTTCCATAAAACCAGAGACTGAAACAAACAAAGGTTCATCATTAACTGTACGTCAGAAAATCCCACCTCCTAAACAAGAGGAAAGTCTAAAGAAGGAATTGTCTGACAAAAAGATAGAAGCCCCACTAACTGATTCATCAAAAAAGGAGAGGAGCTCCACACCTGCTTCTCCTCAGAGAACACAGCATGCAGTTGTACCACCTGCTGCTAAAGAACCAGAAGTGAAAATACAGCCTAGCCCAAGCACTGGTCAATCACCTCCGACTGACCAAAGAGTAACAAGTACCCAGAGACAGACTGGCCAGGAAAGTGAGTGTAACCCAAAATACATGAAGGTGAAACCAGATGTTCAAGAGGAATCAGAAAAAACAACGCTCTCAAAAGATACTAAAACAGTATCTGAGGCCTCAAAAACAACCGAATCTTTGGGTGGAAAGATGTTTGGATTTGGTTCATCTATTTTCAGCTCGGCATCAAATCTGATATCGGCTGCTGAATCACGAACTACACCACCTGGTTCTCGTAAGATGTCTGCACCACCCCAACTCTCTGGCAAGATGTCTGTCTCACCAAAGATTTCACCAAAAAGTACACCTACAGTTTCTCCCAAAATGTCACCAGCTAGAGAGCCAAAGGTTCTTTCTGCAAAACCAGGGGAATCTCAGCTGAAGAAAGAAGACAAAGCTCTATCACAGCCACATGGAGAAACAGTCTCTCCAAGATGTTCAGATGGAGGGCCAACTATCTGTCCACTGTGTAAGGGTGAGATGAACATCGGCTCCAAGCAGACTCCAAATTACAATACCTGCACTGAATGCAAGACCACAGTTTGTAACCAATGTGGATTTAACCCCATGCCCATGGGTGAGGTAAGTACTGAAGCAAAGCTTCTCCTGTGAGAAATAAAGTTAATCAGGTCAATTCGTTTTATGTACTTCAGACCTTTTCACTTGTACTCTTATTTTTCTTCATTATGTAGACAAACTGGCTTTTATTAGAATTTTAATAGAGATGTGTCGATCAGGTTTTTTCCTGCGGATTCCGATCACCCATGAGGGCCGATCACCAATACCGATCACATAATTATCATTTTTTTAATCATAAGCACTACCGGTTACATTATGTGGAAAAAGGAACCATGAATTCACCTTAATTTAGAGACAAAAGCTTGTTTTTAATAACTTTTTCCAAGAAAAAACAAAACAGGCATTGTGCAAATTGTACTGCTATCGGTAATACTATCTTTAACAGACTGAAAACATATGAAGGCTCTGAAGAGGCTAAATAATGCAGAGTCAAAATAAAACCTCTCAACATTGCCAAAAAATTCAAGCATAAAACTTTACATTCAAAGGCAAATACAGGTTCAATTACAATAAACAATCCTGAGTTACTGAATGAAAACGTCCTGTTAGCATGGCGGCTAGCTGATTACTGCTAGCTCTGAGTGGCTGTTTCTGACTGAGCGGAGTAATTATGCAGATCAGGGAGGAGATTGATTATTTTTTCAGAGATCATCTGTCTCATGTTAGGTCAGCGAAAGTTTTAATATGTATGTAAAATTTATTTTTTTAAGTTAGATGTTGCAGCTTTAAGCAGAGGTTCGGTGTGAGAGTCACTACCAGGTGGAGCAGAAGCGGCGCTCCGTCTGTGAAATATTATTACCTGTAGCGTAGCAGCGGTTCAACAGCGAGAGCAGAACCAGCGTCTTACATCGCAGCTCGAAGACTTAAATCATTTTGCGGGTTATTTGTTTATCTTTCTGACCGTCATGCTAATCCGGGTGAGTGTTTGTAGCTGTGCGCTGCTTTACCTGCTATCTGGTCGCTCCATATGTCTTTTTTTTTTTTACTGCAGTGAGCCTCGATATAACCAAACTCCATCAACTATGGCATTGTTTTTATGCCATATTAGATTCGTCGTGTTGATGCATTTTGACATGCTTCACCCCACGTGCTTCAATTTTCCGCGCATCATGCAAACTTCTCCATTCTCTCAGAGCGTTATAGTTCCACATCGCTTAGGATTTGTTGCTGCGCGTTTGCGCAGTGTGAAGGAAAGAGAAGACCAGCTGCACAGGCAGGCTGCGAAATGAGATGCAGGTGATCGGTTTGTGTGATCGGCAATCGGCGATCACCGATCATACATTTTTCACGGAAATCGGCCGATTATGATCGGTGGCCGATCGATCGGCACACCTCTAAATTTTTATGTTTGTTCTTAAATCAACACCTAATTTTGTTTTTACTGTATTTCAGGTAAAAGAATGGCTGTGTCTTACATGTCAGGTGAAGAGAGCAGTTGGACCAAATGAACCTCCAGGCCCTCCTGCTTTAAAGTCTGAAACCTCACCCAGTAAATTTCCTCCATCCACTGATGTTCAGATGGAAGATGCCTCCAAACTCACTTCTTCTCCAAAAAAGGATGGTCTCGATGTTGTGGAGCAATCTAGAGAACCTTTAGGGAGAGTTTCACCACAGAGAAAACAGTCAGTGCCATTAAGCAAACCTCCATCTAGTGATGCTTCTCTAAAACAAGTTAGCCCAGCACTAGATCAGAAAACACCTCAAGAAAAACTAAAAGCTGAAGAAAAGAAACCATCAGATCTGGCAAACCAACACGAACGCAGACGGAGTAGCACTACTCCAGCAAAACAGCAAGAGTCTGGAGGCTTCTTTGACTTTGTTGAACCTAAACCTCAGCCAGAAGGAGCAAAGGCTGCTGAGTCAGTGGGTGGGAAGATGTTAGGCTTCAGTTCATCCATCTTTAGTTCTGCTTCTACCTTAATAACCTCAGCGGTGAAGGACCAGCTCAATACAACACCACCAGTTTCTCCCAAGATGTCTCCTTCAAAAGAAGCAAAATCACCTAAAGCTCCAAAAGTAGAACAGGAGAAAAAGTCACAACAGCAACAGCAGTCAGAGAATCAGCCAACTGCAGAACCAAAATCAAATGAGATCAAGCCTTCTGCTTCCCAAAAGCTTGAGCAGCAGAAGAAAGCAGAGACATCATTGCAGACAAAGACCCTTCCATCAGTACAGGCTAAAGTGGAGAAAACCCCATCAGAGGTTTTGAAATCTGAAGCAGGTACCCATGCAAGTGTCAAACTGGAACAGTCCACCTGTCCACTGTGTAAGATCAAACTCAACATAGGCTCTAAGGATCCACCCAATTATAATACATGCACACAGTGCAAGAACACAGTGTGTAACCAGTGTGGATTTCACCCAATGCCAAGCAAAACTGCGGTAAGAGAATAGGAAAAAATAAAGTATATCACATTGTTATTCTGTATGAACTGTTAAAGACCAACCTATTTTAGAAGTGTAATTTTCTTGATTTGATGTTTCAAAAATCGATAAATATATAAACAACTCAACCTAAGAGTTGTTCTTATTAACTTGATTTCCTTCTGATTTTAGGTTGAGTGGTTGTGTCTCACCTGTCAGATGGAACGAGCCCTGGAAGTGACAGACCCTCCAGGAGTTACTTCTCTCAAGCCTCACGCAAAATCCCAAGCAGGCATCACCAGCCCAGCTGAGCCTGAAAAGAAACTCTCCTCTGCACCACAGTCACCTCAGAGGAAATTATCTTCACCCGCACAGCCCCCTGAAACAGCTGACAAGCAAGTGGTTAATAAACAGGCTAGCCCAGATCCTTCTAAGAAAACCCTACAAGAACAGCAGCAAACATCAGGCCCAAGCAAATCACCAGGCCAGACAAGGCAAGCTGAACAGAAGCAGAGCAATGTGGCAGGGGTGCCACAGAAAGATTCAGGTAGCTTCTTTGGATTAGGAAAGGGTAAAACTCAGCCTAATGTGGACAAACCAGTGGAGTCCGTCTCTGGAAAAATGCTTGGCTTTGGTTCATCCATTTTCAGCTCTGCATCTACCTTAATAACTTCAGCTGTTCAAGATCAACCTAAGACCACTCCACCAGTATCTCCCAAGTTATCCCCTGCAAAAGAAGTCAAATCCCATGCTGCCCAAAAGAAGGAGCAGCCAGAACCACAGCAGCCTAAGGGACCTGCTCTGGTGCAAGTCAAAGATGACAAGGCTCAGCCAGAAACTTCTAAGATTATAGAAGCTTCCAAAGGTGCCATCAAACCAAACATTAGCTGTGTGCTCTGTAAGGCTGAACTTAACACCGGGTCCAAGGATCCACCTAACTACAATACCTGCACCGAATGCAAGAACACAGTTTGTAATCAGTGCGGATTTGACCCCATGCCAAACCAGTTAGAGGTAAGAGATCTTGCTTTCCCATTGTTGCAACCCTTGATACTGACTCTTCGAAGAACACTGAATAATAAATGTCTCTAAGACATAGAACTTTCCTAGAGAAATGCTGGTAATACTGAATTGTATTGACATATTTGCACATGTATTTATTGATACTATGTGTTACTTAATAGATACAAGCATTTTTTTCTTTAACATAATGTAACATTGTTTTTTTTCTGACAGGTGAAAGAATGGTTGTGTTTGACTTGCCAGATGCAAAGAGCTCTGGCAGCAGCCGACTCAGTACAGGTTCCTCTGAAGAAAGTTCAGGGATCACCGAGCCAAGTTTCCTCACCTGGTACTGTCAAAAAAGATGTGACCAATGAAAGGAAACACAGTATTCCTAAAGAAGGAGCTGACGTTATTGACAAAACACAAGGTGCGCCTCAAAAGAAAGACATATTGCAAACTTCTGCCTCATTGGCATCAAAAGATGAAACAGCTTCAGCCTCAGATCTAGCAAAAGATGAGAAAACCAATTTACTTTCTACTGAGGGTACTCTAAAGTATTTGGTTCCTCAAAGTGAAGAGGTAGGGACTGTTGTTTCTGATGTCAAACAACCAATGCCTACACAAGGTCCTCCTTTTGCCGCAGACAAGAAGACAACTCAACTACCTCAAGACACATTTGAAAATGAGGAGAAATGTGAAACTATAAAGACAACAGCTGGACAACTTTTCAAATCCATGGAGGATGTAAAACAATACCAAGCCAAAGAACCTCAAAGAAAAGGTTCAGTAGTAGAGGTCAAAGAAGATGATGAGCAGAAAACGCATGTCAAAAAGATAATAGACAAAACTCACGAGGCTAAAGTTACTCCAACAGGGCAGAAAGAAGATGGTAAAAGCCAGATGGAATTGACAAAACAGGCTCAAGTTGCTTGTCCACTCTGCAAAGTGGAGCTTAACATTGACTTCAAGAACCCCCCCAACTTCAACACCTGCACTGACTGCAAAACCACTGTTTGCAACAAATGTGGATTTAGTCCAATGCCAAATATCTCTAAGGTAAATTAATACTAACTCACTCAAGTTTTTTTTTTAATTGACGATCTGTTCAACTATTTATGTGAAACAGTTTTTATTTGTTCAAAGCAACATAACACATATCAGATTTTCCTTACAAATAACTCTTGGTTCTACTTTTGCGTTTGCAGGCAAAGGAATGGTTGTGTCTCAACTGCCAGATGCAGAGAGCTCTTGGAGCTTCTGAACCCCCAGGCCTCCCAATGATGAAAACACAACCTTCACCAAGCAAAGATATTCCTGCCCATAAACAGAAGAAAGAAACCCCAACTGCTAATATTTCCAAGCAAGAGATTTCTGAGCCAGTCACAGACACTGCTAACATTATTAAGGCCAGAGAAACAGAACTCCTTCCTGTTAGTGAACCAACAAAGGAGGTCTCTTGTGCATCTGCTTCAGTCCCTGATGAAAGTGGTCCACCAGCTGCCACAAATGTAGATGTTTTACCACCCTCACAAAAGCCATGTTCAGATGTGCCGAAAGTACAAGCAGACACACCACAGCAACAAACTCAGAAAGTTCCTTCTTCTACTAAGCCTGCTATTCCAACAGATCAAGCAAAAGGAGGTCCACCTACAGACAAGCCTACTTCTACACCACAGCAGAAGGGAGCAAAACAACCCACAACACATCCTAAGAAACCTGAGAGCTCTCCTCCTAAGACTGCATCGCCATCAGTTCAGGCTGTAAAACCAGAGTCAGGTAGCTTCTTTGGCTTTGGAGGCCCTAAAACACAGCCTTCAACAGAAAAACCTGCAGACTCAGTTACTGGAAAGATGTTTGGCTTTGGCTCGTCTTTCTTAAGTTCTGCGTCCAATCTGATTACTTCAGCTGTTCAAGATGAACCTAAAACTACGCCGCCTTCTCCTCGTAAGATGTCCGCCACAGATAGAGTCTCTCCAAAGCCTACACCACCCGCTTCTACTAAAACATTACCAGTAAGGGATGCTAAGGTAACTTCTGTGCAGAAGACTGAGGACAAGAATTCTGAGAAACCACAGCAGACTAAAATTATTGCAACAGAACCAGCCAAAGTGACAAAATCACCATCAGATAACTCTAAAGTACCACTAAATGGGCAAGATGCTTCTAAGACTGATCTGTCAGTGTGCCCACTTTGTAAGATCAAGCTAAATTTTGACTCCAAAGATCTTAAAAACTACAACACTTGCACAGAGTGCAAGACTACAGTGTGCAACCAGTGTGGATTTGATGCAGTCTCAAATATATCAGAGGTAAGCATCGTCTTCACAAAAGTCACATTTGCAATTATTTGCTTCAGCATAGAGACATATTACATTTGTATCCCAGCAGTGGAAATGATTAGCTTAATCAAGCATTTGACTGTTATCAGTTCTGTCATAGTTTGGATTTGAAAATACTTACGGGTAAAACAAGTCATAAAACAAAAAAGTGATTCTCAATTATGTTGTTTCTATAGGAGATGCTAGGACCTCTTATGAACTGTCTGAGTTAACTATTTTAATAACAAACACATAATACCTATTTTCCATTCTCTGGATTATTGTCTTATAAAGAAATTCTGTTACTAAATGATGGTCACCCTTTGTTGTATGTTGAGTTTACAACATTTCTTTATTTGATTGAATTTGTTTCAGACAAAGGAATGGCTTTGTCTAAATTGCCAGATGCAGAGGGCATTGAAAGCCTCGGAGTCAACTGTAGCTCCCGTGGCAAAACAGACACCAAGCGAAATTCCACGGTCTTCTCCTGTTGTACAGAAGGAAACAGTTACACCAATCAAACATATCCAAAAAGATTCCATGGAAGCTGCAACCCCATTGCCAACTGCTGCTCCACCTCAGCAAGATTCTGTGAAAAAGGTGCCAGTGGTTTCAGGTTCTGACCAGCAAAAACCAAATGAAAAGCTACAACAAATGAAGATTACTCAAAGTACCAAACCAGAAGTAAAGAAAGATGTTGGAAAACAAGACATTGGAAAAGTACAGGAACAGCCTGCAAAGCTACCCACACAGCCAACCAAAATGGCTCCACCAGTTCAGCCTACTAAACAAGAATCTGGGGGGTTCTTTGGATTTGGTGCACCTAAAGCACCTAAGGCACCAGTGGCAGCAGCGAAATCTGCTGAATCAGTGACTGGGAAGATGTTTGGCTTTGGCTCATCTTTTCTTAGTTCTGCATCTACACTAATACAATCAGCTGTTCAGGATGAACCTAAAACCACACCACCTACTCCAAGGAAGATGTCCACTACTGCTCCTACCTCACCTAAAGTCACACCACCAGTTTCTCCAAAGATGCCCCCTGCCAAAGATACAAAAATGCCTGCTATACAGAAATCAGAGCCAGTTCAGCAAGACAAGCCTACTCCACCAATTTTGCAAGACAAGCCGGCTCCACCACCACACCTGGACAAGACTACTCCACCACCTCAGCAAGACAAGCCTGCTCCCCCACTACAACAGGACAAGCCTGCTCCACCACCTTTGCAAGACAAGCCTGCTCCACCCCCTCAAAAAGACAAGCCTGCTCCACCCCCTCAACAGGACAAGCCTGTTCCACCCCCTCAAAAAGACAAGGCTGCTCCACTCCCTCAAAAAGACAAGCCTGCTCCACCACCTTTGCAAGACAAGCCGGCTCCACCACCACACCTGGACAAGACTACTCCACCACCTCAGCAAGACAAGCCTGCTCCCCCACTACAACAGGACAAGCCTGCTCCACCACCTTTGCAAGACAAGCCTGCTCCACCCCCTCAAAAAGACAAGCCTGCTCCACCCCCTCAACAGGACAAGCCTGTTCCACCCCCTCAAAAAGACAAGGCTGCTCCACTCCCTCAAAAAGACAAGCCTGCTCCACCACCTTTGCAAGACAAGCCTGCTCCACCACCTTTGCAAGACAAGCCTGCTCCACCCCCTCAACAGGACAAGCCTGCTCCACTCCCTCAAAAAGACAAGGCTGCTCCACCACCTTTGCAAGAGAAGCCTGCTCCACCACCTTTGCAAGACAAGCCTGTTCCACCCCTTCAAAAAGACAAGCCTACGCCACCATCTTTGCAAGACCAGCCTGCTCCATCTCCTCCACAGACCAGACATACTCCATCACTTCAAGAAAAAATAGAAGATTCACCACTGTCCACAGAGGTGAACAAGGTTCTTCCTACACCAACTGTGTCCACCTGTCCTCTTTGTAAGGCTGAACTGAATGTGGGATCAACAGATAGTCCAAATTACAACACCTGCACTGAATGCAAAAACACTGTCTGCAATTTCTGTGGATTTAATCCTATGCCCCATACTGCAAATGTAAGTCAAAATAATGTCATTTTTGCATGCCAATTTTTTCTCTTGATGATGCAAAGGTTTTCATTTTCACTTTCTTTCATTCAAATAACCTTAAATCATTTTTTGTATGACCAGAGTTCCAGGTTATTTACATCTTGATCAAATAATTATTAAATTAATTTAAGCAATGGCAAACAATGCCATCAGAATTAAATTCAGCATCCAGTATACTGAGCAGTGACAATCTTGCAGTCTAAAATATGCATTTTAGACTGCAAGATTAAGTAATTTTGTTATAGGGTCAGTGCTGCCATATGTGTTGTAGATACATAAGTTATGTAGCAGTATTGATAAATGTGACATATGCAATCTGCTGCACTTACGATTTTCATAAGGCTTTGACTTTAATCGGGATCCTAGTTGGATATATGATATTCTCTCCTCGACTTTGAATTAAGGATCTCATTTAACAAAAAAAAAAGAACACAATCAAGACAACATGCTGCATGTAGGCTGTTTTGGGGCTTTCTCTCTTGACTGGACAGGTCAGATTTGTTGCATAACTGGCTTGTCAACAGACTGGCATTACTGAAAAGTATTAAAGTGATGATTGATGGTTGCGCAACAGCATTAGTGAGATGGGATCTGGTGTAATAGGAAACCAGGGACGAGGGAAACTCCAAACTCTGTCAGAGATTTGAAATAGCAAATCCCTGTGATATGCAAATAAGTGGGTATGAAATGGATTAAGCTCATCACAATACAATACGTCATAGAATCTGATGTTTCTTGTCAGTCAGTCTGCCCCCTCTGATGTCAATGGCTTCTGGTAATTCAGCTGTTTCTTCTTCATTGTTTGTGGGTGGCAATGGCACAAGTGTGCTGGCTTTTACACCTTAATCACAGGCGGGTTAAGGTTGATGGATTCATGAGTGTCAATGCCTTCTACTTATTCTTATGGAATATTTTTTTGAATGCCATCTTGAATAGTTAATCCCTTAAGATGTCACTAAGTCATCTCCCACACCCTAAGAGACAGAATTCAAGAAACTAGGTAATACAAGGTTTGTATGCTGCTCTCTGTTTTTTTCTGTATGGAGCTTGCCTGTTCTCCCTGTATAGTTGTGGAATCTCTCCGGGTACTAAGGCCTCCGCCCTCAGTCCAATGTTAGGTTGTTCATTTCCTCTAAATTGTCCTTGGATAAGCATGCATGTATGCAGTCATGGTTGTTTGTTCAGGGTGTAACCTGCCTCTCACCCAATCACTGCTGGAGATAAGAATCAGCCCCTTTGAAAAAGAAATGGGAGGATGTTGTCTTTTTTTTATGGAGTTAGATAACATATGCAAGCAGATGTTTACCTTCATCACAGGTTGTTGTAAAGAAAACATATAGAACTTGCAGATGTGTATCTCAACAGAGGAGGCACTAAAAATAGAAACTGATCTTCTAAGGGCAGGAGAGAATTTCCTGTTTCTTGCATTTGTACAGTGCAGATGCATCCCTTTTAGCGAAGCAGAATTAGCCTAACCCCATGACAGCTGGACAGAAAGAATAAGCATACTCTCTTCTACTGGCCTTTTTTATTCTTGTCAGTTTTCTGTCATAACATTTTTTTTGTGGGCTACTTCAATTTGAAAAGGACTTATAACATTTGAAAGAGGAGGAGTCTGCTTCTGGCATCTTGAGTGCAAAGAGAAAGTCTGTCCATTTCTCCATGTTGCCTGTGTTGCTTCAGCTGATGTCATTAAAAGCCTTAGAGTGACTGTTGTCTGATAAGTAGGACACACGTGTATCATGGTTTGTCAACTAAAGCTTTTTACGTGACAGATGAGACAGTTTGAATGGCAGTTTGCTTGTCTATGCATGTTGAGTTTAGATGGATTTTTTTGGTTGATATATATATATATTTTTTGCAACACTACTGGGCTGGGAAAAAAAGGCAGAAAATATTATTGCATGGTGGTTTGATGGTTTATCTTTGTAAAAAGATAAGAAATAAAAATGCTGAAGTATCTTTGTATATCATATTTACTTAGATTCTCAAAGTTACAGAAAGAAGATTATCAGGGTTATAAGTTGAGAGGACTGATATACCAACATTTATATAAATGTGTAACAAGTAAGAAAAGGAGCGCATATATTTTTTGGCATTGCTGTCTACAGCTAAGGATTTGGCCTGGCATATTTTAATTATAGAATGGCTTGAAATGAAATGTCATTTTAGCTGCCAGTTTTACTTGTGCAAAGATCATGTGGGAAAAGCTTTGGGTTTATCTCAAGCTACTGTGTTCAAACATAACAGCAGTTGCAAAGGATCTCTAAGGACATTTTTAATCTCTTCAGCAACTGGACAAAGCATGGCATAACCTGTACATGTAGTCCACCAATGAAAAAAAAACATAACAAAGGTACAAGTAAAAACAAGAGCATGTCTTCCATTATATATAGCAGATCAGCATTAAGAAGAGATAGGAAAGAAAACAAAATCTTAAAACGGACTTTGAAATGTAATGATTCATGTGATGATTGTAAATTACCAACAAATTACCATTCACCATGCCAAATTACTATGCATGTTGGTAATTTGTAGTTATTATTAACGGCAAACTATGAAAAAAAAAAAAACACATGGAACAAAAAGTTATTTGGTTTTAACCTTAAAGTGGAAAATATTACATATAAATATTTTTTATGGTTAAGAACCAACATGAAAATATAAATGTGTTAAAATAACAGTAAAAATACTTTTTAAAGATACTTCTGTACTTCTTGAAGGTCTATATATTTTATCACCAGAACATATAAACATTAACTATAAATGAAAATGAAACAAAAAAAATAACTAATTATGGAAAAATTAGGGAAAAAGGCCAATTTTTTATTGCATTTAAGCTCAATGTCAAATACATTCATTCAAATTGTTTGAATGGATATGCTTAGATGCTGAACCCTGTGAACATCCTGCTTCTTTCTCATGATCATTTGTGGCTTTCCCTCCTTGTTGACAGTGTCTATGACATTTGTCAGGTCAGCGGTCTTTCCCATGATAGTGCAACTTATAGCGACAATTCAGAAATAGTTTAGAGGAGCAGGAAAACTTTGCAGGTGTTTTGAGTAAATTAGCTGATTAGGGTATGACACTGATTTTTTTTTTATACTTAACTTTCCCCAATATTCTAATCTTAATCAAAACTTTTGTTTTTATATTGGTTTATGGTTAAACTAACCCCACTAATAAGTTTTCCTAGCACTAAGTTTTGTTTTTCAGTAACAGAGTTGATGCAGTACACGTGCATGTTGTGTAATGTGTGAAAAATTATCAAGCATAATTTACTTGCAATGCTGTTACAGTTTTAGCATAGTCTCCATAAACAGTACACCAATGCTATTCTAAAGTTGTAATTTCTTTGTGTTGCAAAAATATATCATTTAAATTTTAACGCATCATATTCAATATTCTCACTTTCTTTAGAGTGTTTTTATTTCAAAGGTAGTTTTTGTTATTATATTGTTCATCCCTCAAGCTGCAGTCACTCACCTAAGCAAAATCAGTGTTGCTATTTTGAAAGATGTTGTGGCTTTAAGCTAAGTTTGCTGATGCACCAGTTGTCAGAGTGGAAAAATGCAGTGGATGCATTTCCTTGTTTGCAAAATGAAGCTCTCTGCTTATTACAGATTAGTAGGTCAACATTCTTTGTTATCCCAGGGCTTAATATATAAAGAGTGAAGCCCTGTGGGGCTGCTGAAAGCCCAGCATATTTGCAGCCTTTCCTCTACCCAAAGGTATGTGCCAGAAAATCAATAGGAACCTCTCTGGCTCAATTAAAAACAACATGACAACAATGGAGACTAAGAAATTATGCCATTAGATGAAAATTACAAAAAACACTTTTTTGTGTGATTCTAGTTAAATCTTGTTTTGCTTTGAAAAATACGAAGTTTAAAGCTAGCTTAGACCGATATGTCATTGTTTTACTTAACATTCTGATTAACTATTTATTAGACTTGATCCAAATAATATGATAATATAATGATATTGGTAACATTTTCTTTATATACAAACAGAAGCTGATGCCTACAAATTGTGTTTCAGAAGATTTCCTAACCTCGATCTTTGTGATGGTCAGACAATTCACCTAAAAGGCATATCACACTGCAGCTTGTGAGAGCAGCGGTTCCCATGGCTCTCTGCAAGGAGCTCCTGCTCTCTCTCTCCTCATAAAACAGATTTAATCAGACAAAAGGGCAATGGTAAGTTTCCAATAACCATATTTGTGATTCATGTCTCTTAAAACAAGTGGCTAATTGGCAGGTAATGTGGCAGGAAAGATTAAGTTAACAATAATAATAATAATAATAATAATAATAATAATAATAATTAAGAATAATGATAAAAGGAGTATATTTTGCAATTGGCCAAAAAACATAGTTTTCAGTATTGGTATTTTCTATAAAATGAAGTTAAAAAAAAAAAAAACAATGCAATTTTACTTCCTAGGACATGGTAATGGAAGAAAGAAGTCAGAGTGGAGTGCAGCAATGTTGACCTGTTTTAGCTTGTTGAGCTTTTACCCAATTCAAGGTTTGATTCCTGACCTTAGAATGTTTGCAGCATATCTCCAACCTCCCTTTCTGTCGGGTTAGTCTAAATAAAGGCACCCAGTGCAAAAGGATCTTTAAGTTAGGCTTTAGTTTACTTAAGTTTACTTTAGTTTTCATGCCATAAAACTAATATTTTTCGAAGCACATATGGTTTAGTTTCAGCAGTATTCTCAAGATTATACCTGCCATCAGTATATTTACATGTAAGCACAAGTTGCCACTACTGATTTGACACAGTAGTTCTTGTTTTCAGAAGTAAAATTAATCTCAACTTGCTTGCTGATTTGCATACTTAGGCGAAAGCTAGTTTTTACTTGCTCGCTATAACTGCACCACATATGCATGACAGAGCAGGTGAAAGAGAAACAGTGAAATGTGTGAAGATTTTACTGAAAATAGACGTGATGGGGTACATGTTGTTGACTTACAAAGACAGTGTTTCTGTGTAGTAATATAAATTGCTCTGTAATGTATTCATGCAATTTAAGCTGATGTGCTCTGTCTAAACCACATGAATAGCAGTTTAAAAAATGTAAATGAAAAGAAGCAGTTTTAAAAGTAATGTATGTAAAATCACGTTTCACTGACGAGACAGCCAAACATCTTTGAGACTAAGCATGCATGAGTTCATAATCAAATTGAAATCATTTACTAGTTTACTGAGTTATAAGCACCATACACTGTCCTGATGATGTACTCCTCCTGCCATAGTAAACATAATTATCATACTGCTGAGTGAACCGCAAGTGACTGGGCAACAGCATATTTGTTTCAATCAACCTGAATGCATCAACGTCGGCTTTCCTCCAAGTCAAACTGTGTTCTGCATTAGATTAGTTCAGACTTTATTCATCAAAGACTGAAGAGAAAATTATCTTCAATGTAACTGAAAATAATTCTTAGTGAATTTGATTTGTAGCCTTGCATGTAATCATGCTTTTCTTGTGTTACAAAATATCTGAGGTGACAGTACTGAGTATGACAAACAGAATGTGAAACATTAGTGTCATTTCTGTTACTACAGCATCATCATTCAAACTCCTAAAGACACATGTTCAAATTCACATTTCTCTACAGTGTTAAACAGAATATGTGTGTATTGTAATCTCCCCCCTTCCTGTATCAGAACAACTCTTGCCGGCTCTGTAGAGGCAGGCGCATTGCTGTGATTTGATCTGGTAGGTTGCCAGTACAGACGTTTTGCTTTGCCTGTTGACAGCTTTTATGTTCATTATTTGCTGATTGATAACACACAGAGGGACCAAAAACATGTCATTATGCCAAATGTAATTTATCTGAAAATGCGATTAGCTCTTCTGCAAGGTAAGCATTCCTGTTGCTGTGCTACTTGTTATGTGCAGTCCCATCTCATAGCAGTTATCTTACCACCACAGGCTGCTAGTGGAAGTGATAGTTTGATGAGAATACACTGGATTTTCGACTATGATTGTGTGAACTGACAACTGATGATTAGCTTCAATGCAATATGATTAATCATTATAACATGCTGTAATATATCTAAGATTTCCAAAAACAGAAAATAAATCCATAGTCATAAGACAAGAATAAATTATTTTCTGTTTCTAGAGCAAGACAGTTTGATTTAAAATCCAGCTATGGCATGACATAGTGTTGTTTATATATATATATTTTTTTTTTTTTTCTGAGGCAATTTTAACTTTTGTAACTGATTCTTTGATCTTCACGGTGTGAATGTACATATAAATGGGTGAATGACTGAAAGTAGTGTGAAGTGCTTTGGAGTCCTCTAGCTTGATAAAGCTTTGTGTAGCACATTTTCCAAAATGTAATGAAATACTTAATTTTTTGATTGTGACTTAAACATTTAACTGGTAAGATGTTACAAATGTGTCTGCTACAGAAGAACTTTTTGCTTGCTGACAGGGTTTTTTTAATCATTATTTCATCCATCCATTCATTATCTGTACCTGCTTAGCCATGTAGGGTCATTGGGGTGGGGCTGGAGGCTGGAGGTGGGGGAGTTATAAAGATTTTTCCAGTGATTACCTAGAAGTATTTCAATAACTTTTGACATATTATTCTGAAATACAGTTGAATCATTTGTATTTTTAATGTGTTTTACTTTGTTCATTTTTATTACATATATTTCAAAATTTATGCTCCATTTAAATTGTTTTATCGTACGAGAGATGCTTGCCTCATTTCTAACCTGAAACAAACCTCTAAGCTGACTGAACATATTTTCAAATATAAATCACAGGTGTGTAAATAATTTTGTCTTAACTGTAAGGCTTTTGAACATTATCTGTATCACAACAGCCTAATTTTATTAGACTTAATTTCATGGCAAAAATATTTTGAAAACACTTGGTGGAAGAAATTGAATGTGTGCATAGGTCAAAAGCATAATAGGTTTAAATCCACATGTGTAATAGTTTTATACAGGTAAATTCCATGGAATTGCCATAGTATGAATTAGTTTGGTATGTTAGCTTGTATTCAACATTGTGTCTATGCTCTTGTATTTCTCAAAGTAAAATGTTTATTGATGCATTTGGCTATTGCTTTGTCTTTGAAAATATTCCAAATACAATCTTTAAATCAAATTCTTCAGTTACTGCTAACGTCTTTAATTGTAATACATTTCTCTTGTGTTTTATTTGCTTCTCAATATTTCTAAAGTGTGTTGTAACAGTTCTGTGTTGTCTGTTTTTTTTTTGTTTTTTTTTACAGAAGGAATGGTTGTGCTTGAGCTGCCAAACTCAAAGAGCTTTGTCGGGACAACTCGGAGATTCAGAACAAATGTCTCAACCTACATATGGGCCTCCAAAACCAGAAATCCAGGCAACATCAACTTCTGACATGGCAGCGTCCAAAACCTCACCCGTCAAAATTGAGCTCACAACTGAAGTCACGGCACCAAAACCTGTACCTGCCCCTACTGAGGGAGTACAAATAGTTTCAGTTACAACACTGAAGGAAGAACCTGCCAAGATAAAAAACTTAGCTCCTGTTCCTTCCATAGAAAAAGAACTGGAGAGAAAACAGTTAGTAACCATGACAGATGTTTCATCTGTTGCCTCAGATAAACAGTCTTTTGAAGATTCCATTCAAGAACCTGTCGTAGCAAAGCCTGATGTGTCAAGCACCAAAACTTCTGACATGGAAACTGTTAAAGAGGTAACAATGTTTGAAGTTGTTCCAGAGAAAAAACCTAAGCCAGAGCTCCCTGTGTCAGGGAGTGTAATTACAGCGGTGCAGACCAATGATCATATGAATCTGATGGACACAACTTCTTCTTTGCAGGAGAAACTGCAACCATGTTTACAAGAACAGGAAAAGGCAGTGGAATCTGGACAAATGATAGCAGCTTACAGCAAGGAACCGGATGATAAGATGATTGAAAAGATTATTGACATCTCAACTCAAGTTTCACAGCCACTCCCTACAGCGAGACTGGTAAGAACAGTAATCAATAATATATTTTTAAAATATTTCCGTTATTTATACCAAGAAGATTAATTTAATTGAGATCTTCCTCAGCACTTTCTCCTTTTTACATCACCCTTACAAACAAGGTTTGAAATTGAAGAACTACTTGAAGACACCATATTTTTTAGATGAATACATATTTCCGGACAAAACTGACACTGCCCACTTTCAGTTGTATTTTCTCTAAAAAGGGCTAAGGAAAACAAAAATTCATTTGTGCTTACAATGAATGAATACTTCTGTTTGTGTGACTCGTGGAAACAATCACAGTTCAAAGTTTCAAGTAAGGCCTCAAGTGGTGCTGACATACAGTTCTACGGTCAATAGTTTTCTTTGATATTTGGCAAATATATAGAATAATTTTGTTGGAATGTCAAGTTAGAGAAAAATCAAGGAAAAGCTCAAAGAAGACAAAACTTACCTTAGCTTTTTTAAGCAAATACAAAAAATATATATATTAAAATCATATTAATGGTTAATATATTTCTAAATATGCTATATATTTAGAAAAAATCTAAATAGGGGAAATAATAAAAACACTTCCCCTTACAATACAGTTAATAAATCAGTTTTGTAGGATTGAACCTAGTTATACATAGCAGGATTACAATTTTATTTTTAGTTTTGCTTTATTTGAGATGATTACTTTTTGTTGTCATTATTGAGTTTTGGAATAGAAAAGGCATCAGAATTTGTGTTTATGTTTACCTGTTAATTTACTGAGACTACAAATCAACATTGCACAATCAGTGATGAAAACCTTCATACTGGTATTATGATGATGTGTAAAAAATTTGGACTAACAGCAGCTTATTCAAATTATAAAAGTGAATTTAAAAATGTCACTAAAATTATTTTAGGCCATAAATAGTACAACCCCAATAGCAATGAAGTTGGAATTGTGTAGAAAACATAAATAAAAACAGAATATAATGATTTGCAAATTGAATTCACTACAAAGAAACAATATTTAATGTTCAAAGGATACAATATGTTGTTTTTTTGCAAATATTCATTTGGAATTTGATGTCTGCAATACGTTTCAAAAAAGTTAGGACACGGTCAACCAAAGACGGAAAGTAGATGAAAATGTTGTTTGTAACATTCCACAGGTGAACAAGTTAACTTGAAACAGGTTTATTGAAAAGCTCAGCTTTTCACAAGCAAGAATGGGGCAAGGTTCACCACTTTGTGAACAACTACATGCACAAATAGTCCAACAGATTAAGAACAATATTTTTTCAACCTACTATTGCAATAAATTTAGGGATTTTGTCATCTACAGTTCAAAATATCAAAAATTTCTGAAAATCTGGAGAAATCTCTGCAATCTAAAGTTGAAAACCAACATTGCATGCCTGTGACCTTTGATCTCTCTGGTGTACCACTGCATTAAAAACTGACATCATTATGCAACAGACTACCACATGAAAACCATGGCCAGTGAACATAGTTCATCAGTACATCTACAAGAACAAGTTAAAAGTCTTACCATGCAAAGGCAAAGCCTATATATCAACAACACTCAGAAACACCAAAGGGTTTTCTGGACCTGAGCTCATCTAAGATGGACTGTGTGTGTCCATGTGTGTTCGTGCATTTGCGTGTACCTACCTACATGTGTATTTGTGTATGTACGAACAAGTATTATTCACTTTTTGTTCAACGATAGACCATTTTTTTATTTTAGTATTACTTAGACATCGATTAATATTAATTGAACATTTCTATTGTCATTTTAGGCCTCAGTTGAAACCAAAGAGGAGTCAGCAGAAAAGAGAAGAGATCTCCCTCAAACCAAGCAAGCAGCAAATACACTCAGTTTTGGAAAAGAAGAGTATGATGATGATCAACCCCAGATTTTACCTGTCCTTCAAGAACAGCCAGAGACAAAGATTTATGATACAGCGAAGAATGATTCAAGTATAGATCACTCTATGCCAGAAAAAGAGGAAGTTAAACCAGAGACAAGGCGTTTAAGTTTCCAACCAATAGAGAGCAGTGAAAGTGAAGTTACACCTTCCTCATCCCCTAAAATTGGAAGGAGGATCTTAAAGGTTAGCACTGTTTCATCTAGCAGTGAGGACAAAACTGAAGGTGCTGATTCTTCCGTAGAAGATGATGAGTTCATCCGCAATCAGATTTTGGGTATGGGAGATGAGAAAGACATGTCCATATCAGAAGATGAGAAAGAAAGTAACTTAGAAAATGTGGAAGCTTTCCAGAATAATACACTTGACAATGCTTCTATCAAAGATACATCTGTATTTAACAAGGGTGAATCAGATATTAATACCCAGACTGAATTACCCATTAAAAATGATGCTGCAATTTCTCAAAATATTCCCGAATCATTTCCAAAGACTCAGTTCAAGAAAGCTATTCCTGTATTGAGGCAGAGGCAAAGCACTGATGAAGAAATAGAGAGCATCACAGAATCCTTGTCAAAGGGTTCATCCAGTATTCAAGCTTCAAGCGTGACTCCAGGATCTTCACCTACATCAGTTTCATCTTTGGAAGAGGACAGTGATAGCAGTCCAAGCCACAAGAAAGGTAGTGGGCAACGACACCATCGGAAAAGTAGACAGAGGCACCCCACTCAGCCTCTTCCTACTATTGAAAACTCCTCTGATGAAGAAAAGGCAAAGACACATGACAAACCATTGTCTTCACCCAGTGATGTGTCCTCTACAGAAGATTTAAGGCAGGTCACTGTCATCAACGAAGGCCATAAAACATTTGCCTCAGAGTACTCTGCCAGTAAAGAATCTGAACCAGAGATTAAGAGAGCTGTACAAAGAGGACGTAAACCTTCACCAACAGTAATACCTTACACCCCTTCTGATCAATTTGAAGAAAAAGACACAGCAGCAAAATCATTAAAGAGTGCTGAAGAAGCATATGAGGAAATTATTCAGAAAACAAAAACTATTCCAGGAGAAAGTCCCCCTGATATTGAACCCCTTTATGGAGGACTGGCAATAGAGGACTATCTTTATGAATCTTTAGTAGAGGAACCAGAAATTAAGATAAGTGAAACTCAAGAAGAACCTCAATTTGACACTGCGTCTCAATCTCTTAAAAAGCTCAGGTCCCCTGAAGAAGTTTATGAGGAGATGATGCAAAAAAAAAGGGAACTGATGATGATAGAGCAAGAATTTCAACAAGCCTGGACAGCAATGGATTCTTCCTCATTGGATGCTTTGGTCCATGAGCTTCCTGCAGAGGTTGAAACTTGTGTGGTGACTATATCTGCTGAAGATGACATACCCACTGAAGATACTCAGATCACTGAACAAAAATATACACCTCCCTCAGATCTCGATACTTTAAGTGAACTACCAGTAAAGAGGAAAAAACGTCCAGCACCCCCACGCCCATCTGAGCCCCCTAGGCGCACTGAGGTAACAGTTGTTGCCAGCACTCCCAGTGGATCCATAACTTTTGTCAGGCCTATGGTTCCTCAAGATCCTGCACTCAGAAAGGCACTGTTTCCAATACCAGACCTTAAGATTACTCAGTGCTCATCTGGTGAAGAAGAGGATGATAGTCTTGCAGATGAGTATGCCATAGGTATTTCATCTGACATTACCCCCAGTGATGACTCTGAAACAAAAGAAGATCAGTCCATGAGTCCACCTTTGTCCGAAACCAATGACATGGACCCTATATGTGTTATTTGTGAAATTCCAGAGCCAAAGCCCATTCCAACTCCAATATCGGCCCCAGAACTAACAACTACACCTTCTCCTGTTTCACCAGTTTCACCCCCAACTTCACCAGCTTCTCCAGATTCTAGTTTGGCCTCAAATGTGTCATCATCATCTTCATTTCAGGCTCGAACACCACTTTCATCTGACTCAACTCCACTGTCCACACCAACCCCTCCAACTTCAATAAAAGACCATTCAGTTGAAGAAACCTTATTGCCATTGTCTACCACATTTGAAGAAGCACCATCAAGTGAAACATTAATTCCTTATTCTGATTTAGCCACTGTTGTAGTTACAATTCCAGATTTGGTATCTGATCCATCCAAAATTCAAGCAACACAGGCCGTTCAAAGAAAGCCTTCTACAACTAAGACCCCAGCTCCACCCTCGTTTGAGACTTCATCTGCAGTAACTTCTAAGGTCCAAATGCCAGACTTAGTTTCCGCTCCATCACAAGTACCAGTTAAAGTTCCACCTGTTCTACAAGTTTCAGCACCAAGTCCAGCACCTATTGTTGTCTCAGCTCAGCCTTTAGCCCAAATCACAGCTGCACCTATTGCTACCACAACTTCAGCTTCAACAAGTGATCTCTCATCATCAATCTCCGTGGTATCATGCCTCGAGCCCGTCATAGTCCAGATGCCAGATTTGGTTTCAACTAATGCTCCAATTATTTTACAAACACCACAACCAATCTCAGCTCTCGTAACTAGCCCAGCTCAAGCTCAAGCCAAAGTAGTACATTCAGTCCCAGTACAATCATCTGTACCATTAATGAGAACAGTGGTAGTCCCAGCAAAGGTTCAGCCTGAGCAGGGAACTATATCATCTCCAGCATTAACTACTGTTGTCAAAAAGAAAGTCCCTCCTCCTCCCCCTCCTCGATCTACATCAGTTTCATTACCTGATACCACCTCTGAGATGCCCCTTATAAAGACAGCCATGTCATCTGCATCAGCTATTGCCCCCACAGTCACTGCCCAACCAATGCAATCTGTAGTTGTAGATATACAGCCAAGAATGGACATTGCACAATCAGGTAATGCACCTGTTCCTCAAGTAGTGACTCCAACTAGACAAGGGCATGTAGTTATCATTGTACCAAGCATGGAAAAAATATCTCTACTTGAACAAACCAAACAGGATAGAGATGATGCAGAGTCAAATGTTGCTTCTCGTGCATATGGTCAACAAACTACAAATGATACACTGTGTACAGACACTTCAACTGTGAAAGTGCTTTCAGCTCCACTACTTCAACCTAAACCTACACATGGAGCAAAAGTGGTATCAAGTGGGGAAGTAACTCCTGTAACAGACCCAACCTCGTCACATCCAGCCCTTTTACCCAAATCACTTGGAAGCTCTGTTCCCACTTTAGTCACAAGCACTATAGCAACAGTTGCCCCTGTTTCTGTAACAGTGTCCAGTCCTTGTCATCTCTCTAAGCCTCCCCCACCCATACCACCCAAGCCTATATCAATTCCAGCTGGACTAGTTTTTACCCACAAGCCAGGAGAGAATATCAGACCTCCTCCTGTGGCACCCAAAGCAGCAACGCTGCCTAGAATGAAGGAACCTCCAAAAGCCCTGTCTCTTAGCCTTGCAAGACCTTCGGAGTCTAAACTGGGTACAACATCTCCCAAGTCACCTGTGTCCCCTAGGCATGCGAAATGTTTACAGACATATGTGGTGATCACTCTACCATCCGAGCCTGGCTCTCCAACTGAGACAATAACAGTTCAAGCACCTGTTAGGCGAAGATCCATCCCATCTTCTGCAGTGTCAGACATTCAAACAACAGTACCAGAGAAGAAGACACCCACTGAAATTATTTCAGCACAGGCTACAGTTAGGAGGGCATCTGTGCCCACTATTAAGCATCCACCTCCGATTATTAAAGCAGTCAATGTGGAAGCAGAGCAAATAGAAACCTTTGAGGTGGTGACTGGCAAAGTACAAGCAGGGGAATTATCTGCGCCCCCTGCTGTGCACCCAATTTTTTCTGTTGCTGATGTGATTACAGTGTCATCAGATCAGAAATCCTGCATCATGGCACATGCTGTAGCACCTACAATCAAGAAGCCATATATGTTACAACAAGACTCAATGACTCAACCCCATGTAACTTCTGAACCAACATCAGAATTATTTCCAAGACGTTATCTGAGAGATCAATCTATAGTAAATGAGCAATCTGAACCATATGTGTCTCAGTATCCATGTGCAGTTACAGAAGTGGGAACAGTATTTGCAGCAAGTTTATCTGAAGAGCCAATTATTCAATCAACCAAACCAATTGCAACTGTGCAACCAGGGTGTCTTGGGGAAGCTGTTTTTGTGCCAGAGCCATTGAAAACACATGTAGAAGTAGTTGTCCATGGGGCACCGCCTACAGTACACTCTATAAATTATGATCAGCAAGTTTTATCTCAAATAGATGTGCAAAGTATAGAGCATATGGAACAAGACATGGATAAATGTGCCACAGAGGCAGTTCTGATTAGATCAGCAATACAAGATGAAAGTTATGAATTTGTAGCTGAAGAACCAGATACAGCGATTGAAGTTGTTGTTCACTATAAAGATGAAAACATACCTGGGGTTTTTGAAGAAGCATTCTCCTTATCGGAGCTCTCATCAACTCAACAAACTGATCAATCTTCAGAAAATATGGTTGTGGTGAGAGATCAGCTATTTACACACCAGCTAAATCTTGATGCTAAAGAAACTACAAAGTTTGAATACCCCACAGAAGTTGTCACAACTGACCCTGGTTTTAGGTTGCCTGAGGTTGCTGTAGTATCTCCTGTACCTCATCCTCTCACTGTTGCCACTGTTGTGACACCAACATCTAAAGTGTCTGAGTTAATGCAACCTACAGTTGCTGAAACTGTAGCTATTACAAGCATGGGGTCAACAGTGTCACATCATATGAAAGGAATTCAACAAGTTTCAACACAGAGAGATATTAGTCATACTCCCCAGCAGAGTGAAACAAGTCCAGCCACAATTATGTCATATCCTGTGGCATCAATGGAAGAAATGCCATTGCAATCTAGACATGAAAGACAAACAAGATTCCCACCAAAACATAAAGATGAAATGATTTGTTACATGCCTTCATCGGAGATACAACACCATGTACTTGAAGAATTCCCAGTCATAATAAATGATGAGACTACTTACAGAAGGAGATCATCTATCTCATCCATAGTACAACCACCATACACCACTAGTGATTCATTTACTTATCCTGCAGAGCTTGAAATGCCTGCTCAAGTAGCTAAAGCAGAGTCACTTGCTGCTGCTAGACAAGAATCCATAACCATGCAACAACCACAGCAGTTTGCACAAATAATTACCATGCCAGCTGAAAAGGACTTTCCAGTGGTTGGCTATGAAGCTCAAGTATCTTACAGGAGGGAATCAATTCCATTATCAGAACAGCAACCAGAAGTCTCGACTCATCCATGTGAATATGATCGTTTACTGGACACAATTACTCAAGATGTACACACGCATATAAGCCCAGTATCCTCTGTACCAGAGATTCCACTAAGTGTATCTGTGGCTCCAGTCACCATCACCAAAATTCAACAGGAGTCAATTGAGAGCCAAGAGATAAGAGGACCAGAAAAGGTAGTCTCCAGTATGAGTCACATGTATTCCTCTTCAATTTCCACCTCAGGTCAGCCTCCTGAAAGCCTGTCTAGTCGGGTCACCCAAGTGGTCACCACTGAAGTGCAACGGACTACTGTTTCTGTTGTCCATGAAAGACTTCAACAAGTTCCTCCACAAAGCATAGCCATCACTATACAACCAGACATAGCGAAAGTCCAACCTCTCCCTAAACAAAATGGCAGGATTATTTATCCTGGTGATGTTATTGATTTACGCTCTATAAGGACAGGCATAAAAATGACAGAGCAAGGCATGGATCTGACGCCACCCGAGTCTTGCCGACAGTCTGTTTCAAGTGACTCAAGTGGACGTCATAGTACGGCAGTGCAGCCTGAGATTGTAAATCTTAGTGCTGAGCTTATCCCTGCAACAACACTGTCTGTTGTCACTGACAGCATCACAATAGTCACATGCACAGCAACCATTGCCTCATACAATACCACTCCAGCAGAGAAACCCCTTGATTTACAGGGTCGTGTTGCATCACTGCCGTTACCACTCACCACATCCACATACAAGCCATTTGAACCACTTGCACAAATTGTCTACAAACCTGTAAAGACCCCACCTGTATTCACTGATGTAGTGTCTATGACTCAAGACATACCCATGAATCTT
The DNA here is from genome assembly GCF_000485575.1 of Poecilia formosa. Lineage (NCBI taxonomy): Eukaryota > Metazoa > Chordata > Actinopteri > Cyprinodontiformes > Poeciliidae > Poecilia > Poecilia formosa. Next base: position 3,483,471 of record NW_006799952.1, on the reverse strand, counting down.
TCCATTGAAGCTCTTGTCTCCTCTGGAGGAAAACAGTCATTGACTTCAGCACCAACAATTATCAGCAATGTAGGTCCTATTGTATCTCTTGAGGCTACGGGAGCCATGGACTTGTCAAATTATAAACCAGTGAGGGCAATGGTGGCATTGTCTGATACAGACCAAGGAGTGGTGACCTCTATTGTAGAGGATGATGGGGTTCCAATGGACCTTACTGCTGGCAGGAGGAGCATCTGCTGTGATGTAATTTACAAGCTGCCATTTACCGGAAGCTGCAGAACACAAGCTCCTGTAACAACTCAACCTGACAACCATGCTGGCTTCAAAGATCACGCAGGACTGTATAGCATTAAAGGTACTAATGGGATAAAAGCATCATTATCTGAGACTAATCTAACAAGCACAGGACTGTCCTTCTATGATCTCAAAAATGACTACTTCAATGGCTCTTCTGACACAGCTGTTGACCTAACTGCTGCTAAGCTTTCAGCTGGTAAGCAAATCTTTCTATATATATATTTTTTGTATTCTATTAACTTGGCTTGCATGCATTTAGGACTGCACTCTTATTCTTCTTATAGGCAATACATTTTTATTTAAAGCCTTCATTTTCTCTCTAACATACAGCATACTGCACTCACTTTATGCTTCCAGTTTTGTGATGTTTAGCACTTAAGTTAATAAATAATGTTTTAATTGCCTGATTTGTTTTCTAACATGCATGACATTTTCAAATGATCCCAACAATTTGTTTTGTTTGTTTTTCTTTTCTTCACACAGATGCATGCGTTTGCCTGCGTGTACTCCCTCAATACTTTGGTTTTGCATCCTGCTAACCAAACTATCTCCATAAATGCATGTGTTCTTTTTGGAACTCTTTCTAATTCTAATTGCATGGTCCTTAGAAAATAAGTTAGTTTTTTACTCGTAAAATTTCTAATGCTGTTTACTGAAAGAAATTTATATATTTTGAATTGTGACAGGCGAGGCACTAGACTTCACAAGCAAAGCAACCAATGTCTACTCTGCGATGATTACTTCACCATACTCCCAGGTTCCTGCTGCTGGGTTTGGTGTAAATAGTGCTTTAAGAACCTCAGATGGAATAGTTTATTCCTCCGTTGCAGCACCAGTTCCATCCACATATGCAATTACAACTCAACCAGGTTCCATCTTCAGCACTACTTTTACCCCTATATCAACCGTGCAGGATCAGTCCTTACTGCATTCCTATGGATTTGTTCCAACAGAGTCAGGGCAGTTTGTTCCCTTTGAGGCAGAGCTATCTAAAGAGTTCTTCCCTACAGCCTTGGCTGACATAATAACCGGCTACCCCGAAATGTACTCAGACACCACCCTGGAAGCAATTGCTGCTTCTTTAGATGCTCTAGCTTCTTCACCAATATTCCCTGGCTTAGACAACACCAAAATGGCCCAGTATCAGATGGAGAGGGAGTTTCTAGAGTTAGAGAAGCTTAAGCAGCTATGTCTTGCTGAGGAGCTGGAATGGGAAAGACAAGAAATCCAGCGTTACAGAGAACAGGAGCAACTTATGGTGCAAAGAGAACTTGAAGAACTTCAAGCACTGAAACAGCAGCTTCTTCTTCAGCAAGAAGAGGAACATCATGCACACATGGTGGCCCAACAGGAGACCTATGCTCAACAGAAAGAACAGTTGCAGCAAATCCAACAACTCCAACTCCAACTCCAGAGGCAACTTGATGAGCACTACAGCAGTACTGGTATGACAGGAAACCTTTTAGAAGCTAAATATGCAGGGGTAGGGGACAGTGGTCAGTACTGGCCTGTAAAAGATGAGTCTACGCTTCCATCTACATTAACACAAACAGAACAACACCATGACCAGCTTAACATAGTAAAACTTCCAGCTGACCAGGATCTAGGGAAAAAAATCCTTGACAGCGGTGTACAAACAGATGATGAAGACTCTGCAGAAAAGCAACAAATGGGAAGAAAAAAGAAAACAAAGAGAAACATTGATAGCTCAGCTCAGTCTGATGATGACGATCAAGATGAGTGGGATGCCCCCACCAAAGTTCGACGTCGTTCTCGAAAGCATAGCAGTGAAGGGAAACATGGCTCTAAGGTGTCTAGCATTGCCATCCAGACAGTAGCGGAAATTTCTGTGCAGACTGACCACTCTGGAACCATCAAGAAACCCAATGTCCAAATGGACACTAAGGTTGAAATCATCAAGCACATATCAGCTCCAGAAAACTTTCACAGAGGTGGCAGTCTGAGCTGTCAGACAGACACAGACAGAAGGAACTCACCTGTTGAGGTTGGATATAGCACACAACTAACGGCAGATGTCCCCTCTAAAGCTAAAGTTCTCTACAGCCAAGTCTCTCCATTATCTCCAGAAAAGTCCTATGGAGGACAAAGAATGCTAACTGCTGACCCAACTAGATTTTCCTCTGGTCCTCGAAGTTTAAAGGCTGGCCAGAAGTCTCTGTCAGATCCTAAATCTCTTAGTCCTTCAACAGAAGACAGAATTGGAGGATACTATACAGAAGGCTATTCTGTAAGTCTGTTAAAGTTGTTTTGCAAATAAGTGGGAAAACTATTCAAAATAGATATTTTCTTATATACTATATATTATCTATTTCTGTGTTGTAGGTCAGAGGTTCTTCTTCTAGCAGTGGTAAGAAAGTAAAGCGAACCCTACCAGACCCCCCTCCTGAGGACGACACGTTGGCGGGAAGATCTGGATATAGCACCAACTCTGCTCGTCGCCGTCTTGCTCGCAGCACAACAATGGCCCGAGCAAAGATTCTGCAAGATATAGACAAGGAACTTGATCTGGTGGAGAGGGAATCCTCTAAACTACGCAAGAAACAAGCTGAGCTTGATGAAGAGGAAAAGGAGATTGATGCCAAGTTGCGGTGAGTTGCTGCACGTGTATACACTGAAACAAATAACCAAGTGCTACAGACTGGGTAGTTTCAGATTTTGTTAGAAAAAATAATTAAAGCAACAATCAGCAGATAAACAATTACAGAGATACCATTTAGTTAATCTGTATTAAGTTATTTGTCTTATGTTCATGTGCATGATTCCTTTTTTACCTTAATAGCTTATGGGCTAAAAGACTACCTTGACAACACTCAATGAGACCTCTCCACTCTTACACATAGTAACAGGTACAAATGTGTGAGAAACTGGAACATTGTTTGGCTATTTAAAGTGTGCTCTGATAACTGTTGGTGTTTGGAATCTCAAACATTTTTCCATTGATCTAGGTATCTGGAGATGGGTATAAACCGTCGAAAGGAGGCCTTGTTAAAGGAAAGAGAAAAGAGAGAAAGGGCATATCTCCAGGGGGTGGCGGAGGAAAGAGACTACATGTCAGACAGTGAGGTTGGCAACATAAGAGAAACTCGAGGGGAAGGCCTGGAGAGACCACGGACCGCTCCTCAGTCAGAATTTGATCAATTCATCCCCCCCCAAACTGAGGCTGATTCCCAATACAACACCCTTACAAGTCCCTATTCTCAATATGGTCAGTACGTTCCTCAGACCCAAACCACAAGCCATTACACCCAGCAGAATTTGTATCAGCAGCAGTCCCTATACCATCAACAGGTGTCTCCTTACCAAACACTAACGCTCTCCCATGCTCAAGCTCAGCCTAGCAGCTACCAACATGCTTTGCTTTTGCAACAAGGAAAGCAGCGTCAAACCACCTTGTCTGAGTTAGAGCCCAAAATTACCACCAACTATGAGGTGATACGCAACCAACCTCTGCTCATTGTTCCATCTTCTACAGAAAGTGGCTATGGGGTTGCTCACATGGGTGGCAAGTATGGCAACTTAGATTTGAGGTTAGAGGAAAGAAGTATGGCCTCTAGTCCCATGTCAAGTATTTCTGCTGATTCCTTCTATGCTGATATTGACCATCACAATGCCCGGAACTATGTGCTTATAGAGGACATAGGAGAGCTTACCAAGGCTTCAACAGGACTTGGCAGTTCTGCCATGGGTTCTGGATTTAGCCTGCCTGATAAAGAGCTATCAAAAGCAGACAGACTACTCAGGGCAGCTGAAGCCAGGCGTACAGCAGAGGTAAATATTTTATTATTGTGTCATTTCGTGTTACATCCCATCTTTATCTTTTTAGATGTTTATGTTTGATTATTTAGCTTTTTTGATCATTTGGATTTGCATTTCAACATTGACGATTGCAAATTAACTGTGTGACAAGATTTCCCGTATTACATCTTCAGTTATTTTTCTTATTTTATCATCATCTTATTATTGTAAAAGTGAACTCAAATTATTATTTAAATGTAGGTAAAATGTCTTTGACCTTCTAACTTTACCAGAAATTTTACTCCACCTTGTAAATATATTAAAAATACTTTAACTGACCCACTGTGTGTTATGTCAGGAAAAGAACATTTAGTAAGACAAGCCTACAAAAAGCATTACCTAATTGTAAAGTGGAAATGAAACAACAAAAGGTTAACATTTTTTACAAAAACTTTTGTCAGGTCCCTACTAGACCAGCTGTAGAAATATATATAGTGTTTTTGGGTTTTTTTGAACCAAGGACTTCAAACTTAGTCAGGTTGAAAGGCAGTCAACTTGAATCAAAATCAAATTTTAAGTCATATTAGATCTAAACCTTTTTTGTTGATTTGGCTGTTTGTTTAGGCATGCTGTACAGTCTCTAAATGGTTGTCTTCCAGAAGAGCTCTGTATTTATCTATATCCATCTTCATCTTAACTCTCACCAGCTTTCTTTACAAGAAAAGCAACCTCGCCATTCCACTGCCAAATGTTACATACTGCCCCACTTTTTTTTTCTTTTTTTTCCAAAAAGTGAAAAACTCTGTCATTTTCCAACCACTTCATGGCTTATCAAATAACATTCCTCATGGAATGCATTAAAATTTATGGTTGTGACATGACAACATGTGGAAAAAGTACAAGGGGTAACAGAGATTTGCAAGGCACTGTATGGTTATGGCAACATTATAAGAACTTTTGACGTAATTGAAGAAACTTCATTGATAAATGTTTTATTTGTACTTAACATTTGTCAATTCATTGACAGATCATATGTAATATATATAAAAAGTGGTTGAAATATGTTCACACTAATATGCATTTCCTTATTTCTATACATCAGGTAGCTGAATTTTTGGGCTCATCGCGCTATGGAAAAGGAGAAGATGACTCTATGGAGGAGCCCTATGAACTGAAGTTGCTGAAGCAGCAAATCAAGCAAGAGTTTAGACGGGGAACTGAAGGGCTAGAACATTTAACAGGCCTTGGTCTTTCCCAGTATCTCTCGAGTGATAGCAGTTTTCGCCACTTCCCTAAAGGAGAGAAATATAGCATTGGAAGACTCACTCTTGAAAAGCAGGCTGCAAAGAACCTTCCCGCAGCTATGCTTTACCAGAAACAGATGAAGAACAAAAAGGCATTGCTTGACTCAAAGGCCATCACAAAATTTTCCCCAATTCAGGAGAGTAGGGACCTTGAGCCTGAATTTGGTAGCTACATGGGATCTGGAACTTCTTCTGTGTCCAGTCTAGCAGCTAGGGCTAGGTTACTTCAGGATGAAATTACATTTGGGTTAAGGAAAAATTTGTCTGAGCAGCAAAAATATTTGGGGTCTTCTTTAGGAGCCAACCTTTCAGGTTCTCTTAACCTTGGCCAGTCCCTTAGCTTAGGGTCCACTATCAGAGGCAACATTCAGGAGGATGGCACATATCCAAGTGGCACTCGATCCCGTCCCTCTTCTCGACCCTCTTCCCGACCATCGTCTATATATGGCTTAGATCTGTCTATCAAAAGGGATCTCTCTAGTTCCTCACTCAGACTAAAGACAGAGGGGGAGGTCCTGGACGCAGCATTTGCTCCTGGAGTCTCCAGAGCAAAACCTACTAGTTTGCCTATCAGCCAAAGCCGGGGCCGTATCCCCATTGTGGCTCAGAACTCTGAGGAAGAAAGTCCTCTGAGCCCAGTGGGGCAGCCTATGGGTATGGCTAGAGCTTCTGCTGGTCCTCTGCCTCCCATTTCTGCTGACTCTAGGGATCAATTTGGGTCTAGCCATTCCTTGCCAGAAGTACAACAGCATATGAGGGAGGAATCTCGGACACGTGGCTACGATAGAGATATCGCATTCATCATGGATGATCTGCAAGGTGCCATGTCTGACAGTGAAGGTAAATGGAGTCTGAGACTGTTGCAGCAGTTCAACTGTGCGGACCTGCTTGTAATGCATGCTAATGCCGAGTGGTTTTACTGACTTTATGCGTAAACCGTCTCTTTTACAACTATCAGTGCTTCAATTAATTGTTTGTGATACTTTCCTATATTTTTCTTTGACTTGGTAAATTTAAAGTTTGCATGTTTTTTCTTTGTTTTTGTTTCTTTTATATAACTAACTCAAAAGTACATTAAACTCTCAACCTGAGTTTATGTATGTTACCATTCAATTCTGTCCAGTTTTGGTGTGATTTCATTTGCATGTTTTAAGTTCTTCACTGGTAAATTTTCCCCCAAACTCTCAAAACACAGAAATTTTAATAACTATACATGTTTTCTGTGTTAAAACCATCTTGTTTTTATGAGAGCGTAAGACTTATGAATAGTACTACAAATACATACTATACAAAATATGTTTTGAATGTTTGGTAAACAAGTCAGGTCACTACCACTTTAATGTTAAATGTAGCAGAGCAACATTTATAGTACTTTTGAATCTTAAACAATAAGTTAAGATGGAAAGTCAAACTGTTTTCACACAAATTTAGTTTAGCAGTTTCTAGTATTATTCTGTATAAATGTGATATATGCTGCAGCATATGTTAAATATTGCAAATAAATAGCACAAATATTATATTATCCATGACATATGCATGTACAATCTAACATGTAATTGCTGTGTTGTATGCAATTTGCCTCACCTATAAATCATGAATGCCTACAATATTTAAGCAGAAATTCTAGTCTGAGTTTACTTTAGTCATGGAGCTGCTTCCACAATAATCTGGAATATATCTGCAACAAATTAGTCTTCAGAACAAAATGGTCTGAACTTGGTCATCACTCCTTAGTAACTATTACATAAGTCTTCAGTGTGGCAAAATCATTTTGATATTTATATAATCTTGCCATTTTTAATGTGGTAAAATAACTCTGGCTAGTAATGTTTAATACTTCCTTCTCATTCAATGACAGAAACAGTGCAAAGTAATCTGATACACAGACTGGCTTGTACATTTGTAATAATAACTGCCTCTATGGAAAAAGCAGAAACTATTTTTACTATAGATTTTTGTGTGATTTTAGTCATGTGTGTCTCATTTGTGTTGGTGTGTATATAATCTTGGATTATTTTTTTTCTGTATTTTGCATCCTTGCATGTTGTGTATTGCGTGTTTTCCATTTCCATGTTAATAAAATTTATATTTTTGGCTTGTTGTTTGTTGTGGATGTCTCGTTGAGGTGTGAGATGTCCGTTTTCTCTAGTGATTGAAAGCAAATATTGAAATGGACTATTCATTTCAATAAATGTGTAATTGGTAGTGTTCAAATTTATCTTATTAAAACAACTGACAAGAAGCATTATAAATAATAGTGAGTTTAGATAACTTTCTGGATTATGTAAAGTCATGAGTATTTACATTCATACACAAATGTTACAGAAACCTAAGTGGTTCACCATAAACACTTTTTAAAGACGGTAGTACTTACCATGGAATTATATTAAAGTGTATATCTGCCTTTATTACAGTGCTAAGTGAGTCCATGCTGGCTTTAAACCGAGGTGATGCCAGAATCTTTCATGAAAGTGGTAGAGTATCCTACAGCAACTGAGAGACCAGTTATTATATTTTTAAATAACAATAAATATTACAAAAGCTCTTTGTTTGAATGCCCAAAAAATATATTTTGTACATGTTTCTGCCTGGAATCATCCTTCAGGCAAGCAATATCACGTAGTGTCTTGGAAAAGTATTTTTTTACATTTTGTCATGATTTTATCATAGAATTCACCACAGAGTAGCACAATAGTTGAGAAAGAATTGAAGTGTGGGAGAAATGACCGTTTTCAATATTTATTTTATTTTTTTACAAAGAAACATCTGAAAAGTGTGGCACACATTTATATTCAACTGCCTTTAGTCTAATACGACAAAATAAAACACCACCAAGGCCATTTTTAGGTAGATCATGAGCAGTATAGTCTGATGCTGGTTAGAAAGGGGAGACAGAGAGACTTATGCAGAGTGTCAATTATGCCAGAACTGCCACTGACTGCAAACCTACCAAAACATGTATGTCCACCTAAACATATTGTGGCTGCTTCCTTCCTCCCAGCAGCTGTAAGTCTATAACCACCACTCCTCCCAACAAACTCAGTAAGTTCTTTACACGGTTGCTGTTATTTTCAGTTTAAAATATTCTTGTAAGTAATCTGTAATTGTTGCACACAAGTACACAAAGCAGTTTGTATTTATTTATTTATTTATTTATTTATTATCTTTTTTACCCTGTTGCACATTTCTTAGTATCTAAATGTGCTATATTTGTAACTGAGTAATTTAAAAAAGAATGGCAATTATACAAGAAGTCAACTCTGAAGGAACTGAAGAGAAACACTGTGGAAGGACAAACTGTTGTCTAAAAGTTAGGAACTCCACAAATCTGCCCTTACTAAAGAGTGTCGAGGAAAAATCTTTTGTTGAGAAAAAGTCACAACAAATCCAGCTTAAGATTTTAAACAATTCGATGTACAAGGGTATTTCAGGAGGGTTTGCTTTACTTGCTTATCACTCTGATCAGAGGAGACCAAAATTGAAAGTTTTGGCTATATATGCCAGAAAATGAACACCGCACATCATCCTGAACATACCATGCCCGAAGTGAAAGATGTTGGTAGCATCACGTTGTGGGAATGTTTTTTTCTTTTTTTTTTCTTTTTTTTTTTTACCAGAACAGTAAAGTCAGATTAGATGGATGGAGCAAAACTGGGCGATCCAAGAAAAAATAATTAAATCTACGGGCTTCAGAAGACCTGGGAAATTGCAGAAATTCAAATTCCAACAACACAACAACCCTAAGCAAAGATTTTTAATATGCACAACGTAAGACATACAGCTGACGTACCTTTGGTATTACATCTTAACTCCATGGACTAAATACAAGTACAAATGCATGCCACACTTTCTATTTTTATTTATTTCTTTTTTTTTAGTGACAATTGTTCTTTTCACTTAAGACTCATTTAAAATCCCTTCTTCCTAGAATACAATGAAATTTGTGGATGAAACATGACAAAATGTAGAGAATTTCAAGGGGCTTCAATACTTTGACAAGACACTGTAGTAGGAGAAATTTCAAGCATGTGTCTTCCTGGTTAATGCTTTCAGTGTATGTGCTTCCCTATACTCTCAGTATAAAACCTTAGCAAACATTTGTGAGATAAGAAAGCATATTTTGAGAAAAAATTCTGAAAAAAACATATAACTTTGTACCCCAGCCGGAGGCCCAAACTGGAATATAGAAGGTGAGACAGCATTTTAATTTCATGTAGTTGCATAGAGAACTGTGACTTCATGCTGCACATCATAACTCTGAATGGTCCACTTCTCTGGCTGATTCTGTAAACATACCAGACTCATGCTGGAATGAACCACCCTCTCACTAGTATATAGTGCATATCATTTAGCATACCCGTAGTATCTGACATGTTAGTTTTATTTTGGAATGAACCATGGTGAATTAAGATTTTTCTTTCAGGAATGTCTGATCTGTGGTTCTGTAACCATTCTGACTCATTTCTAGTATTCATGCTCATGCACAAAAAAAAAAAGGCAAAATCATGCGTATATATGTGCACCAGTGTCCACAAGAACTATGTTGAAAGTGCTACCCACTGCTTTTTTCTCCAAGACATACAGCAGTTCATTTGCAGTCATCATTATTGGTGCACCTTATTTGTAGAATTGAATCTATGCTCATATGATGCTTAGGAATCCTGTTTAACCAACCTATATTTATTTTTCTACACATATAATTAAGATTTTTCTGAATTGCAAAATCTTGATTGTAAAACCTGCAAAATCTCCCAATAATTCCTTAAGCTTAAGATGTATTAGGCTTCTGTTGGATGGGTTTTGGGGAGATTTAGAGAGAATTCCCCTCAGAGAGTTTGTCAGGATTATGTCAACATAGTACTGAAATGTCATAGTTACACGGATTTACATTCTAAACCCAGCACTTTGAATAAAATGTATCAAATCATCAAATGCTTCCATTAGAAACGGTTTGTGTTTTAGAAAATATTCATCTATTAATTGATTTAAAAAAAATCAGTCTTGGACAAGCTATTGATTGAAATATCAGTTTTCAAAAATAAGAATATTGAGATCAGAGGTATTGCAAGGCATAATAAACGTGTTGTTAAAAACAGATTTCCCTTATATATTGTTTGATGAACATTTTGTATTGAATAAGAGAGTTTTTACAGTTACTTTCCTTTTACTTATCTAGAGGATACATATCTGAGATCTTAATGCATTTTAGCAAATGAGGCGTTCAAACAATTTATTTAAAATTGGAAAAAAGAAAAGAAAAAAAAAGATTGCTGGGTTAAGATTTATCCAGCTATAGGGGAATTTGTCATCAGCTGTGAAGTTGATTGCCATTAGCTGTGAATTTGATTGTGTAATATTTTGAACAATTTTCTCTCCTTGTTCAGCCTACCACTTGAGGAGAGAGGACACAGATTGGTTTGATAAGCCAAGAGAAGGGCAGCCTCAGAGTGGATACATGTCAGACAGGAGACAGGTGCGGCCTCAGCATCAGTTTCCTATGTAAAATTCTCCAGAATTGTTTGAGAAGTCTTGTAATAGTTTTTCTTTTTTCTTTTTTTTTTTTTCAATAAAATTCTTAAATTATTTTTTAGATGAAATTGGTTCCTTACACCTTCCCTCACACTCGTGTGAAGCTTAAGAGAGACATGACAGACACCAGCGTCTCAGGTAAAGCACAAACACATGGACACTGTGAAATGGTCAATGGGTTTTATGCTTCAGATTTTTATGATTACAATCTATTTTCTGCCTCAGGCAATGGACTTGGGGTCCGAGTCGTGGGTGGCAAGGAGATTCCAGGCAGTCGTGGTGAGATTGGAACCTACATTGCTAAGGTTATTCCTGGAGGCATGGCGGAACAAACAGGGAAAATTGTAGAGGGTAAGTGGATAATGAAAAGGAATCTTAAGGCAAGAGTAGGTCAGCATTAAGATAAGGGAAATTATAGAGCTTACCAATGCATGACAACGTCATCGGAGTCAAGTATTGCCCAAGTTATGCATGCAAACTGTAGGAAGTTACCTAAACCCTCCAAAGAAGCGTAAATAATGTTTAACTGTTTCAGTTTAACAGTTTGCCTTAACATTCATTAACTGTACATATTTATTTAGTTTAGAGTTGTGAATGCATTTCTCTGAAATCTGATGATTATATTTTTCAGCAGGCAAAGTAGAGTAAAAGAGTTAGTACATGTGTAAGACAATTATCCTTAATGTATGTGGTGCACTTTGTAAAATTGCATATTCATAACTTAAATGCTCTAATTTGAATTATTTAGCCTGCCATGAGAGAAAAAAATGGGGGTTCAATTTTCATAATCATCACTCTGTCACAGTTTTAAAAGAAATAGTGAATTAGCAAGCTAAACATTTAGCGTATAAGCTACATATTTATTTTACAAATTAAATATTTAGATTGGTGCTAAATATTTAACATACAAATTCACTGCTGTCATAGGAGAGGCACATAAAGATTATGTGTCTTTCTGTGGCAGGCTGTGCATTGGGAGCTGGGCCTTCAGAGGGACTTTACCAATGTACAATGTAGTAAAGCTACTCTTATACCTTTTTTTCCAAAAATTTTATTAAAGTCAACATAACCAGTACTGTCCCTGAACACAGAAAACAACAAAATTAACCCACACTTTTTTCACAACAATGGCAGACCTATGTGTTCTGTCTGTGCAGCTCCACCTCTTCAGATTATCTGGTGTCTTAAAGCATCATCTTAGTAAATAAGCATAATTTGCATGTGCCAGATCATATGTGCACCTCTGTGCAACTGAAGGATTATGAAAACATACTACTAGATCAGAAAGTTGTACCCGTCTCCTGAGGCCTAGCACGTTCACTGTCATTCCCAGTGCTATTTGCATTTTCATTTCGTTGTGTAAATGCAATTTATTTTTGAATACGCAGCAGAAAATATTTTTCTGCTATTTTTCTTTTTGGAAATGATGTGTAAACAGGTTCCAGAGAGATCAACATGGCAGTCAAAGTATATAAAAATCATCTGCCTCTCTGTTACTGCTATTGAATTTGGTTACTAGCTTTTTTGTCAGTGAGCAATGCTATTTAGATTTGTTATCTATGCAATTGTGGCTTTTGAACTTAATACTCCTTACTTATTTGTTGGCATGATCTTGATGTAGTCTGTGTAAATTACTACACTTATTATATAAATTATGAACTTATAAAAACATTTAAGGAGTGGTAATCAGGATATATATATTGTTACTGGAAAATTATTTCTTATTTTCAAAGATCTTTAATGTCAGGAGGTAAAACAACTGCTATGTAACCTGGTTCTATTGTGGATAATTGATATTTGCCTTATCTAACACATATTGTCTGAAATGTAAGATGTAACTCTTTTTGTAATGGAAATTAGTTTTTATTTTTCGTTTTGTTTATTATTATAATATTACCATTTAAATTTAAAACACCATTTCTACTGTGGACTCGATTCTGTTGCCATTAGGCATACTTTTTGGGTTGACTTGATAGATATTTTCACTCATCTCTAGCTTTGTTGTTGCTCGGTTTGTCATGAGAAAGTCTGCCATGTCTAATTAAAATGTGGAAAACTCCTCCCCCACATTAGTGGGCTGTGTTAGTCATTAAACTATATTTAGCTTCAGAAATACACAAAGGGCAGCACTGAGAAATACTCACACTGTAAATGAACCTGAAAATTGCTACTTCATTTGTTCTTAAAATCCCTATACATTACAATAATTGATTTTCTGAAGATGACAAATCAAACAGGGGTAACAGTGAAGATCAACTGCCATGTAAAGTGAGACATGTAAAGTGAGTAACAATGTCATATAGGTCCAGTGCCAAATTTTGGAGAGAAAACCTGGCTATTAGTATTGGTGGGAATAGTGACAATGCTATGATTCATTAACATATTTTTTCATACAGATAAAATGACAATAGCATATTTCCTCTCAACAGGACAGAATAATTGTGTTTTTTTGAAACTGGCTATGTTACTTACAGTTAGTGATGTGATTCACATGGATTTTATGTCGTAAGAGCAGATTATCTTGGTCTCTTTTAGGTTCAAACGTGTAATTGTGTGTTGTTTCTAAATACTAATTTCATAACGGTAAATGGACTGAATTTATATAGTGCTTTTCCAATCATTTTGAGTCATATTCACCCATTTGTGCTCACTGAACTTGGGGTTAAGTGTCACCGACGTGTGGCAGGAGGAAGCTGGAATCAAACCAACAATCTTCCGATCACAAGACAACTACTCTACCCTCAGAGCCACAGTCGCTCTGTACTAATTCTTAAATTCCACTGCATGTAACTGTAATTTATTTTTTAAATAAAAATTAAATGATAAAAAAAAAGTAAGACTACTAAACTTTATTTTTTCACATCTGTCCTCTGATTCTAAAATGTTGCATAGAGGACACAAATGTAATTTTTTTTGGTAGGTTGCAGTGAAAACGGAACTTTCTGGACCAAAATATTGTTAATTTATACATTGGGAAATAAAGCCTGAATGAATAAAAAGTCTGGAAAGTGAAAAGCATGCTTTTGTTTTTAACCTGACTTCATCTTGTTGCAGGGATGCAGGTGTTGGAATGGAATGGAGTTCCGCTAACAGGGAAGACTTATGAAGAAGTGCAGTGCATTATGGGCAAGGCTGGTGCAGAGGCGGAGCTCTGTGTGAGACTGTGAGTAACATCTGTCAATGTTTATCTCCCAGTCTCTCAGGTACTCTCACATATTTTGTTGCAATAAGGCAACATAGCACCTTTGATCAGAATCCCTCCACCCCTCTGTTCATCTTATTTATTCATCACCTCTTCATCTGTCAGATTTTTAATGTGTGACTTATTGCTTCTAAGGCACGCAATTTATAATTCCATAATTTATTCTCTCTGAATCCAAGCAGTGACCTTAATATGCTGTCTGACCCTGAGCACCCACAGGCCCTGGATCACCATATCCAACTCAAGGCTGGTACGCATTAAAGATTTATTGATATGTCTGAATATGTTCACCTAAGCTACATGAATACAGCATGGAGTATGGTGCATATTTCTCTCAGCAGGAGGTCAGCGATCTCCTGGTGTGGATCCTAAACAGTTAGCTGCAGAGCTCCAAAAGGTATCCCAACAGCAAACTCCTGACATAGCAGGAACAGGGCCTGGGGGCTTCGGAGTCCTGTCTGCGTTGGAACGCTCGGCCCTCCTCCACTCGGGCCCTGGGTCAGCAGCCTCCAGTGGGGTTCCAAGCCCTGGGCAACCGGGATCCCCTGCCATCAACAAGAAACAACGCCACAAGGTAGCTCACAACCTAAAAGGCTGCTCATAGCAGCAGTTAAATAACCGAAAGTGGCACACACCAAAGAACTGCCACCTTTGGCTGAAATGACTGCCAATGAGTGCAAGCCTGATGTTCGCTATATCTGGAAATGTGTCTTTCACATTCTTTGGAGAGCTGCTTTATAAAGCCTCATTCGAAGGTTTGTGAGCATGAACAGACAGCTTAAGGTCACACCACGGGCATCTCAATCAGATTTAAGTTCAGACTAACGCCAATACCTCTCTTACAGCTTTTTAGGTCAAATATGAGGCAAGCCGATTTGTTTTGGTATGGTTAACATTGGTTGCTGCTTTTAAATATTTCTTATTGTTGAGCATGAGTCTGGTGAGGTGGTGATGACTTTCCTTTATAGGCCAAGTCAAAATGTGTGTGTTTGTTTACTAAATCACAAGCAAGTAACCTTATTATTCCCTATTTCTTTTGTTTTTTTTTAGCCAACAGAGGTGATGAAAGCACCTCATCCCATTACTGGAGAAATTCAGGTAGGAAATTTAGATTTTTATTTAGGTCAGCAATCTAAGATCAAACAAACAAAGGAATACTGATCCGCCAGTGTGATCCACCCATTTCCCTCTGCTTTGCCCAACAGCTCCAGATTAACTATGACAGAAATCTGGGAAACTTGATCGTACATGTTCTGCAGGCAAGAAACTTGGCCCCCCGAGACAATGACGGTTACTCTGACCCTTTTGTGAAGGTCTACCTTTTACCAGGGAGAGGGTGAGCTCTAAAAAGGGCTTCAGTTTGGACTGAGGTCTTGTCTGTGTTTGCCTATTTGATTTCAAGTCTGTCTTATTTTCTCTTCCCCCAGTTTTTTATAACTTTGTAAGTGTTCTGTATAACACTGACTAACCCCTTGAGTTTGTCTGGGAGAAGGACATGATGATATGAGGCAGTCTTTTGCCCTGCATTATTGATTATTTGGATTTTTTATTTTACAGAATTACCCAAAATATTATATTTAGATCTTTGTCAGAACAGCTATTATAGGTGCTTGCATCAGCATTTGTATCCCTTGAACTTTTTAACATTTTGTCTTTTTACAACCACAAACATCTCAATGTATTTTATTAGGAATTTATGTAATAGAGCTTTGCAAAGTTGCAAATAATTATGGATTAAAGAAAAAGATATAGTGACAATGCCACTTTAAAGATTCTGATGAAAATTAAGCTGTACATCCATGTGGGATTTTAATGTGTAATATTTAATATCAGGATAAATCTTCTATGTTCATTCAAAACAATACTGAAGAAATGGCTAAGGGGGTAAGTCTACAGAAATCTAAAGGTCAGGTGGGATACTGGCCTCCTGACTTAAACTCATGGGTGTCTCAATGTCCTGTGTTGCATTGTGTTTAAGATTCAAAGGATTGTGCCATGTAGGTTGTTGTATGCTGACATGACGTCATTATTCTGGTGAGAAAAGTCATACAGACATAGCTGTATAGAAACTTGAAGTTGCTGGTTTTGGATCTGCCTGCAGTTTTAACAATAGCAGCACATTAAGTGAACAAAGTAATTCAGTCCGTGTTGGCTACTCCTCCAAATATTTGAATTAACATTAACAGTTTGGCACTTTTCTCTTCCCAGTGGAAGGTGGTTGCTTACAAAGGGCAATTTCCGGAAAGTGTTATAGTCCAACTGGCATCAAAGGCACATGTTAGCAATTGGGTAAAACTTAATATCTCAACTCAGTGCACCCCTCCAGGAAGCAATTGTGTTCACAATAGCTGAAAGCCCAGACCATAGGCCCAGACCCTCTGTATGAATAAATAAATATGTCTGGAAAAGTGGCTAGCTTTTACTAGGCTAGTCCGAAACTAATATTGCTGCAGGCACACGCGCAGTGCTGTTCTAAATTTAGCATTTTGACGTAATTTAAGATCAGAGCCATTATGTGTGACAGGGACGTGTCATGCTTGAAAATAAATAAAAAATTTATTTTTCTGCCCACATTTACAATAACATATTACTCCTTCCGTTGTTTCTAATGCTTCACAAAATAATCCATTCCACTTGACTGATAGGAAAATACTCATATCACTAAAACAGCACTCTGGATTTTCCTGGTTACCTACAGCGCCTCACTGCACTGCAAGTCCAGTGCCAACAAGGTAATCGCTTGTGCAGGCGGCTGAAAACTGGAAAAGGTGAAGTCAGTCACATTTACAATTCAGTCACAATGTCTAGCCTCTGTCATGAGGTGATAGAAATTTCTGGTTTATTTGTGGTAGTGGTTCAGTTGAAGGAGCTGCAATTGAACTGCAGACGTGACTAAGGCATATTTTTTATCTTTGCTGGAAAGAAATTGAACATTTATGTGTTAGTTACTATTGTGTGTTGATCTGTCACATAAAATCTTAATACAATGCATCATTTCTAACTGTTACACGGCTTGTTGAAAAGTTCAAAGGTGCCAAAACTGTCTCTCTTAATTCATCTAATTTGACTTAGTCATTACTTTTTTTCTACTTTTTTTTTACATTAATGTTTCCACAGTTTCTACCTTACATCTGTTCCTCTCTCTTCCCAGGAGAGTGTGAATAACAAGAAAGAATCAATAAGGCTTTTAGCTGCTGTCTAACAATATCTGTTCTTAGATAATGGCCCCATCAGGTCTGTTTATGAGTTTACGCTCTCTCTTGACCTACAGGCAACATAAGTTAAAAAGGAGAGCTCATTTAAAACACTTTTGCTCCTCGACCTCTTTGGGTTGAGGAGCATTTTAAAATCCATTTGTCTGACATAAGCAGAACAGAGCACATTCAGGGTACTTCACTGGCAATATTCATTCATCGTCAGGGTTTTTCGACTCTTTTCTAACATATATAATTTGGACGCAAAACAAGTGATGCATAATGCAGCAAATATTGATTGCCTCAGCTCTCTATCCTTTACTGCTTTTTCTTTGTGCACTCTGGGCTTCTCTGACTGTTATTCGTATTTTTTTGCCTTTCTTGTTTGTGATATCTGCCCTCCTCTTCCTCTTCTGGACTCCCTCAGCCAAGTCATGGTTGTCCAGAATGCAAGGTAGTGTGGTGCTGATCTTTTCTTTTCAGTTGATATATTTTTGTTCTTTTGGGGATGTTTTCTAGTGGTTTTCCATCCTTCTGTTGTGACCTTTGTTGTTTGTCCAGTTATATTCTTTATTTCACTCTGTTTGACAACACTCATACCACTGCATTCTCTGTCAACTTCATGCTTCTAGCTTTCAAAACGCCTAAATTCTTATCTTTGACATTTTTCTTCCATAAAAGCATCTCAGTCTAAATAAACAACGCTTAAATAACAACTCTGTTTGTTTATGAAGTCACACTGAGTATTGACCATTGTACCAGCATTTACAAATCTAATTCATAATTCAAGTATACTGGTTCTAGTAAATATATGCCAGGGACCGAGCTGGGAAATGTATTAGCTCGTTATTCTTTTTAATTGAATTCTGATTACTTTTATTGCTGTATATCATGAATCATCAGTGCTGATAACAAGAGAAGGACCAAGTATGCACAGAAAACAACAAATCCAGAATGGAACCAGACTGTCATCTACAAGAACATCCATTTGGAGCAGGTACTCTGCACACGTACATATAATTTGTTAAGTGTACACTCATGAACATCCTATGAGACTTTGCTGTTAGACTGTCGTCCACTGTGAGCAAAGGTGATGTCTAAGCCTATTATAAATCAAATGATTCAGTACGTGTGGCTTTGCTTCGGGGATGCTTTCAGTATCCCAATAAAGCCTCTTGCTAGTACCCTTAGAAGGTTAGTTGAGTACAGAAATGTCAGCTACACAATTTCAACAGCCCAGCAATGTTCATCAAGGAATAATGTTCTCCCTGGGGGAGAACAGGGATCCCTGGGCCCAGGGATTGTAGCCTGGGCCCAGATTGCCCAGGCTACAATCTGGGCAAGATTGTAGCCCAGGAGAGCTGTGGCTACAATCCAGGAGCTTGATATTCTCACCATGTGAATATGTGTGAATGGAAATGACTGATTTCATTGTAAAGATTCTTTGAGAACCATTTTAGGGTTGAAAAGTGCTATATAAGCCTGATGTCATTTCCTTGTTTGCACATAATGCATGTTGGAAGATATGCAACGTGACACCCACCTTCTTTGCTGAATAAATTTACTTCCGTCGAGTTTGCAATACCTGACGGTTTTGACAAGATTTCTTAAAAAGACAAAGAAATATAAATACCATATAAATACCATTATAAACACATGTTTTTTCATGTCACCTAATTGCATAATAAGCACATCTCAGTCTGTGACCATCTGTTCTCTTTTCTTCTCCCTATCTAGTTAAAGAAAAAGACATTGGAAGTAACAGTGTGGGACTATGACAGATCCTCCTCCAATGACTTTCTTGGAGAAGTAAGTGCTGCTTCACATTTAATGTTTCTCTCACACAAGGTTTCTGTATTCCAGATTTCTTTTCTTAATAGATTTTCTTTTCTTCATATATTGTTAGTATATCTGTTAGTACCTCTCTTTCTAGATAGATAGATAGATAGATAGATAGATAGATAGATAG
>NW_006799952.1:3453635-3464134 GCF_000485575.1 Poecilia formosa | reverse complement strand
ATAGATAGATAGATAGATAGATAGATAGATAGATAGATAGATAGATAGATAGATAGATAGATAGATAGATAGATAGATAGATAGATAGATAGTGAAGATTTGTTCCAAGCAGAGACTAAGTCTGAGTGCAAGGAGAAAGGAGAAGTTTTAAGTACAAGCAATACAATTCTTGAGAAGAGAGACATGAAGTCCTCCTTTCAAAATAAAAATGTAAGCAAAAGTATTAAAAATTTTGACAACAAAAGACATGAAATCTTGCTTTTGGACTGGAAATGTGTGCTCTTTGATTATGGCACAAAAATTCCTCCACAAGGAAATTGTCAGAAAACATTAGGGAGCAGACAGGATCACGTACTGTAGATCAAAACACACCAGAGAGAGTAGGGGAAAGCTAAGGGATTAAGTAATAAAACAAAATCCAAA
Organism: Poecilia formosa; assembly: GCF_000485575.1. NCBI lineage: Eukaryota > Metazoa > Chordata > Actinopteri > Cyprinodontiformes > Poeciliidae > Poecilia > Poecilia formosa. Next base: position 3,463,711 of record NW_006799952.1, on the reverse strand, counting down.
GTTAGGACATCTCACTGAGCACTGAATCCATTATCCAGAAATGAGAAATGTGGACATTTTTTTTCCTCATTTTTTTAATGTCTCCAGATGTTGTAAAATGGGGACAAGAAAAATGCCTTTACATTTTGGAAGCCATGTGCCATGTTCCTTTAATTTCACAATGATGTGCCATTTTGTGTTGATCTGTCAAATAACACCCCAATGAAAACATTGACGTTTACGGGAAAATACGAAAAGATTTAGGTATGCATATTTCACAAAGAACTGTGTTGTAGTATTATTTTGGCATCTAGTGTACATGTCTATCTGTTCTTTTTAATTGTAATATTGTGTGTGGACTTGACTGCGTTTCAGGTTCTGATTGACTTGTCAAACACAGCTCAACTGGACAACACTCCCCGCTGGCTGCCTTTGAAAGAGCAGAGTGAAAGCATCGAACAGAGCAGAAGTCACCATGCTTCCCAAGCTCCACCAGGGTCTGGGTCAGCACAGGGTCATGGTCAGGGACATTTCACAGGTCAGGGTCATATGTCAGGATCTGGACAGGGACATGGAATGGGACAAAGTCAAGGACCAGGACAGGGAGATCTGAGTCATGATTCACCTAAGAACTCTGTGATCAAGAGCAGAAGCCATGGAATCTTCCCTGACCCAGCCAAAGGTAAAATACATCAATTTCACATATGCATTTTAAATATCTAAATGATTTGCATAAGACACTGAAATATGTATCACTGCCTTGATTAGACTTTATTTGGTTTAAAAACGGTGGCATAGTACAAGCAGATCTGCCAAAGTAAAATTTTCATCCTCCAGACATGCAAATGTTACCTTTGGAAAAGTCCCACAGCAGCCCAGGCAGCTCCAAGTCTTCCTCTGATGGCCAACTGCGCTCGCATGGCCCATCCCGAAGTCAAAGCAAGAGTAGTGTCACTCAAGCCCACCTTGAGGATGCTGGGATAGCCATTGCTGCCGCAGAGGCTGCCGTGCAGCAGTCCCGTCTGCAACCAAGTAAATCCTTCCCTTCCCCATGACACAACTCCCATGACATGCTTCCTTTTTATCCATGCATGCAAGTTCTGTTGGGACTGTTTAATTAAACCTGAATTGTTCTGCATTAACCTCCTTAACATTTACCTTTGGACTCTGCTTGGGTCATATTTTCTTTCTGGGCACAAATTGTTTGATTGACGATGGTAGTCAAAAATGAATTTCTGTCAGAAAATAAATCTTTTAAAAGTAACTAATATACTATGAAAATAAACAAAATCAGGAGCTATTTTAAAGCAGAAAAATTAAGTACAACATTAATATCAAAAACAAGACAGATAGGACACCTTATATTTTGATAGTAATTTTTAGAATAATGTAAAAAAGTCACTTACAAGATCACAATTGATTACAGAGGACACATTGCAGTAAAGACACATTTAATTGTAATATGGGCCTCAAATTATCTCAAAGAATACCTCCCCCCTAACTACTCTGTTTTTGGAAGTAGTGTGCATGTGTTAATCCCAAGATTATGGTTTCTCATTACCACACTTGTTTGGAGATATTCTGAATGTAGAAACCAAATTGGGATGGCATCCCCTAACATTTCTTTTTTTTTTCATATCTTAAAGTAAGTAAAACTACTTCTATAATGAACTCAATGTTTTTAATCTGTGGGATTTCCTGAACTCAACCTAAACTTCAATTCCTTTCTAAGATAAGTCTGCCTATTTTTGAAGCTTTTTAAGCATGCAGCTACAGACTCCCTTGCAACTCTTTTGTGGCTACTAAATACTTTGTTGTGTCACAATACTGCTCTATATGTGCATGTCTGACATGAATGAACCCCAGAAAAAAAAGAAAAAAAAAAAAAAGAAATCACAAAAGACACGCACACAAACACACACGCACGAATGGAACACCATCTTCCAACCCCATCCAGTCCTATCCTATTCCCGCACTTTAAACAAACGGGACACAAATGTGAGACTGACCCAAGTCATACCAAGAAACACCGAGAGGTTTCAAAAGCCGTCTGGAGTCTCACTCTACACTCACCGGCCAGTGAGAGTAAAGCTTTCGGCTAACCCATGAGAGCAGCTGAACTATCGAGGGAAGGTGAGGCAACATGAAATAAATGTACTGTCTAAATACTCTGATAAACATAACCAACCATAAAGTCATAAAGTAAATCTGTTAAAGTAAAACTAAAATGGGGAGAAGTAAAATATATTTACCAAAAACTCAAACTATGGGAATGACGCACTAGTTTTAAAAATAATCTTTTAACGACCATTAAAATTTGCTTTCAGATTAAGATTTATCTGCTTTGTTTTGGTGACAATACATGTGTTCAAAATAATAGCAGGTCAATATCACTAACCACGTAAGTTTTAAAATAAATTATGTTTCTACATTGAAAATAGTTTACATGTGGATGTAGTAGCACAGTAGAAAAACAACAGGCCCAGCACTCATTACAGTGACACTGCTCATCCTGTGTAACTGAATTATAGTGAAATAAACATGTGTAGGCAACAGGCTTAGCCAGATCCCTTATACTGGGGGATCACAGTGTGATCTTAGGTCAGAAGTAATATATATGTATAGTCCCTCCAGTGCAATCTGGCTCTGACCTGCTGTCTCCTCTAGGTGGAACATTAATTTCTCTTGCTACCTAACAGATATGTTAAGGACACTTCCTGTTTAGATGCCTGAACCACCTCAAATGACTCCTTTCAATGTAAGGAAGCAGTGCATTTAGTCTCAGCGCCCGCCTGGATGACAGAGCTCCTCATCCTATGTGTCAGGTAGAGACAAGTCACTCCACAGAGGAAGCTAATTCCAGCCGAGAAAGTCTGAAGTAGATGGATGAGTAAATCAAGAGCTTCGCTTTATGGCTCCTTCTACACCACAACAGACCAGAGCTATCCAGCCACTGCTCCTTCTTACCGTCTCTCAGGAGCAAGACACCAAGATAATTAACTTTATCTGCTTAAGGTAAAGACTGAAGCCTCCTCCAATAGAGAACAATCCTTTCTGTTTCCTCACACAGCTCCCCGACTCACCTCTTCCTGTTTAATTTCGGAGTAGGAAAAACTCAAGTCCTTCTCAGGTTTCAGAGCTGAAACCGCATGTGGAGGTGTCTCCAACTCTAGTTGGCAACACTCAACTTCAAAGTCCAGTTCTAGTTTCTTTACTGTGAGTGAAATGACATTCAACATCCCAGTGGCCAGTTTGCCATAGGATACCCTACCAATGCCAGAGTCCACGACAACTTAGCTCCCAGATTCACAGGCCAGTAAACACATGACCACATATTAGTTCAGCGAGTCACAGGAAATCTAAATCTTTAACTTTTTCACTTTGCACAGAAAAGGTTAAAAGATTGTAAAGACTGAGACACTGCTAACTTCTGTAACAACCCATTATTCAGTGCTGTTCTCTTTCTGTAAGGTGATTACAAATTTGATAGCTTTTTTCATATTTTAGTTTGTAATAGCTTGTGTTGTGATCATTATTAATCTGTATATTTGGAAAAAAAAAAACATGCAATTTTGAGGTATACTCATTTTTAAACACACTGCTATTATTTTCAACACAATTGTATTTGCTTTCTGTAAACTGGCCTCACTTAATCCAGTCATTTAAACTGCTCTTCAGCGTAAAGATGGGGAGTGTAAGTTAGTGGTTATGGTATTACATGTGGTGTTTCATCTTTCTGACATGCTTGCAAATGTGAAGCTTTGTGTAGATATACAGGCAGAGTGACAAACAAATCCACTGACTGACTATTGGATAGACTGATGGGTTGAATCTCATTGTCACATTGTATTTTGTCACTCACAGGACCGGGACACCGACTAGGTGACGTCTCAGGGTCAGTGGTGCTGTCTGCCCCAAGCCTTGTTGGAGATGCCTACGGTGGTATGGATGGGGATGAAGGGGTGGGCATTGGAGTGGACAGTGCCATTTTTCAAGTCCCACGGATGTAAGATCTTTTTTGTATTGTATTTTTAGCATTCTATGCATCCAGCAATAATTTTCACAGCCTAACAAATGCTGCTTTTGGGTACAATTGTGTTCTTTCTCTGCAGTGGTAAGACTATTCCTAACGGTACCGACAAAAACCAACAAATCACTCCAGAAAATGAAGGCAAGCTTATTTTTTTAAATTTTTTGGTTGTAGGTCTCCCCCTGCTGGGTAATTTTATATGACCACTTTCAAAGTCTTATTAAACCCTTTTGAACAGTGTTTTGGTAACATGTTCTGTTAAGTGGTCATTGTTTGTTTACTGCATTAATTCTACATAATGACTAAATGCATGTCTTGAAATAGTGGAAGGGGAGTGGATGTCACACTATCCTGTCCATTATCATAACTATATCTACTCTTCATGTAGCTCATATGTCACAATAGTCCCCTCCCCCATCTCCAGTTTCCTCTTGTAACAAAAGCCTAGGGTCATGTAAGGCTGTAAGCTGGTTATTGTTACACAGATGAGGGTCAAGAAGTCATTACGATGGAGTCTGGCAAGCTCATGTCTCTAAATTCCATTTATCATGTTTTCTAAAGCCAGACCAAAACTAAAATCTGATATTAAAATGTGTAAACAAAATTCTGTCTCTGGAATTCCAATTGTATCAACCTGCTTTCAGGTAGTAAATGAAGGTATCAAAATGCGCAAATTGCAAACATTTATTTTTCTTTTATTGTCAGGTGGTAAAACTCAAGTAATTGGGGAAATTAAGGTTGCTCTTAAGAAGGAGGTGAAGACGGAGGGAGACCAGCTGGTCCTAGAAATCCTTCAATGCAGAAATATCACTTATAAGTTCAAAAGCCCAGATCATCTGCCAGGTTGGAAAAATATATGTATATATATTTTATTTTATTTTTGCCATCTAAAATAATGCAAGTATGTACCTGTATGTTTATGTGATTACATAGGGGTGTATGTATAATGCCTTGTAAAAATATTAATGCCTTTTTCACATTTTGTTTTGTCCTCCATCCACAAATTATTTTCTATGAGGATGTTCAAGTTTGGACCAATGGAAAATCTGTGGGAACACTTAAAAACCAATCAGTACAGAAGCTCTTAGTTCAATCACTCTGATCTCAAACTATTTTGTAAAGACAGTTGGGCAGACGTTTTAGTTTCTAGAAAACAGAGCCTCCAAAAAAAAAAAAAGAAAAGAAAAAGAAAGAAAATAATGCAATGTATTCAGTGCATTGTGCAGTTCACATTTTCAGTTGAGCAAGACTTTGAAAATACATTTTGTGTTCCTTTCACATCACAGTTATGCACTGCTTTGTGTTGATTAATCGCATAAAATCCCAATCAAATTTGTCTCCTAACTTGACAAAATCTGAAAAGTTGAAAAGGCAGGAATGATTTTGCAAGGCACGTTAAGTATCTATGACTTTATAAGTGTGTTTTGCTGTGCTACGCTGCATTACATTTCAGTGTTGAATTATGCTACATTTAGTGACATTGTCTTCCATTTTGCATGCCATATTATGTGATGTTCTTTTAAGGTTGAGTTGAATTCACGCTTATTTATATTGTATTAACATTTATTTTAAACCTCCCTCCAGACCTATATGTCAAGTTGTATGTGGTGAATGTAGCCACTCAGAAAAGGATCATCAAGAAAAAGACCAAAGTTTGTCGACATGACCGAGAGCCTTCCTTTAATGAGACCTTCAGATTTCCCCTCAACCCAACGGGACATTCAATACAGGTAGCAAGGACAAACTGTGAATCCTGAAAATGGCATGTGAAGAAAAATCTTTTAAATTTTTGCGCACAGTTTAAGTTGACGTTTTTGCCTACAACATGCTATGTCCAGTTTAATATACAATCAAACACATGCAACTTTATTGTGCCCAATAAGATGAGAAATGTGTTTTATTTTTAATGTACTTTCAGCTTTTCTTGGTGTCCAACGGTGGGAAGTTTGTGAAGAAGACTCTGATAGGAGAAGCCTACATCTGGCTTGATAAGGTGGACATGAGGAAGAGAGTGGTCAGCTGGCACAAACTGTTCGTCAGCTCTAACCTGACCAACCCTTGAGTGCAAAACAGTAGTTTGAAAGAAATAACAAGCAAAAAGGAAGGAAGAAGGCAAAAGAGTACGATAACAGAAACATTAAATAAATGATGTAATGAGTTTATAGATCTTTAGATGAAGGGAACTATGTGACGATAACATTGCATGTCTTGTCAGTCCAACACTGCCAGCGCACGTTTCCCTCTTCTAATATCAGTTTTCTTTAGACTTTGCTTGGATGCAAACAAGCAAAGGCAGTTACTGATTGATATTTCCCTGCAATATGGCTTAAAGACAGTTATGTTTTTGATAACATAGTTCAGCTGTGTGATCCATAATAATAATTTTGATATTGCACGAGAGGACTTCACCAACTAACTTAAGAAAAAGTTTGAAAATTTAAATTAATTTAAAAAAAAAAAGTATGTAATTGTTATGAAACTTTACAGACATCAGTGGTGTGGGACGCATAATTATTTTTTAATGACAGAACTTCTAATCTATGTCGGAAAAAAAATATGAGACTGTTGAACTTTTGCTGTGGGATAAAGATTAATTGTACAGCACTTCTAACATTTCTGTTATCCCACATGCAGACCACAGAGCATATCAAAGAATTGTACAGTGTGATATATATTAAAACCTTAAAATTAGCATATACAGAATATAACTAAATGCAACACAGAGTATAAGAGTTATTCTCTTGTTGTCAGATTATATTATCAGACAATATCAAGAAAAGTTCTCGGTTGAGGCAGTGGGTGGTGCACTGACAATCCAGTAATCTAATGTAAAAGCAGTCCTCATAACATTTAGGTGAATATGGACCTTTGTGAGCTCAAGGTAGGCCATATTGTCACACTGATGCACCTCTGTGTTGAACAGGCCTCCAATCATGGGTCAAGTCAACATCAACGGATAAATTACTATACCACAAGCATCATATTTAGGGGGGGGGCTATAAGAAAGAATAGCATCTTGCACATGCTGTGTTGAATGTAACAAATGTTACAACTGTTCAGAATGACAGATGTTTACACATCTGTGTCATTTGTGCAACATTTTACTCTTAGTTTGCTGCAGTTTTCTTTCCTCTACGTAGGTCTCTTCATGTTATCACTGTTGCTATGGACATGTAAATTATCGAAAATGTGTCAAAACCACATGTAAATCTAAAAGCTCTCTGTGTGTCTGTGTGTTAGCAAAGCCCTTCTCTTTTAGCTTTATCTGGAAATAATTTCAAAATGTAGATACAAAAAAAATGTCAAATACTCCTCTGTGTCTCTGGCTATAAAACACACAAAAAACGTTTTGTCTCAGTGACTCCTGTTAAACACAGTGGACCAGCATCTTTCACTGCCTGTGATCAGATTATTTTCTCAGGCATGATCAGGGTCAGAGGAACACGTAGAGCCAAGTCTCAGTACTCATGTGTATGCAGGGGACCCATGTATGTACGTTCTTGTTCATATTTTAATATTTTGCAACCGCATCAATAAAATCAGAAAAGAAGATAAAGAAAACAATGTGAGAAAAAAATTAAAAGAGAAGTACTGTCAGTGTGTTTAATTGTAAAGCAGGGCTGATACAACTTTCCACCAAGAAACACACAAAGAGCAAGATGTCAAGATGTCACTCATACACTAAGGTATAGTGCAGAAGATACCATACTCAAAATGGTAAAATATTTGTTGTGCCATCCACTACTTATTTCCTTTATATGTATTAAAGGGGGGGTATTATGTAAAATAATTTTTTAGTTTTATATAATGTTATGTTATTCCCTCATCAAAACATCCTTGGAGTGTTGCTTTGATTCTTTCACGCATGTTTGAGAAATCCTTGAATGTACCGTGGCAGCCATTCGGGGGTAACTATATACTTGCTCATACAAAATGTCGCTTATTTACCCAAAGCTCCACCTTGAAGCTGCAACCACATTATGGTGTTAGCAGCATGATGAAAGACCCCTGAACCCACGCACCTTTGCAACTCTGCTCCACCAGACTAGCAGCAGCAGCAATTAGAAAACCCTTGGCAGAACTGCACATCTGCTGAGCTCATCATACAAACTATTTCTCAACCCAGCGCTCCTAAGACTGCTTGGCTTCCATGATGATGAAAACAGCATCATGGAAGAGCATTGTTAAGTTGACATGCTGAAGGTGGAGTGTTGGAAAGAGTACCAGAAGACACAATGACCAATTGCGAGGCGTCAAATTGAAAAGTCAAAATTCTTATTTTTGATATATACAGCATTTTCACCACTGACTGTAACATAGTTACTTGATTGTGCTATAAAATGGCACTACGTGCCTGAAAAATACATAATACCGCCCCTTTAAATATATTTCTATAATTACTGATTTTTGTATTTTCTTTTTTTTTTTTTGTTACATTTTTTCCAAGAACCATTAGTTCTTTTAAGGTAATTCTATGCAACATGTATTTGAATGCATTTGTGTTAAATTCTGTGAACATATCGTCTATAAATGTCTTGTAGAAAAGTAACTATGATTTGTACATTTGGTGAGAGAAAAATACTAAATATCTTTATTTTGTACTTATTTTAGTATATATCGATGCTAACTACAGTTAACATCTACATGGAGCTTGTGCACTTTATTACAATGTTTGTTTGTTTTTTGTTTTTTTGTCTCGTTTTAATTGTCGGGACATTCCGAATTACATGGTTTGTGTCTCTGCACTAACAATTAAATGAGTCACAGTGTATGTGGTGGCAGGAACTATTGTTGTGTACATTTTGTATCTATGTGGCAAAAGATAAACATATAAACATGTAGAGGTTTCCCAAAAGGGATGCACAATCTCCAGTGAAATCAACTACTCCATCCTCATAGTGTACTGAGCAGTCTGTGTACACAGTGCAGTATATAAGATCTCATCTTATTGCCCAGTCATGGCTGTCAAACCTCTTGTGTTTCATTAGACTTCATTCTAAATACTGTTTGTTAAGATCAACCGTTGCCTGTAATTGTGAACCCATTCATTTGTTGTTGTCTTGAGGGGTGTGAATGTGCTCAAGTTGTTTGACATGTGTACATAAAGTGTTTATTTTCTACAATGACTGAATGTTTATATGTCTGCGGTTTGAGCATGTGAGTGTTAAAAAAAAAAAACAAAGCAATTCTAAATCACAGAACACTTGTAATTGTACAGCAGTGGGTGTCGAGTCCTATAAGGGGAGTTGAGATTTCATCAAAACGGGCTGTCCACTGATGATTATTAATGAGATTATGTCCTTGAACCTGCAAAAACAACTTACAAGGTGGTAAAAAGAAAAAAAAAAAATCTGTTCAACTTAAGTAGTTGTCTGGAACTTTTAGTTTTGGATGTTGCATGTTTTGTTGATGGTTTGTCTGTATATTTTGACCACAGATTATGTTTCAAAAGAGAGAAAATATGTATAGATTTATCTGTATGCTGAGTGTAAAGAGATATGCTTGTAAAATTGTCTTGTTTTTCACTCAGTGTAAAAACAAAGCATATAATGTTATGGTTTTGTGGTTGTACACGGGGTGTGTTGAGATATGCAAATTGTGCTGTAAAAAAAACAAAAAAACATTTCCCTTGAGTCAAAAGAATAAATATTAAGAGCTATATTGCAAATCCAATGTTTGACTTTTTTATTCTGTTTTATTTTAAACTACTGTCTATCACAAGGGGAAAACTTGTATAATCAGACATTATGCATGCTGTTCCACATACCGAAAAATCTTTTTTCTTTACAGATAGGAGCTCACATTAAGTACTGTTTTTACAACAACATAAAAGACAGATTTGCAGCAACTTCTTAAATTTGACTATACCCTTTCAATATGTTATATTTTTTGTGGAGATTCCACTTTTTATTGCTATTTAAGAAGTGAAACTTTTAAATACAAAAAAAAACAAATTCACCAAACTGGAATATGCCACTAGTGGATAAAACTTTAAAAAGTACAGGTATATGATAGTTGCTGTCAGTTATGGTAAAATTAAATCTAAACAATAACATTGGTCCAGATA
>NW_006799952.1:3434311-3453492 GCF_000485575.1 Poecilia formosa | reverse complement strand
TTTTATTATTATTTAATTTCATTTTTGAGGGACTGTGTGCATGGTGGCTCAACTGGTAGCACTGCTACGGTGCCGCAAGAGGGCTCTTGTGTCTTTCTACATTTTTATCACTGTTCCAATCTTGTAATGGTACGGATTCCCTGTAGGTGGCAGCATTTTATGTGGAACAAAAAAGCAGTCGGTAAACATGACTGTGGTTATTAAATAGTGCATGTCTTTGTATGTACTTTATGAAATTATTATGATTGCTACGTTTTTTTCAAAAATCATTCGCAATTTCCTGAGCTCTCTACATAGAAATATCTATGTACAATGTCTATACATAAAAAAATGTTGAACAAAAGGCAACTGGATTTTTTTTTTTTTTTACAATTGGATTCTATTGAGAGAATTCTTTGAATTAGGTGAAATGTATTGTATTATTTCAGTAACAGAATATTAGGAATGCACAGGGCTAATATTCAGACATGGATACAATGTCTTCCAGGGTCTGTCACACAGAGAAATTCAATGAAATACCAATTAAATCCAATTAGATTCAGAATATTAATTTAGCTCCAATTCACAACAACAAAAAAAGTACTCTGAAGGCGCTTTACAAACTAAATAAAAACAAATTTGTACACTGTATTGCTCATTCAATCTGACACGGATTCAAAGTAAATTACATGTTTCAAAAGATTGGATAAATCTTTTGAAACAATGCAATTAATTTAACAAAAAAGTTTTGTTTTTTTTTCCTTTATTCCAATTGGTATAAAAAGAATATATCCAAGGAAACCCAGCTGATTGAAATATTGCATCAAAGTAGTGACTAAAAAGTAACATTTTCTGGTGAAAGGTTGTAGTTTGTAGTGTTTCCAACATATTAAATAAATAATACATACAACGAAGGAAGATGTCTGAAGAGGCTCACTCTGCTCAGTTCTCTCCAGTTGGATCTTTCCTATTTCAGTTTGTTCCTCTCCAGTGCTCACTATTCCTTTATTTCCCCCCTCCCATCCCATTAACCACTGGCTTCTCTCTAGGCTGTCAGGGAAATGTGCAGCAGGTGATGTGATCAGGATCGAGAGGATTAGACCTGGGGAGTAACTGAGGAAGATTCTGTAGTGTATACTTGGAGCGATGGATAGGTGGCAGGGGAGAGACAAAGCAAGAATAGAGAGAAAAGGAGCGGGGGGGGGGAGTAGTGAGAGGCCATGAGAGGATGGTGTGTGGTTGCCAAGCAACGATTGATAACCAAATCCCCAAGCATCTTGCTTCTGCTGCCCTGCCCTCCCTCCAGGTCGGAATAAGACACATAAACCCCTGAGCACACAACTACAACACCCATGGAGTAAACTTGCTCCTTATAAAAATATTTGTATTACTTGAACTAGCAGCATAATGAAAGAAAAAAAAAAAAAACTTTCTTCTTTTCAGGAGACTAGACAAAAGGAAGCGCGAGAATATGCAGCAAATATTCCAAATCTAATTTCCTAAAGCAGCTATGATGGATGACTCTGAGACTCACTAAGCTGTTATTATATTTTTTCTCATATTGTTTTCACAAAATCTGTCAAATCGATACATCTTGTCCCTCAATCTGATGTTTTCGACTGAAGGCTTTGCAATCAACCTCTGTAAAGTCTCATCTGTCTCTGCCTGTTGCAAATGCTGAAATGTTGCATAGCATTTTAAAAAGCAAAGCCCTGATTCTGTATTCAGAATGCGTTTGCCAGTGTGGGTGGTAGTCAGGTGTTTCTTCATAGGGAAGCAAAAAATAAAAAATAAAATAAAAAAAATAAAAAACATACAAACAAAAGAAAGAAAAAGCAATTTGTTAGTGACAACATGGGATGCTGTAGAACACACCAGGAGGGCAAGGTATTACATACGTTTCTGAAGTTTCCTTGGAAACATATTATACAGTTAATTCAATATTTTTCCAAAAAAATAAAAAAATAATAAAATAAAATAAAATAAAAAGAAATGTTAAAATGCATTTAGTTAAACTAAAGAATAACATGACAAGATTTGCTTTATTTCTCCCTCCTCTCGCCGATCAGAGCGGGCAGAAGGAGGGAGGGTGAGACAGAAGCAGCCTGAGATCTCCGGCTCAGGTACCTGTTAGAGCGCAGGATGGCCGAGTCATCAGATTAAAGGTGTCAGGGTTTGTTAATCTGTGAGGGAGGAACAGGCTGCGCCGCTTGCGCAAGTCGCTCCATTCATCGGCGACAGCGGCGGCGGCGGCGGGGAAGCGAAGCAGATTGGATACTGACGCACATCGGGGAATTTCCCCTTCTTTTTCTCTCCCCTTTACAATGGATACCTGCAGGGTACGAACCTGGCTGTTCCTGCTCCTGCTGTGGCAGGAGGGCTGTTTGCCATCCCAGTTCCCCACACAGCTCATGTAAGTATAGCCCCCATGTAATCCTGTTTCGAGCTTTAAGGTTTTTGCCAGACTGCTTGTTGCAAGCGCTCATTCTTTCAGCATCACAGTAGGTTTAAGGGCTGCGATTTTTATTTATATTTTTAATGAGCCACTCTGACTGCGTGGGCGTGAGAGCGGGGACCGATGTCCGGCTGCCCGGTTCATTCATGCGCCGATGGTCATCTTTAGAGAGACACATTGATGGCAGAAAGTATTTCATCTCAGCCCTGTCTGCTCGCATCCTGACGTTGATAAATGTTAGTCACCAAAATCGGCAGATTGTCGCCGGTGGCCACGCTCAGCCGTGACAGCTCCTCAATGAAGTTGTAGAGGAGTTACAATCGCTGCCCTCCAGCCTAATGCTGTATTTAAAATTGACAGAGGAAAAATCCTTACATGTCTCCAGTGAGCTATCTCTCCTGTAGGTTTGTTTCTACGTGTTCACAATTTCAATAAATACTTTGAACTGAAGATATATCCCATTCACTAATTTTCACAATCAGAACAATTGGGGATATTTGCTTCTTGAAATTCATACCAAGTGCTGGAGGGAAAAAAATGCAAGCGGGAGTGAAATTTTTCATTGGATTTTACAGATCCAGCAAGAAGTCACAGCCCATAGGCTTCAGTAGTAATTCACAGTTAGAAAACCAACACTTCCTTTGCACAAGCAGTGGTACAAACAAAGCTTTATCATCACAAGGACATATTTAACTTCGATCTCAGCCAGGTCTTACTATGAACAGCGTGTTGATATCCTGAGAATATTTGGTGAGGCTGCATATTCAGCTAAACCAGCGAAACCAGGAATTAAAGAAGTCCTTTAAAGGGACTTATTACAATTGAATATCTGGCCAAATTTGAATATTTTCATCTATTCATAGTAACTATTGTGTTTACCACTCTTACTCATATGTCTATCGATGATAGACCAATTACTACTACGATTTATGATGCCTATAGAGTTGCAAATTCCTGGGGAAATTTGATCATTTCAACAGAACAAAGTTCATGGCCTTGATATCCATGTCAATGCATACAAAGGATCCAAAAAAATACAGTTTCAAAAATACTAAATCTTTAGTGAGGTGCGAGAGAAAGTGCTAGAGTGAGTGAAATTATTTAAAGCCGCATGGAACAGAGAAATTGCACACTCCACATCTGTCACCTGTTGCTGAGCACTGCAAGTAAGCTGGCTGAAAATGGCTCCGACATGCTTACCTGATTTACAAGAAAGAAAAATTCAGCTGTGGTACTGACAATCAGTTGGTGAATGCAAAGAAACTAAAGGAATATCATGAATGATATTTAGCCCTTGTGCGTGCGAGGCAAACGTAGAGGACTATGAAAAATGACACAAGTTTTACGTGTGTGGGGTCGGTTGGACCCCATTTCTACATACAAGAAATGGGGTCCAATTTACAAACTATACACACTGTCTATAAATAGTCAACTACTCCAATGGAGCAGACAGCCTGACTAGTTAGCCAATTAGTATCAGCTGGTTGTTTAAATGGTATTTTGCAAATTGAAGAACAACTAAAATGTATAATATTGTGCCCCTCCATGAAAATTCATTTGAAAAAAAAAAAAAAAGAAGCCAGCACAATATATGTGTGCAAAAATAACACAAACTATATCAGATGGACATAATAAAGTGACACTATTTTATTTTAACTATGGATTATCAAAATTTTAATGACGCCATAAAATCCATTTTATTTGCATGCTGACAAATTGTTTTGATTTCAAATTTAGGTAAAAATAATCTCCATTTTAAAATGATAGATATTATTTCAAAAGTATTTTGCCTGTTCTTGTTATAGCAAAACTAAATAATCTCAAAGCCCTTTTTGCTGCCAAAGCAGGTATGGCCTATTGAGATATGGACTCCACTCGACCTCTGAAAGTGTGCTAATATCTGATACCAAGATGTTACTGCAGCTCCAAATCCTTTAAGTCCACTTCTGAAGAAGTGACTTCATGGGTCTAGTTTGTGCAGCACATTCCACAGAGAGTCCTTGGATAGAAATTTAGGGATTGTGGAGGCCAAGTCAACATCTGAAAACCCACTGTTGTGATTCTCAAACTATTCCTGAAGTATTTTTGCTTTGTGACAGGACCCACTATTCTGTTCTTAGGCTAAATAAAATCACAAGTCATAAGAGATTACATGAAATGTACATCTTCTGGAATAATACTTAGGTATGGGGCAGCTATGGTAACACCAAGACTTGTGACATCATTTTAGATTGGAAAATTAACTGCTACTACTAATAAGGATGATCTAAATTATGAAGACTAAATACAAAAAAATGAAATACCGCATCAGTCCTTTATATGTTTGTTTTATAGTTAACCCTTTATATCTATATATATCTATATAGATCTAGATAGATAGATAGATAGATAGATAGATAGATAGATAGATAGATAGATAGATATATAGATAGATAGATAGATAGATAGATATACAATTATGAAAACAACTGGGTAAACATGTTGAAAAAGAAAAGGTAATGAAGTTTGAAATGTTCAATTTTCAAAAGTATGTTCATACACAAACAGAATAACTAAAAAGAAACTCAGCAAACTTCAAAAATGCACCCTACTGAATTATTCTGTTTAAGCAGTAAAAGACTGGGAAGAAACTTGGCAGCTGCTTGTCTGTCAAGTGAAAGAATCTGATATTTTGCAAATTTCAAATACCATTAAGTTCCTCAGCTCTGGATATGAAACATATTACAATATCTTACAGACCTGGAGCAACATTTTAGAGGATATTTTCAAATGAGAAAGTAAGCTTAGTGTTAACAGCAATGATTAGTGGTGGCTATATTTATGAATCACTATAAATCCAAATTGATAACTGTTGTGAAAAGCTATTGGGACATACAGGGAGGTCAGTGGATTTAAGTCCAAACATATCTTTTCTAGGCACCGTTTTGTATGTGGGTCACTTAAAAAAAAAATGAATGTGAAATCTGGGTAGTTAGTTAAGAGCTGGACCAGAGAAGCTCAAATTGTTGTCGGGCATTAGTTGGTGTTTTTATGCCACATTCTGTTTTGCTGTCTGGACTGAACAGCCTCTGTCTTTGCTTCTTTAATGATGTGTAATTAGACTGTAGTTTGGTACAGCCGCCCACTGAGATCCACACTACAGGCCAGCTCATTGCACCCCCCCCCCCCCCCCCCCCCCCCTGGCTCTAGTGTGACTATATCACAAACATCTGTCTCTCTGTGTCTTGCATTGGGTTTCTGCCCCTCGTTCTGTTTTCACACTCATTTGCTCTTCCTGCGTCTGTAAAAACAATGTAGGGCAATGTCTGACCCAGTTGCCATATGGATGTGTTTATGTGTGTGTGTGTGCGTGTGTGTGTTTAATTATCCAGCATTGTACCACAGGCTGCAGTAATCAAAGCTCAGCAACCGGAGCAGAAAAATCTCGCTACCTCAGCTCAGCCACACCAACTTTATTACGTTTTATTAGCTTTCAGCATCACTGTGTTATGATAGCCATTGTACGTGCAATCAGTCATAAGTTGCTAAACACGAGTCATCCTAAGCAATAAAGAAGTGATTGTACGTATTACCTCATAATATTTATAGTAATATAAAAATGTATGGAATTTTGCTATTAGTGTTGTTGGGACACTAAATAAACATAATCCAATAATTTTTTTGACATAATAGACAAAATAGTAAATTTATGTGCATAAAGGTTTTTATTACTCTGAAAAACCTGAAGCAGTGCACCACATATCATATTTAAATATAATGTGCCCCTTCAAATACCTGCATTAAATTGATGCCTTTTAAAAAGAGAAATGTCTTACTTGCTCGCACATCAAATATAAATTTAGGATAATACATTTGGATTGCAATATTTACTCTGGTCCACTGTGATTTGAGAAAAAAACAAAGAGTGTAAAAGAAGAGATTTACCCAAATTTACTGATTTAATATGCCTATAAACAATGAATACAAATTAAGCAGCAAAACAGAAAAAATAACTCCAGCATAATCTGAGGATAAACCGACACAAACAGTCTTTTGGAAAGGTCAATGTTGATACAACGCAGAAAAAACACTGAGCTCTTTATTACAGAGCTCTAATGGAATATACTTGAATATCACTAGCTGCATTCAAGGCACACTTTGGGAGTACCAGGTTGAATCCAATTTTGCCTTCAGAGCTGCCTTCTTTATGGCACAGATTTAAAAAAAATGTCAGAATCATTCGTAAGGAATATTTTAGTTAGATGGACATCACTCAATTGCTGCAGTTTTAACATCCAAGCTATTGAATGTCCTGTTCCACCGCATCCTAAAGGTACCCCACTGGACTTAGAGCTGGTGACTGTGGAGGCCAATGAAAAGCAGGGAACCGATTGCCATGTTAAAGAAATTAATTTGAGATACTCTGGGATATGGTATACTTTTGGCAGCAGCCATGAGAGGAAGGGTACAATGTGACTGTAAAGGGAAGGATGTGGTGGTGCATCAAAATTCAGGTAGGCTGGAGTGTTTTGACAATCCTCACTTGGGGCAAAAAAGTGCCCAAAAAATGCACATTATTACACCACCACTAGCCTGATCTGATGATGCCAGGTAGAGTGGATCCATGCTTTCATGGTGTTTGTACCACATTTCAACAACATCATAATCTTTGCATCTTAAATCAAGACTCATTAGATAAGGAGAACATTTTTCTAAGCTGGTATTGTCCAAACTTGATGAGTTTATGTGACTTAAAGCCTCAGTTTCCTGTTTGTAGCTGACAGGTATAGCAACACTGTGATTTTTTGCAAATACATACCTTGGTTGTAATGAGTGGCTAATGAGCTACTTACGTATATCAAAGCAGTCTGCCCAGTCTCCTCTGACATCTCTCATCAAGCCAGTTCTGTCCTCACAACTGATGCTCACTGGGCATTTCTCTTCTTCAGATAATTCTCTGTTAAACCCAACAGATGGTTGTGTGTGAAAATCCCAGGAGATTGGTGGTTTCTGAAATAGTCAGACGGGCCTGTCTGGCACCAACAACCCTGTCATGTTCAAAGTCAATTAAATATCTTTTATACCCTATTATGACACTCCGCTTGAACTGCACCAAGTTGTCTTCACTGTGTCTGGATGCATGAATGCATTTAGTTGCCATTGCGTGTTTGGCTGATTCAATGTTTGTGTTACAAAGCATTAAACAAATGCGTCTAAAAAGTGTCTGGTGAGTTTGTAGCACAAAAATATCTGCAAAAATCAGCTGCCATCTTTATGTTCTTAATACATTAAAAGTACATCATATAATTTATTATTAGATAATATCTTTAATCTTCAGCCAGATGGTGCTTATATTTCAGGCGTCAGTTATATTTATGATTTTTTTTTTTTTTTTTTTTTGCCACACATTCTCCTCACCACTGTCTATTGATGAGGGGATGGACTAACCTGACTGTTCCGTCTTTCCCCTCTGGTTTTTCACATAATGGTATGATCCCATACTCTCAAACGTGATTGGCTACAGAGCTGTCATGCTAATCAAAACAAAATTCTGTTGTAAGTAGAGCACTTGCACTGAGAGTGAGAACTGAGCAGCAGAAAAGAAAAAGTGATGAAACGCCTCCCTCTCTCGTTTTTCTCTCGTGTGCCGCTTATTGCGCTGCTGTTTTTGTAGCCCCTCCCCTTACAATGAAGAACGGCTCTCAGTGATGTGAGTAACGTCGTTAGAGCTTTTCAGTTTGAACCGGAGCGCGTTGTAATTGATGGGAATGTAGAAATCAGAAGAGAGAAAGATTAGGAGGACCAAACGGAGGAAGAAGCTGGTGTTTCTGCTGTTGTTGTCATCTTCAGCTTCAGAAATTAAACAATGAATGACCCATACCTCTAGTATGGACTGTGTGTAAGTAGCTCTATGTCCGGTCTGTTTAGGGTCTGGTCTTCGGTCCGGTGTTGGGTCCTTGGTTTCACATTCAGTATGTTAGAACAGGTGTAGCTCCGTTATCGTTTAAAAGACTTTCAAACGTTTGCTCAAGTTGTCTGGATGCTTCTTCCAACGTCCTTCACTCACTAGCGGTTAGCAGGGGTTTTGGCGCTTGGTGGATAAAAACAGTTGGCGCCACACTGCATTAGCTTGGAAAGGTACGACCACTTGTTAGTTTTGGTCCTCCAGACGTTGTGTTCGGCTCTCTCCAACGCTTTTTCTTTCTTCTTTTTTTTTTTTTTTCTTGTAGGAAGTGTTCCATTCTTATTTCACTTTTTCCGCGGTCATAGACCTTGGTGTTGTCTAAATGTACACCAGTCAAACAGACCCAATCGCGCCATCAACCCAGCATGCATTGCGCAAATGAAAAAATGGCGACCTCCATGGGTAAAAAAATATAACAAAAGACATACTATTTTTAAAGTAGTTATGAGTTTTCATGTATCAAAAACAGCATTTCTTAGGTAATAGGAAAATTACAACATATTTAGGGCAACATGGTGAGCTAATCGTGGGTTAGGGTTAGGGTTTAACATTAAATACACCCTTCTCAACAGGCGAGGGCACACTTTCTCTGTCTATGATCACATATTTCTATGACTTGAAACCATTCCTCCCTCCCTAGCATCTCCAGGCCCGGCCCCCCATCCAGCCCGGTTTGGGGGGGCAGCAGCCCCCCCAGCCCCCCTATTATTCCGCGCCTGCATCTTGCTTCTGAATGTAAATTCATAGTGTCAAGTGACATGTTAGTCTTAGGACTTCTTAATGGATATATATCAATGGACATAGGAAAAAATGTTAAGGGTAAGAATAATGAATGGTTGGAAGTGTGGAAATAAGATGGCCTTTGATCGTTTGCAATTTTGTGTAAAATTTTATAGACATCTTGCAGCAAATAAGAATGCAGAGTATAAACAAACATTGAAGCAATACAGTAAAAGATACATTCAGGAGAGAAATGCCAAGGTGAGGGCCTGCTGAATGGGGATTTCACATGAAAAAAATCTAGTAGACAACCAGGGAAATGCATCTGCAAAGGAAGCTAATTTATTTAGTGTTTTTTTTTTGTTTGTTTGTTTGTTTTTGTTTGTTTTTTTGCCGTTTTGCAGACTCTACTCCATATGAACATAATATGTGCCGGAAAAAAGAAGAATAATTTATTTTTCTAAAATTATTAAATTGAGCATCACATTTAATTTAGATAGTGCCCAGTCACTGCTGGGGAGGCATTTTTGTTATTTGTGAAATGGTGAAAATAAAGGATCTCGTTTTCCTACTGGATCTCCTCCTTCCACTATTTCCAACAGAAACCTTCTTTGGCCTTTAACTCAGGGATGCCACCTATTAGACACGATCTAATAGATCTTATTGATCTTCCACAAGGTCTCAACAGTTTATCAAGGTAGTACTGAAATAAAAAAATAAAAAACCCTCTGCAATTTCTGAACTTCAACAATGTAGAAAAACAACATTTTAATTAAAATAAGATTGCAGAGCAATAGACGCCCCAGCAGAATTAAATCCACATTTGACTGCTTCATATGTACAAATTAACATCAACACATTTTCCACGTTTTACTACTTTCAAGGCTTAGGTTTAACATTCCTTCAGTTATGTTAAATCCCCCACAGGATTTCCTAGTTTGTAAGTCAAATATCAAAATATCTTGACTTTTATTGTTTCTCTGCTCAGCTTTTTCACATTGTGTTATTCCCTCTGGTATCACTTTGCAAAGTGTTTCATCTTTCTCCTTTAGTGTACTTTGTCTGAACTTTCCACATCCACTGCATGTTTTTTGTCTCTTGTTTCTTCTTGATTTTATTTATATTATGGATCACTTTTTTTCATGCGTTTACTCACAAATAAACTTATTCTGTAAACGCACTGTCAAAAAATAAATAATTACATGGGCATGGATAGACCAATTTGCCATTGCAGCTGTAGTAGAATGTGCAGAGTATTGTGTGATATTTTTACTTTTGGAACATCACTGAAAAGCTAATCAGATGTTACTTAAAAAAGTGAAACTAGAGTATTACATGGATTCATGTAATCTGTCGCTTTATGTCAAAAGTGATTATATTAAATTAGTTCATTATTTCCAGTGTTTACTTCAGGTAATTTTTATGATTAAGTCTTGGGCTCTTGTAAACCAGATGCTGATACTTTTAGCATGGACTTGTGGCCAGTCCAGTTGGAACATGAATCCATAAAGTTTGTCAGCATAGGAAAGAACCAAGAACTCAAACTTCTTCCTATATGGCTGAACTGACAATAGACTTAATAAAAAAAAACAGTGGACCAACACCAGATGACTTAGCTTCTGAAATCATCTAATACTGTGGAAGCTTCACACTACACCTTGTGCAACCTGGATTCTCTGTAATCTCTTTCTTCAGCTCCTCGGACCTTGATTTCCAAATGAAATGCAAAATTTGCTTTCATCTGAAAAGAGGACTTTACACCACCTACCAACAGTCCAGTCCTTTTTTCTCCTTCTGAATTGATGAAAAGTAATTTGTATTTTGATTTAGCTGAGCTGCACCTGTGTTGTGGTAATATTGTATTTTGATAACATTGCTATAACAGAGCATGGCCTCACACAACTTTCCCCTGATGGCTGACCATTACCTGATTGTTTGACTTTATGTTTGAACTCTTTGATAGAAAATACAACAGCTGGCAGCAGGTGACGCGTGTTTTATCAAATGACTTTGTATTTGTTCCTGGTCAGTCATGCTAGATTAAATGACACTCTGCTTGACCTGCAGGAGGGAATGTTGTTGCTCCTGTTTATTTCCTTGCGATGTGACTGAACGTTTCAGCCACTTGATGGGTATAGAATGGCATGAATGACAGTTTAATTGTGCCTTGAAAGCTTTTGATGTCTCTTCTACACTGGTAACATTTTAGTTACAAGATTGATTCTGTGCTTCGCTTTGTCCCACAGGATTAAGGAATGGGTTGATCAAATGCAGAAAGAGCTCGTCACCTTGGCAGACACAGCCACAGCAGGGCAGAGCCTCACTCAGGTAAAATGTGTGAAAACCACATTCTTATAAAGGCGATATTCTGTCACTGACTAACATTTAGACAGTGAAACTACTCTCTGTCTTCAAATTCAATTATGTTTTATTAATTTAATTCATTTTTAAGCACATTTACACATAATTCTAAATATGATGTATTGACTAGCATAAAGACAATTCCAATTACTAATAGTTTTGTTTGCTGTCTTTTCATCTAGATTTTTCTGAAAAATCAGCATCTCTATACTGTGGAGCAAAATGATGCAGAAGAGCTGGTGGCCAGAGCTGCCAGGAATATAGAACAGCTGCTGCGGAAGAGGTCTGCTGCCTTGGAGGTAGGACGCACTGCAAGCAGGGGAACCAACTGTCAGTTTGCAAATTTATGTAGATGTTGATGCTGTGCAGGACAAACTTTTTCTCCACAAGGGCTGGAAGGGAAAACATTTTTCAGTTTGTTCCTTTTCTTTCCCAAAACTGTGCATAGATTTGGACATGTAAGATGGTGACAGTTGTTATTCCAATATTTTTTATTTATTGTTGCGTAAAATAGAAGTAATGATGATGCTTTTAAGTGACATAAATTTGGTGGTTTATGCACTCATTTGCTTAGCTGAATTGATTGGTCTGTTTCAAATCAATGTTAAAGCTGAAATTTCTCACTCAGAAAGGCCAAATACAGATTTGATTAGCAAAACTACATGAACTTTCATAGTTTTCAAAGGGTCGTCTAAAAAATGTTTCTCTTTTACTGTGTTGCTGGTTTCAAAATCCAAATTAGTTCATGTTTGTATTTGAGATATGCACTTGGTGCAGACTTGAACTTAAAAAAAAACAAAAAAACAATTGTCCTGTTCATCAAAATACCTTAATATAGTGTTATTCAACCACTGTGCCGCGGCACACTAGTGTACCGTGAGTGATTGTCAGGTGTGCTGTGGAAATTATCCAATTTCACCTACCGTATTTTCCGGACTATAAGCCGCTACTTTTTTCCTGCACTTTGAACATGTGGCTTTTCTGTGGATTTTTCTTCAACCACCAGGGGGCTCTTTAGCAGGAAGTGAATCATTGGAAGTCAAAAAAATTGAAGGTATGGTTTATAGTATGGTGCGCTCATAGTCTGGAAAATACGGTAATTGATCTTAAAAGATTTTTTGAAAATGAATTAATTATCTGCGAATAATGCCATCTTTGAGTGTCTCTGCTGTAGTAGTGACTAGAGGCGTAATCATGGTAGTATAGGTACAGAGCATTTTACATTAAAACAAGAGAATTAGTGATGCATGAATAGTATCATTCATGCATCACTGATGTTAGTGATGTTACTATTCATACATCACACACGACAGTGTTGTGGCACTGTTCAGGTGTATTTTTGAAGTGGACATGTTAAGTGCAATTTGAAATAAGAAATGTAAAATATGATAAAAAGTAAATGTTTGTGTTTATATGATTCCTTTTCAAGATGCTTTGATAAGAATGACTATATATGTAATATAGGCGGCTACAGAGTATCTTTGTTTACATTTTTGGTTGGTGGTGTGCCTCGAGATTTTTTCAACTAGAAAAATGTACCTTGGCTCAAAAAAGGTTGAAAAACACGGCCTTAATATACCTAAATACCTTTTAAAGCTAGTCTTAAAACCCATCTATTTTACTTGGCTTTCAACTCCAGCGGGATCTAGTTTTAAATTGTATGTTGGTTGGTTTGTTTTTAAACTGTAAGAGTTTTTATTTGTTTATGTTTATTTGTTTTTTATTGTTGCGTTTTAATGTACAGCACTTTGTATCAGCTGTGGTTGTTTTAAAGTGCTTTATAAATAAAGTTGGTATGGTATGGTAATATTTAAATCACTCCTCTTTGTTGATATCTGCTGCTAAGACATTTGAACTATTTAGTCTTAGAACTCTAAAACATCTTTTAATTTCTAATGAGGTGAACATTACGCTGTAACAATATTTAAACTAATTCATGAGTCTTATGCCTCATGCTCATGTGTTAAATTAGGCCAAGGAGAAAGCAGTACATCATTTAAATTCAGAAGCTATGGCAAACTAGTGTTGTAGGTAGAATATTGTGCATCCACTTAAAGAGGGTTTAGTTCAGTAACAACAGACAAGACTTCTGGTACCTTTAACCAGGTAATATAGCCTTAAAAAAGTATATCAGAAGATAGTAAGGATAATGAAAATACAAAGACAAGTACGTATCCATCTGACCAATAATCAGACCACACAGATGCTAAACAGTCACTAAATCTCAAAATGTTCTGTTGACAGAATGTTGTCAAACAAACAAAACACTCTGTGTTTAGGATATTATTTTTCATAATATCCTAAGACTAGGATATTATGGACAGTTGACAGGATGCCAGTACAGATATAAGCTGTATGAGCACCAAAACATCAGACCAATGTTCCAAGACCGGCTCCTGGAAGAAGAGATTTTAAAGCTGCAGTGCTTCATAGTACTTGCTGTAGGCTAGTTTTTCAGCCTAATGTATTTCCAATACAGTAGAATGTAGCTGAAAAATATGTTAAATATTTAGAGCATGATCAGTCACACAGTGACTGTTCTCAATAATTATTGAGTGAGAATAAAAGCTGTTTTAAGAAATGCTGCCGAATACAAAGAAAAAAAAAATCACAACTGACACATTTATTATAACTTGGATAGAAGCTGAACACTGACACATTTAAAACAAAACGGTGCGAGCAGAACAGCAGCCTAGATGTTAAAGAATCTGACAGGGAACTTGGAGCAACATAAATTTTACAACATATGTTTCAAATTCTAGTTTCAAAACATCGGGTGAAAAACAGCAGCACAAAGAGCAGAATAAAAGTAGTATGTTTGATAACAGCTGAACAAATTACTCGCCCTTTAATGAAGGCAGTAATAAACATTCATTTTCCTTCTGTCAGTTTATCAGACCACAACTCATTCTTATCACCACCTTTTGATCCAGAGTTGTTTTGTTTTTCCACGAAGTTATATTGAGACTGTTAATCCAAAAATCTGTGACATTGAAAACAGCTTTACTGTTACTGAGATGTTTACATTTCTGGTGAAATATATGCATCTGTGATATTTCACTTAATCCTACTTGATTTTAAATGGGTGACTTGTGAACATGTTGAGTTAATAATTTGGTGTTAGGTTCATTTTAGAAAACACAACTTTTCTGATTGTTCGCTTTATTTTATGTGAATAATTTTATATAGTAATTGCCAGCTATTTTTGTACGGATCTGACCAGTAGCTTATATATGGACGTACAGACTGAAGGGCAGGTGAAACATATTAAATAGCAGAATTCAGAAACTGAGGTTCATCTTATTATTCCTTCAGCAGTATGGGATGCAATAATGAAAACCTTGACCCTGGGGAGCTTCTTTTTTTTCCTCCCCGCCCCCTTTCTTTCCTCAGAAGTAGGTCAGCAATGCAAATCTTTATCATGAATTAAAACAATTTTAATGCACCCAGAGGGAGTTCTCAAGACTGCATACCTTGGCTTTATAAGGTCTCTTGGTAAATGTCTGATTAGAGATAGAACAAAAGTGTTTATGAAGGTTCGTATACACATATTCTGCCAAGACTCTGGCTTTCTGGTAAGTACTCTAGTGTTTTTAATATTTTTTTCACAGAACTAGTGACAAAACATTCATAAGATAAAGAGAACATATGTTTGCATAAGTGTTGGAAAACAATAGCTGTAAGAATGAAGTTGTTGTGGGTTTTAGGTATGAAGAGAAAATAGGAATTCATGGTTAGTTGGGCATGATTACTAATGTTAAGTCTAGCCCTCATACATTGATCAAAGTTATGGTTCCACGGGATGGTTAAAAAAGAGCAACATAGAATAAAGGAGGTTTTCAGATTCTTTTATGCAAAAGTTTCCTCATTGGTCTTTGTAACGAAAATCATAAATCTTAAACCAACCTTTAAGATTAAAGTGATGTTTTTCATAGGACTTTGGTTTTATTGAGAAGTAACTTTTGCTGACTGATCTCTATGTAGCGGTTTAGACTCTAAAGTTTATCTTCTAAGCACAAGAAGAGAATTTATATTAGAGCTGAGACTTGCTTTGGTGTTCAGAAGATTTGAAACAAGGTCAGGTAGGACTAGCAATGTCAAAATAATTTCAGGTCGCCTAAGGCGCTCAAACAACTTCCTCTTTGCTTTGAAGTGTTTTCAAACTTTCTTTCTCCTTTTTTTTGTTCTTATCTCTTCTAAAATCCTTCTGTCTTTGGCTGGTCCCAGTATATGTGGAGTGAAGAACTTTTAGAGGCCACAGTTTATGTAGCACAGGTGTGTAACAACAAGTGTTTGGCATGGCATGTCTACTCATGCTTCCATAAATAAGCATGTGGCAGAATGTAACATGCATTATTAATGCCTACTTGGCTGCACAATATTGAGGGAGGTTGCCTTATCAAATGTTTCTCAATGAAAACTGTGACTTGACCTACACAGGCAACATTCAGATTGCAAATTTTGTTTGATTTTGACATTTTCGTTGATATGCTAAAATTCTTGCTGCCAAATAAGTTAAAGTGTAATGCAGAACACAACAAAGATGCTCATTACAATGACTTTAACCTAACCTGGCCATTGTTGTCTTGTGCAATTCTGCTTAAATTAAATCTCGCTTACATCACAATTTGGACTTTCTCCCCTTCACTGCGATCCTCACCGGTAGATTTTCTACCAGGCCATAAATTACTATTAACGGACCGAACCTCGTACGGCTCAGCGCTTCTCTCTTTGAAATAGTTGTTTAAAGCGCAGGCAATTTTGCGAAAGCTTCATAGCGTCAACCTGGCACATGACATATGTTGCAGTTGGGTACAATTTAAAACATCACAGTCCCTGACTCCAGGAAGCAATAGTTTCTCCATAGCTGAGAGCCCAGACCCTCTGGGAATAGTGTAGGACATTGGTCTGGTTTTTACCAGTCTAACTTTATCCCCACAAAATACATTGAATCAGTTTGCCCGTTTCTTATGCGATGAATTGATTTCTTCGTGACACATGAAATAAAAAGCTATATGTCAGGTTTTTTCCCCAAAAAAGTAAATACTTAAATAAATGGTTTTGTTGTTTTTGTTGCAGAACTGCTGCCTGCATCTTAGCTGAAGTAAAGAATTTTAGCTAAAACAAATGCAGTGAAAGACTTAATTTTAGCAAATGCGACATTTTTATACTTAATCACTTTTGCATGTTAGGATTTTCCCTTTTTCTTCAGTCCACCATGGTCCATGTTGCTATGGACGACTACATGGGCAAAAGCTGTTGACATATTCTGTCACAGATCAGCTGCATTTACAGATTTTTACCTATGATTACATCCTTCTAAACAGGAATTTTGTCACTTATGTAGTAAAGGTGATTTTTTATTTTTTATCTTTTGCCCAAAAAAATTATCTTGGTGTTCGTTGGTTGTTCCTGCACGAGTGTTCCTCTCCCCGTCACTGCTCCCGGCTCTGCTCACTCACACTCATCCCCTTGCTCAGTGGGGATGAGTTGGTGATTTCTGTAAGATTAGAGTGAGTCAGGAATATCTGTCCACAAAGGCTATAAGGCATTTTGATCATTAAGCTGATGTGGACATGCTATGAGCAACGAGTACTTAAATGGTTGGTCTTAAATGTTAAACTTTTCTTAAATAGGGTTAGATTTATCTCTGTCTACCCAGAGAAGTTTTTGATATTGTATTCCACTGTTGCTAATGGTAGTTTAAAGATTTTAACCAAATTCGAGTAGATTTGTAACATGCTTTTTCAAAGATGTAGTACACATACGTTTCTGTTTATTATAATTGCACGATGAAAAAAACACTGATCTAATTCATGTGTAACATACTGAAAGTTCAGAACATTTCCATAAGGTTTAAGTGTCATCTATACAGAGCAGTGTTTTTTTTTTTTTTTTTTTTTTTGTCTGAAATCATCTTATTGCCCCCGTTATGTATGAGCAGGGTTAGTAGAAGACTGACACCTTTTTAGTGAAACGAAAAAGCCCAATCAAAATGTTTGTGTTGTGCAAGTAAAGTGCTGTTGCATTCCCCTCGTATAATGTCAAGTTAGATCTACTTTGCCATTTGTTTGCATACATTATAGCCAGTATTTGGCTCACTCATCTTCTTTTTAGCAGGCTGCAAAGTTTAGAGGTGAAAACCTGCTGTGAAGGTCAACGTGGGGTGAATCCAGAAGGGAACGGCTGTTATAGTTCATCTCTAAGGTTTCCAGCCTCTCCTCAGTATCTTGTCAGCCTTATATTTACTTATTTTTTTCTAGCATCAAAACTCTAAGTCTTATTTACTGCTTATTTGCATCCCTTGTAACTGGAGTTATGCAATAATTAGTTATATCTACTCATTCACATTTACTTCAGTAACTTTATGAAAAAGAAAAATACTTCTAATGGGTAGTTATATTTCACATACCTTCTACTTTTACTTGAATAATATTATTTTGAAGCAACGCTCTTACTTGAGCACAAAATGTAGCTACTCCAACTTTTCACTGAGTGAAAACAAGCACATTTCAACCAGACATTCACAGACAGACACCCACACAATTTATGATAAAGTGAGACTTCTCATATATAATACACAAGCTGGCCTGTTCAAGTGCTGTTTACTGTCCTGAGCATGGTGTGTCATTTGGAGGGCAAGAGAATATCCAGTATACAGAGCATCTAGCATAAATCTGCACTGTTCAAATATCCGTTTTTGAAAATACCAGAATTTGCATTACATTTTATATTTCTATTTGTTTGATAACAACAGCTGTAAAAAAGCAGTCCACACATCGCAAGAAATTACTCAGTACATCATTAATGAGTAGCTGTTTGTTTTATATACTTTTGCTTTACTCTTAGTTGAGTAGATGGTTTGACATTTGTTTTCTTGCTTATTAAAGTGGCACTATTAAGTAAAGTAGATTTTTTTTCCATCTTTACATCAGATTCCACTGTTATTCCCTCATCAAAAACACACCATACATGATTATTTCATGCATGTTTGAGAAATCCTTTGATCTTCCCTGGTAGCCATTCTGGGTGCTGAAATGCATGGTGTCACTGTGCTTGTTTGTTGACTAGGCTTTATCACGCATGAATATAACAAAATGTCATTAAGTGGGATTTTACAGTTAAAGTTAATATTAGCATGGCTGCTTAGATTGGAAAGCAATTTGTAAA
This sequence comes from Poecilia formosa, assembly GCF_000485575.1. Taxonomy (NCBI): domain Eukaryota; kingdom Metazoa; phylum Chordata; class Actinopteri; order Cyprinodontiformes; family Poeciliidae; genus Poecilia; species Poecilia formosa. The sequence continues at coordinate 3,434,863 of NW_006799952.1, read as the reverse complement.
TTATCATCCAAAGGAAGCTTTATCAGCTTTTATTAGAAATTTTGTGCCAGCATTATGAGGATACCATAATTATAACACAAGTAACAAATGGAAACATATTAGCATAGGCACAGGCTGATCATTCAATCACCCTGAGGCAGCTGTATTAAAAATAGCTTACTATTTTAAAGCATCTAATTAAGTCTGGTGATGAAGTATTTTAATTATAGTTTGATGAGATTGTGATAAAGCTCTTGCATGAAAACGGCGCCTACTTTTTACATTGTGCCTAATTTGTTACGCATAATAAAATGTTATCAAATATAGTTTGGAATTTTATTTAACTTTTATAAGGTACAAATAATAAAAAAAAAGGATCACACTAACATAAGTGTATTTATGTTTTAAATTAAGATTTTTGTTACATGGAATTCTGTCTCTCACATCCTATTTGATTTAGTTATGTTTGAAAATGTGACCACATTAAGAGCATTGCATAATATATTGATTGTATGAAGTCGAGGATTTCCAGCTCTATCTACCATCTTTTTTTCTTTTTTTTTTTTTTTCTTT
>NW_006799952.1:3375097-3434301 GCF_000485575.1 Poecilia formosa | reverse complement strand
TACAAGCAAGCTACTGGTTATTTTACTATCATTAATTAAAGACATTAAAAACACATAAAAGAAAAACAAATTCCTGATAACAACTGCTGTGCAGCTTCTAGGTCTCTACTTAATTGGCTTATTAGATGCCAATGCAAGTTCATTTGTGCAGCACATTTCAGCAACAAGGCAGTTCAAAGTGTTTTGCATGACAAAAACTTGGCACAGTAAACAAACAATTAAAAACATAACATTACAGTGGCAAAATTAAGAGAAGTAAATTAAAGTTTCAATTCATACTAGAATTGATCTACGTCCACTTATAATTATTATTCAGTGGTTTTTAGCCATGATTTAAGGAAACTGGGTGTCTCAGGACACACTTTAACCAGTAATAGTTGGGGCCACTTTTCTTTGCTTCTCTTACTTTAGAAGTTAGAAGCCAAACATTTCATTTCCTGTCTCTTAGTATGACGTAATTACCACAGCCCAGCTGGGTGTTATTGCGGACAAGCCCATCCATTTATGACTGCAGTGTAAATGGATGTTGATCATGATATAAATGTCTTTTTGTCTATGACTTTTAGATTCTATAAACCAACACAGCTTTTTTTTTTCCCTAATGCAATTTTGTGTAAAGAATAATTTTATGTAATTTTGGTGTCTGCAGTGATACAATGTTAAAGATTCCCAGTGTAATGCTAAGTCATTCAGTTATCTACCTCCATTCATCTAGAGGTATGCTTCAGGTGTTTCAATTATTATATGTTTCAATTTGTATTTGAGACTTAAGTTCCATCATATTTTATTATGCTTCCCATTGACATCAGTGTGTGAATGTATGTGTATGGGCGAATGACTGAATGTGGTTTGAAGCACTTTTGGGTGCTTTGGACTTGATAAAATACCATAGTAGTACAGGTCATCCATGCTTATGTTTAAATTTGTATTTGAGACTTTAGTTCCATCATGTTTTATTAAAATGTTCCCCATTGACAGTCTTATATTATTCTGTACAAGATGTTACATTGGGATAATTTTGTGTGTGTGTGCATGTGTATGTGAATCACAAATGTCTGTATGTGTAGGGGTGCGGGTGTGTGTGTCTGCAGATGAAACACACTAATGAGCAGAGGCTATGATATGATCAGAGAAATGCCAGTCTCAAGAGCAGATGTTGCCCAACCTCCCATCTCTGCTCTGTGCTGATCATATTAAGCAGACAAGAGGTTTCTGCATATGTCTCTATCTTTCCATTCCCATTCTTGCTTATGTGTGATGAGAGAGAGAGAGCAGTGGGAAGCAGTAGAGATGAAAAATCCTTCCTAGACTTATGGGAGGCCAGGGAAAAGTGTGTACAATGCAAAAAGATGAAATCCAACTGGGATGGGATATCTTCATATGAAGCCAAAACATGACTGTTTTCTTCTCTTCCTACAATAGACGTATTCTGCTCTTAGAGTAATTTAATCTTAAGAATATAAGTTTTTTGTGCTTTTATAAACAGAGTCTTTTATAAACACATAGTCTTTAAATGTGCACAATTATGTTCAAGACAACAGTTGTCGATTTGCTCAAAGAAGTACATCCATCCATCCATTTTCTTTACACTCTTGTCCCTTAGTGGGGTCGGGAGGGGTGCTGGTGCCCATCTCCAGCTAACGTTCCGGGCAAGAGGCAGGGTACACCCTGGACAGGTCGCCAGTATGTCACAGGCCAACACAGAGACAGACAGGATACACAACCATGCACACACACATTCACACCTAGTGACAATTTGGAGAGGCCAATTAACCTGACAGCCATGTTTTTGGACTGTAGGAGGAAACCAGAGTAACCGGAGAAAAAACTCATGCATGCACAGGGAGAACATGCAAACTCCATGCAGAAAGACCAGGGCCAGGAATCAAACCCAGAACCTTCTTGCTGCAAGCCAACAGCTCTACTAACCGCGCCACTGTGCAGCCTCAAAAAAGTACATTATTAGTGAAAACATTATCAAAGATATATTTATTGTTTATCTACATGTGTAGTGACTACCTTATGCGTACATCCAAAAAAGTCTTTCATGTATAGCAAGGATATACTGTCACTTTAAAAAAAAGTAGTTTAATTTCAATGTGCAATGCAGTCAATGCAAAGAAATTCAAACCCTGTTGGTCCACAGTTATGACTGCAGGTGTACTGATCAGAGAATTTGTAGATAATTTCATAGTAATTATCTATGTCCTTCTACAGAGCGAGTTGAACTCTTCAAAAGGAACAGAGGAACTTTGCTGTAATACTGTTGTCTTCCTTTTATTTGCTAAAGTCTAATTTAAGGTGTGGCCAGCTGGGTTAAAACCAACATTCCTACATTGAAAATAAATTTATAACTAGAAGCTTCTTGCACCTTTTTTTTCCCCCTCTAACTTCATCTTCACCACCTTTAGGTATGTAATTATTTAACTTTTAAAGTTTTTGTCAGTTCAACCCAGTAGACTTTATTTGGTTCCTGATTGGTAAATATCAGACTTTTATAGGTGCAGTGCACCAAAGAGCAAGAGGGAGGAAGTGAGCAGCGTATACAAGCATGATTGACAATGCTAACGTGTTTCTCCTTACTCTGATTGGTTGTTACTGACTGGGAAGCAGTGCACTTCTGCAGATGGCAGTAGGACCACATAATCTCTTTTCACAGATTATCTATCACATATTGTTAGAACATAGCGACAGTTTAAACAAATATTAAAACATATATTTCTTTATAAAAGTTACCTACTGCAACTGTAGAAAAAGTTGCGATATAGCAGTGGCTCATATTTTGTTTTCCTGTTCCGTCTTTTGACTTTTGATTGTGCTTTTATTTTTGTTACACGTACTGCTTTTCAAATAGTTTGCTGGTTTGTTTGGATATATTCTGCTCGAACAATTACCGCTGTAAAATGTTGCCTGCTTACCTCTCCACCCCCAAGACAGTTCAAAGTGCAGGCATCACAGATGTTTAAGCAGCAGGAAAATACAATTGCATATTTCAATAAAATATACAAATATGTAATATAAAGCATATTCTAAACCCGATTTACCCAGCTGCCTGGTGTTATAGAATGGACTAAGCAGTGATAGTAAAATAAATAGTAAATCATTGTGTCTTTAGGTGGCGTAATCCCCAGCATGTCACTGAATAAGAATTTCGGTTCCCTGGGTATAAAACTGTTTTCTGGGACTTTCCATCTATATTATCATCTGGAAGAGCTTTCTTGTGTATTTTTTCCCACAGTTAGTGTTTGCCTGAAAGGCTTTATGTAACCTCATTCACTTTGTTGTTTATGTGCCAGTTAAATGCACTAACTAAAAGGAAACAAGAAAAAAAAAAAAACAGCTAATGGATTTTGCCGAGGATCCATCAGCTTTTAAATTGTTAGCAACATTGCATAATGGCAAAATGACCAAATCATTTCTTTGGTCCTTTTATGTTCCACATGTTTATGTCAGTGAGTTGTTATCAAAATGACCCTTTCCTTTTCCATTAATTTGTTGTTTTCTGCTAATGCTAAATCTGGTTATTCATATTTAGCTATGAACATTATTATTATTATTATTATTATTATTATTATTATTATTATTATTATTATTATTTTATTTTATTTTAAATATGATAAGGTGTTATACTTTCCAAAATGGCATGGATATGAAAGCAACTCATGCATGCATCCACTTTGTACATACACTTGAGAGTAAAAAGACAGTGAGTTCGATGTAAAATAGCAGTAGACTATTCCCATCAGATAGTCTGGTGCCCTTAGAGAGAATGTGCAGCAGCAGGGTATTCCCCTGGGTTCCAACAACTGCAGAAGCTCAACTCCTCCTCTGTGGCTTAACCTCTTTCTTTTTAAATTATATCACCCATCTCTCTTTGAATCAATGCTCTCTTTACATATTTCCTATTGCTCTGCTCCTACAGTGCAATATAAATAAAATGTGTATGACCGCTATTAGGTTTGTAATACATCATTCTCAGGCAAGATTTAAAATCTTTGCTCACCTTTCTGTTTTGTAAGATGAGTTTTCAGTGGTTGTTTTTATAAGCCCCATAACCAATGCCTCGCATTTTCATCTTTCTTAACTTACTCTTTATTGATAACTGTGATTACGACTTTGTGGGGACGTTTTCACTCTTTCTTTTATTTCCTTCTTTTTTAAATTTTCCACACTGAATCCTGAAGGATTCAGGAATAATGACATTCTGGATTGGACAATCTGGAATCGGGAACGGAAAGATATGAGTGTGGGTGTAATGATCTTTCAGACCTTTGTGAGCATCGCTTTGTTGTCTAGGAGTGGGGTGGGCTGCTTCGAATTGGCCATTGATTTTAGGCGTGCAGAGACTTGGCACACACACAAACACACACGCACGCACACACAAACACAGGGAGCCTGAGACGCTCGGTGAGGTTTAGCAGAGCTTGTCTCATCTTCCCTGTCTATCCTTTAAGCTGTGAACTGCTTTCTCACTAAATGCATGGTGGGCTGCTGGGCTGCCCTGGCAGCATGACAATAAGACTTGCAAGAGTCTTGCAGCAATATCTCTCTGTGGGGTTTTTACCTCTCCAATACTTCCACTCAGGCAAACTTTGGTTTCTGCATTCTGTGGTTACAGCCTAATGGTCTCACAAAACATAACTGTGGACAGTGCAATGATGCTATCAACTACACACCGTTCTTGATTCATGCACGGTTTGCGTACCTTTTATGTTCAGCCTGAATGAAAATTCGTCTTGGCGATGTTTTCTGTGAATGTTATTCAAGATTATTCTCAGGTTGATCCCGTTATTATTTCAGATGTATTCATCCCTATGATACCTGTTTCCACACTTTGCTTTTAAACATCTCTGTCTCTCAACTGCCACAAGCCAAATGGCCAGTGTCCATGTACAATTCCAGCTTTATAAAGCAGAAAAATGGAAGACATTTTTTGAAAGAGTGGACTCATTATTGCGTAGACCTTCACAAAAATTGAAAGAGAATTTAATGAGCAATTAGATCAAACATGCTTCAGAAGCTGTTATGCACTCCCATTAAGTAAAACACCGGAGTGTTGAATTTATTTTCAGCTGATGTCTAATCAATTGGTCCAAGCAGCAACTAGCAGTTGCTCTGTAATGAGGTAAAGGTTTACCCTAGTTTAGAGAGATTGATTTGGGTGTTTTCACCAGTCTGGACACTGAGAAGTTTTGAGAGTCTGCTCTCCATTTTTATATGTTTGCATGTTTAGAGATGTTGATACAGGAATAGAGAAAAATGGAGGGAAATTTAGTTTTTCTTTTTTTTTTTTTTTTTCTTCTTCCCACACCTAATCTCCCCCTCCTCCATATACCCCGGAGGGGAAAGGAGCCTCGTCAAGGCTCTGTCATGAATTTTTAACAAGCCAGTCAGCCTGCCCTCTTGAGGAGTGTATATATTCTTGCAGATTTGCATGTGCATTTTCATACACTGTCACTGAGAGGAAAGGGGAATTTTATAAACATTATCTCCCAATGTTTTCTGTTATTGTCATACAAAGTCTGCAAACATTATGTATGAAGTGCTAAATGGCTATAGACAACTTTTTTTTTATTTATGCTCAACTAAACAGCAGCGTGTCAATGTTTCTGACTGCACTGGTGGCATTTTTAATTCATTACCTACTTATTTTTAAATATATATATATATATATATATATATATATATATATATATATATATATATATATATATTATAATCACACAGGACTTCCTTTGATTTCTTAACATAATATTTTGCTCAAGTCCTTAAAGCATGTAATGCTACACATCACATACAGATGTATCATCAAGCATACAATCTTGAGGGTTATATGAAATTCTTCAAAACTTTTTATATAGCTCTTCTGTCACATGTACACAACCAGATGAAACTACTGAAATGATCTAAGCAGTATTACGTCTGTTAAATTTCAAGTATTTAACAGACAACAGAAGATGGTCATTGAAACTAAAGTACTGAGAACATAAAGTCATGCATAACAATTTCACCATAGCTACCTTGTGTCGACTCCAAATTGAGTATGTTTGTTTATGACTGGATTAGTCTGTATATTTAGCAGCTGACGGGTCTGGAACAAAGCCCAGGACTGCAGGCCATAGAGATGACACTGTTGATCAGAAATGAAATCACTGCCAGAAGCAGACTCATGGTCATAGACACACATTGACAGGACTGTAAAAGCCCTGTAGTTTCAGATCTTTTAAATGAGAAAATACGCATTGCTTTGTCTCTGGAATTGTCCCCATCATGCTTTTAAAAGTCTTTTGTGTAAGTGTCTAATATTAGATTGTTGTTGTGAAACATCCTTTGGACAGTTTCTAATTTGAAGCCCTTTCTCATTTCTGTCCCCTAGAAACTGGCCACAGCTGCAGAGGTATTCCAGAAGGAACATGCATGGAAAGACGAGTTTGAGGTAAAAGGGAGAGAAAAATGCACTGATCAGTACACATATTATGTATACACACACAAACACACACACACGCAGACATGCACATTACACACAAGACAACAAGAAACACAGATAACCCTGGAAAAAGTCTGGATTTATATTTATGCCTTTGGTGGGTGTTATAGCTGCAGTTATCTGTCATAAAAAGAGATCACAGTCTCCATGCTAAATAGAGCCATAATCACATCTTTATTGCATAATTATGATTTATTGCACATTATACACTTTGTTGTGGCACATTGTGGCCGCTACTTCAAATGACTGATAGAGACAGCTTTAAACATGGCTTTAAAATGTTGCTGTCATCATGGTCAGTTTTTTTTAATTGTTAGCATTACAAAAAAAATTATGTTGGTCTGTCACCAGATAAACATACACAGGTAACATAAATGTGGAAAGTAAAAACATTTAAGATGATTTGTGCAGCTTTAGTATCCAATGTCATCATTACCATAAAACAGATAAAGCAGCGCATCAGAAAAAAAAAAATCTGTTTAAAAATGGTTTGAAGGAAAATATACTCTTTTTACTTTTCAATTTCAGTAGAAATCAGCCTGTTGACTCGCTTCTTGAGGCATCTGTCATAGCCAGGCATAAAGTGTGTTGTATCTCATCTTTCAGTTTGAGTTCATATTCCATTATTCAAATTATTTTATAATTTATAATGTGGGTGCATTTTTTGTTTACATACACGGAACATATTCACATTTCTGACAAAGATGTCTTTTGTAACAAAACTGTTTAGTTTATAATTTTTCTACACCACAAATCTAATAAAAACATTTCCATTAGAAAACTCTTTTTATGATTACAGGGACAGATTTTCAGATATTGTTACAGTCCAGGTCTTTAACCGTGAATGACTCAAAAGACTTTTTAGTGTAAGAAAAAGTATGCATTTGCTTTGAAAATCAATGAAATGGCGGAACACATGTCATGCACATGTTGTTATTTCAAGATCTTAAGGTTTTCTGGTTCTAAAATATTATGATATTTGGGTTTTAATAAGTTCCCAATTAGTAAATTAGCTTGTTGTGCAACTCTTTGAAAAGCATTCAAAATGTCGCTTATTTTTTTAACAGGATGATGAAATTGCCTACTACAATTCAAAGGACAATGTAAGTGTGCTTTTCTCCCCCCGACACTTTTCCGTTTTCTTTGAACTCTCACTCCCATGGTTTCTTAAAGTTCACAGTTACAGCTAAGACATAGGACAAGAAGATGGATGTGTTAGTCACTGCTCTTTTTAAAGCCTATTTTCCCTTCTGTCTCTAATATTCCTACTATTCACCACTTTTACAACCCCCCCACCCCATACTCTATATCATTCCCTCAGCTTTTTATTGCAGTATCAACCTCCTCCTCTTTCCCTACTTCTTGGGCTCTTCTTCCATGCAAGCCTCCTTTCAGTCATCTTTCCTCCCACCCTCGCTCAGGTGAAGAGGTCTCTGCCATGCTTCTCCTCTAATTGACAGATGAGATGTATGAGCTGGCTACGCTGTTGCTTTATTAGGAAGCAAGTGTTCGCCCCCCCACCCCCCCACTCCTCCCGCCTTGCTGACTCTCTTTCCCTCTCCCTCTCTCAACACCTCACCACCTCTCCACTGTGCATCCTTTCATATCTCATCAGTTTTTGCTTTTCTTTCTCTAAAGTCCCCTTTTTATGTAAATTGGGAGGTTGAAAATACACACAGATGCTGTCACTTCCTGGCGCTCCTCTTTCAGGGGAATGATCTACAAAAGAAGAGACAACACATCTTTTATCAGTCAATAATGCTTCATTTTTCATTCGACCACCTGGGGGATGAAATTAACTGTGGTAATGAAATTACATCTGACAGAATTTGTTGGGGATGTACTGCCGGACAGTTGTCTGCTTCTTTGCTTACAGATAAAGCCACAAAGGCAAACGCTAACAAGGAAGTGTGTTAAATTTACTGAAAGCTGTGATCAAAACTACTGCATCCATCTTGATTTTCCTTTTTCCCCCACAGCTGGATGCAAATGAGACAGAGGGGAGAAAATACAGGATTCGACCAGACTTTAAAGAGGACCCTTCATTCAAACGGTTGACTGATCACAACCATACAGCTGTCCACATTCCCACTGACATCTATGATGGCTGTGAGTCTGCACACACACGCACACACACACACACACACACACACACACCCACGTGCACGCACGCAGAACACATGCACACAAACCCAACTGGTAACCATGGATACAGCTGACACACCAAACCATTATAAAATCTTGTCAACAGATTTAGCTCCCAGCAAACTTGCCCTTGGCTAAATAATGTTTTTAAAAGAAGTGAAATCCTATAATGAGGTCTTCTCAAGGTTTCTGCTCTGTTATTTGCTGCTGGTGAAAAGAGGATCTTCCAATTCAAATGTGTTGATATTGCATTAAGTACAACATGTTTATGCCCATTTTCATAAAAAGGAATTATAGAATTATTTTAAAAATGTCTTTAAACTGAAACCATTAATATTGTTCACAAATAAGAACACTTATTTAAATGTAAATTTTACTTGTGATATACTCTACTTATTAAATTTGGCCTATGCAAAATAGCAGTTCAGTTTGTTGTGTAGTTTAAAGAATTAAAAAGTAAGTACATAGAATAATCAAAAACCTAGCAATTAAGTGACAGGTCTAAGTATTCTGATCAACCACTGTAGAAAAAGTAATGGTTAATTTAAAAGGATCGATGATGATGTCCGTTCTTTTTGCGGACTTGGACTGTTTCACTATCAAAAGTACTTTGACCTTATAAAAGGCACAGAGTTTCCATTGGAGAGTACAGTCTCTATTATTGAGAAAGGAGGGGATCATTGTGGAGTAGAATCAATGCAAGACATTTATTTAAGAGCTTTGGGTCAGCCTCCTAAACAGAAGAGTATTTCCATAGCTCAAATATAATCCTAAAAAAAAAACATTTTTGCTGTTTTCTCTATCAACACATCTCTGATCTTATCACACAGTGACGATCATGACACCATGGTCCCTGGAGGCATAACCCTACTGACCAAGTAGGCCAGTGTAACTGACACAAATAAACCAAGAACAATTTCTACACGTCTTTCAGTCTTTTGTAAAGCAGCTTGGTTTGTGCCAAAATGCCCTGTTATCTCTCTTAAAAATTGTATGCATTTAGGTAACACAAATTGTGCTTCTGTAGTATTCTGTAAGAGTAGTCCTGGCTTGCTGCTGTACAAAAAAAAACTAATAATATGTCACTTGGAGGTAGTTTAGTCAGATCACCTTGTAAAGGTCAATGTTGTCGGTGTGTTTGTAACAATAATGGCCCTTAACACAAGTTCATTTTTAATATTTTGATGCAAAGCAAGAAAAATGCAGTTTTACCAGTTTCCACACCATTTTTATTTTTTTACATTTCTAGACCACCTTTTCTCAAATCCTATATGAGAAATGACTCTGAGTCTTGAGAACCTTGAGGTCTTGTTTGTTAAATCATGACTGAACGATGGCTTGAAGAGTGATCTACAGCTTCTGTTGTGAACCTCCTGGGTTAGATCAGTGCTGTGGAGCGCATTGAAGTGATGGGAGCAGTTCTACTTAATCACACTGTTATATCCATCAATATATATTACTGGATTGGACAGTGTCTATTGACTGCTCTAGCTAGTGACGTGCACCTGCAGATACCATTACCGTGCACTGAGTCATGTCCAGAAATAACAGTCTGTAAACATAAAGGTAATACTATGTCTAACTGTTGTAGTATTGTATTTCAATAATTTAACTGTGAGAGACCAAAACTTAAACCTCAGCTCTTACTTTTATCTTCAACACTTCATCCCTCTTGCAAACCTGCCCATTTTTCTGCTGCACTATCCTCTTAATGGCTCAACAATCAATGAATATGAGCAGAGGTCCCGTTGAAATGATCAACTTGGGTAACACAAATTGAAATCATTACAGTCATCGATTTTGTGTGAACTTGAATGCCCACAAAGTCTAAAACTGTGAACATACTCCAGATAACAAGCAACATTTTATCAATCTGAAAATCATCAAAGAAAGACAGAAAGAAAGGAGGAAAAATATTTGCTTTAGTATATTTTCACAATTGTTTGTACAATGTAATGAAATGAACTAAAACTGTCAGATTAGACTCTGCTGTGCCAATTCTTGAAGCACAAAGGTCTAAGATTTGTATAGAGACTTAATGATAACATTGCCGACTTCAGTAGTTGTGCAGTTTTTGCAGTAGTATGATTTTTGTACAAATGCTTCTGTCTTGTATTCTGCCTTGCATCACTGCAGATGTTCTTGTAATCTCACTTATAAATGTACGTACTTGAATAACCAAAGAATAAAAAAAGACTGCAATTGGAAAACTGTACATTTTAGCATAAACTGTAAAGCAGTTGTGGGCTGCATGTAATAAAAGTCAATTTCTGATCATTTCATCATCATGTGCTGACATTTACCTTAAATAGTCCAGAATAATTGGATTCTCTAGAGTCTCCATGACATTACAACTTCTCAAGCTGAATGTCAATGAGTTAAGGATTGGATGTTGAATGTCTTAGCTATGCACAATTGTCTCTGCACTCGCATGTGTTCTGTCTTCATTTTTTTATTTTATGCTTTGATGTGCTTGTCTGATGTGATGAAAAGGGTTCAGTGCTCGTCTTAAGCATATGATGACCACAGCGGAAGCTCTCAGTGAGCTTAGGTGACATGAGTCTGGTTACTGGAAGGTTTACCCACCGAATCGTAGTGCTGCTTGTTCACTCAAGCTTGTTCACTTTTTCTGTTTGTTCTGGACAAACACAGAAACTGGATTTCTATGTTTGTATGTAGATCAGGAGAAAAAAGACAACAACAACAAAAAAAAAAAAACTTGCACAGCTGAATAAAGTGCGTCAGAACTGACTTAGAGAGACAGCAGGATGGAGTGACTTCCACAGCATGGATTTCAGCCTGCTGGTGAACCGTCTGGCTCCAAGGTTACATGTGTAACACTTCTACTGACATGATAACCCCAGGTATAAATAAGGGACATGGTTGGTGGGTAGATGCAGGTGATTTGGGGATTTTTACTTCATTAAAACTGTTAGTCCTGTTTTTGGCATGTTATCTGGGTTCTGGTAGTAAGTATGCAGAGATACTCTGAGCGTCAGAGACGTACCCAGCTTGGATTTTTTTTTTTTGCCAAACTGTCGATATGTCACTGTGGTGGTGGCAAGTGTTCCCAGGTAGAGGAAAAGTGGTGATTGGAGATGTAAGTTAAAGTTACAGGTGGAATAAGAACATGTTCGGTAGGTATTGTGTGGACACAAATGAGAAATGACATATAGTAGTGAATTATGCCAAAAAGGTGAGATAGTTATGTTGAAGAGAAAGTATTTTGTCTTTATGTGTCTGTGAAGATTCAGGCCTGAGTCCACATGTACACCTCATCTGTACACCTCACCAGTTTTTAATAGGGGTGCACCGACTTGTGAGCCTTTCTCAGGGAGTACGTTAGTGAAATTAAGCAATGCCTCAGTACACATTGGAGGCACTATGTTTCTCAACTGGCTTGTGCGATGATGCATTATTTATCCACTTGATATTGGTTGATTGATCCAAAGGTAAAATAATACAACATTTAAATTCTCAGTATCGCCCCCTTTTTTTTTCTTTGAAATGTTATAGTTAATGACGAAATACATTACTAATTGCACTCCCACGCACAGCCTGCTTTTTTGCCTCCTTTTCCTAATGACACATGTACTCCTGGCATCCAAGCCTTCATTAATGCTGTCCTCGAGAGACATGCACATAGATAAACATACTATACTCAGTGTGAGCCACTTCACACTCGGTATAGGAGCCCAGTGTGGTCACATATACATATCTAAACAGATAGGAAACATAATCCCTTTACATTATCTTTCAATTACAAATACACATACATATATTAGGGCTGAAACAATTAATCAGATTAATCGTGATTAATTGGTTATCGACACAATCAACCAATTTAGTAATTGATTAATTATTAACTGGAGTGACTCTAAAACATTCAAACTGATGAAGGGATAACACCCTCAGACCAGTAGCTATCCACTGTACAAAACATATACTTCATTTTTGTTGAAAAATCTTCTCTGTCTATAATTTTGTTCTACTGAGAAGAGGCATAGTTTTAGTTTCAAATTATGTGGAAAAAAAAACTTCTTACTAAGCACTTTTTGTTGCATTTGTTGTCAATTAATCCACAAAAGAAATGCACCTACGCTGCATTGATGTAAAGCTGGAAGGGCTGATGTTTACAAAAGTTAATGTTCTAACTTGTATTTTAAAAACTGAGATATTTTTTTTAGCTGTAGATGCATCCTTTGCTACAAATGACCAAGTAAACACTAAAGGAATGTTATGTTATTGCATTTAGGCAAACTATTTTTTTTATTTTATTTTCTTAAGTAAAAAAAAAAAGGAATTGAATAATTTGTTTACTTTTGTCTTTTAATGTATTTCAAATCTAGCATTAAAAAGGTTTAAGTGGTTAAATGAAAAATCATCAGAATATGAAGACGTTTGAAAATTGTGTCACTGAACAGCAGTAGTAGCTAGACAAAGAAAAGATTGAGTTGCGGTGGCACATGTTGCATCTCCATCAATCATAGTCAGGGTTATGTGGCTCTGAGCTGCCTTGGTCCTGTGCCATTACATCCATAATGCCTGTTGCCTCTCACAACACACACTATCAATCACACGGATGCAGTGATGGAAACGCAGACAGACACACACAGGCAGGCAGCTGGGTGTTTCTGATGATAAGCACTCTTAAAATAAAACAGATTAATTTTCTAACAACATAGCAGTTCCTTCCTGAATACCACCGCTTTTATTGGTGGCTAAACATGGGCATTTGCTGTTGAGCTGGACAAATATTTGCTCATGTGTCCTGCTGAGCAAATGAGCCGACGCTGAGTGAGTCCGTCTGTGAATCTCGATGAATGTGTTAATCTTGGATGCCCACGTGTCTTTGACTATTTTCCACAGCATTCTGACAGGCTCAGCTGTGTCCTCTAAACTGTATTGACCAGGCAAACACAGACAATTGCGAAACTACAGAAATGTGGAAAAAAAAAAAAAATCAAATCTGATCTTACAAATAAACTACACTGATAATCTAAATATTTGGGTTGTTAGTTTCATTTTTGACTTAACTCAGGTTGTTTCTTTTTTAAGCATAATGTATCTTGCTGTTCTATAAAAAATCAGCTTAAATTAATGGGACTGTGCATTTACAACAAATTTGCAGCAGTGGTGAATGGTGAGTGGTGAATAAATAAGTACATATTTTTAACCATTTTTTTTTATCAGGATAAAAACCCCTTGAGATTAAAACTTGGCCAAAGAGTCAGCAACAAATACAACAAAAACATTACAGTTAAAAGAAAATGCCAAGCTATAAAAAAATAGGTGCATGTCATTGAATCGGCCTCAAGACCCTTTAGTTTGGATGTAAATGCACTAAACAAGATAGATTATGTCAATTTCAAAGTTTCTTGTAGCAAGTTCCAAGAAGAGGGAGCAGAATGAATGAAAGTCTTCTTACCCAATTCAGTCTGACCAACAGGGACAGAACAAAGCAGCAATTTGTGTGAGTTAAAAGCATTAGAGTCAACATTTCTCAGTGCAACTGCAGTACAAACATAGGCTGTCAGGAGGCTTGTAAGTAAAAGTTAACCAATGGGAGTTCCTTTGGGAAGCCTGAAAAAGGCCACCCCACCTGTGAGTACAAATTACAGTGGTGTGTTGATATTTTGCGGTTTGTAATGGACCTTGGAGAAGAGAGGTAGACAAAGTCTAGCATCTTAAGATATCACATAATTTCTGAAAGTAATATACCTTATTCATCTGACACAAGATTGTCTAGTTTGTACTATGTTGACTTTTGACACAAAGTATGGATTTGTGCATCTTTATGTTACAGCTACCATCGTGCTGAATGAGCTGAACTGGACAGAGGCATTGGAGGATGTCTTTAAAAAGAACAGAGAAGATGACCCAACACTTCTTTGGCAGGTGTTTGGCAGTGCTACAGGCCTGGCTCGCTACTACCCAGGTAAATAAATAAATAAATTAATTAATACTTTGGTTACGGCCTCAAAATGCAGCCTGTGGCTACAGAAAACATCTAGTGTTTCTCTTAGTAATCCTATGCGATGATGCACTGTAGAATTGATGCTACACCGATCACAAGTAACATAATGGCTACTAACGGATGAGATGAATCACTGGTTAGGTTTTCATCACACGTCATGTTGTTAGGTGTTATGTATAAGGCAACAGGTTTATAATAATCAATATCATTAAATTAATGTTAGAAGCGGGAAAAAGTAGTGACTGGCAAGTTTGACAGGAGTAAAAATTATGATGGCTAAACAATTGGGTAGGAGCGTCTCCAAAACCACAATTTTAACAAAGCAGTCCGTCTAACCTATACCATATAAATATCAGATGTTACAAAATTAATATCTGATATTTAGTTGAGTTTTACAACATATGGTGCAGTCCAAATTCACACAAACAGTGCATAATAATGCATGAATATATAACCTTTGTAAAAATGTAAATATTGTTTTTGTGAATAAAAAAAAAATCTTACTAACTCACCTGGTTAAATAAAGTTTTATAAATAAATCCAAGACTAGTTGCCATGTGTTTGTCACTTTGATGTTGGGACATACATTCAGGGGTCTGGAAGAGTTTCTATATTGCTTTGTCAAACCTTTTTTGGCATTAAAACACGGATCAAAAAGTATTTGGCAACTGGCCACAATATTTACCAACAGAAGCAGATTAACTAATGGGGAGATTAAAAAGAGTGAA
The DNA here is from genome assembly GCF_000485575.1 of Poecilia formosa. Lineage (NCBI taxonomy): Eukaryota > Metazoa > Chordata > Actinopteri > Cyprinodontiformes > Poeciliidae > Poecilia > Poecilia formosa. The sequence continues at coordinate 3,418,964 of NW_006799952.1, read as the reverse complement.
CATGTGTAGCCATTACTGTCATTTTAAAGCTGTTTTCTTAACCCCATAACATGCATGGCAGGCCTGAACATACTCTATGCTCCTGCAAACTTGCATTTGTTGTGGTTCTCTCTAAAGTAGGAAGCCTGCACATCCAATTTTTTCCTCCTGGTATTATTTTAGAACAGCATAAAACGTGCCACAGTGAACATGGTGTGATGAATTTAGGAGTCCATCCAACTGGCCAGCTGTCATTATAAAATGTGTCCTATCATGTTAGACAGTGACTCACTGCTGAGCCATATTTAACGCTGCATATTGCTAGAGTTTAACAGTCTCGCAGTTGAATGTGTCAGAAATTGAACCAAAATAGGAAATTAGTGTTAATTCCATTTAATAAGAAAGATTATAATAAGCCTACATTTGATCTCCTTTTATAGCCTCTCCGTGGATGGATGCTCGCAAAACTCCCAGCAAAATTGATCTGTATGATGTCCGCAGGAGGCCATGGTAATAAAACTGGGAAGAAATTTGCTCATCTGCCATTTTATTAGGTGTACCTGTTCAATTGCCCATCATCACAAATACAAGTTTAGACAATGACATTTTAGCAATTTAATGCATTCACACGTCTCGAAAAGTTCATTAGAATGAGACAGGATTCATTCCAGTAGCCTCTGGTCACCAGCTCCAATTCACCTCCTTTAGGATGTGAAGGAACAGGAGACTGACACTCTGGATTTAAAACTATGGATATAAAACCGACAAATCTGCATAAAAATTTCATCATGTTTATGTCTACACAAATCTCTGGAGCCGCTATGAATCCAAACAGGGGGGCATCCTAGTACTAGCAAGGTGTACCTAATAAAGTGGCCGGTGCATGTACATACAGACAGTTTCACTTTACATTGCTATCCTTATTGACATATGTACAGTTCTTCTTTGGGTTGTGGGTTACTGTTCAGAAAGAGTTGTTGTTGTCTTGCCTGCTGTAAGCAAAATGCATTTCAAATATTTCCAAAAGCAAATTTGTATCTGTTTCCACTTTAAGTGATGGGATACACACGTTATTAGAATAATCCGTTTTAAAGATCTGACGGCAATTATAAGCGGACGTTTACAGTTTCTATGTCAGGGACATAGTTATTTGCAAACACTTTTCCAACATTAATAGTGCAAAGCCTTTTTATTAACTTTGTAATAATTTCACCTCTAGTCCATACAAAATGGAACAATTAAATGTGTTACCTTTGGGTAAATCATTATAATGTCAGTTGGCATATTAACTGTGAATCAAAATTTGTAAGTCTTAATCCAGAAATGTTCTTTTTTTTTATCATTCATTAAGGTACATTCAAGGGGCTGCCTCACCCAAAGATATGCTAATCCTTGTGGATGCGTGAGTACATGAAATATCCTCACAGATCCATTATCTTTTTTACATTTTCTTCTCTACTCTTAATGTGTTTTTTTACCTCCTTCATAATGTCCTGTATTTCTTAAGGCAAATTCAATTTTTTATTATTCAGACTACAGCCTCACAGAAGAAATGAGCTGATACTGAGTGAGAAGCTGTCCAATGTTTCATTTTTTCGTTTTTTTTTTGTTTTTTTTTCTTATAGGAGTGGTAGTGTCTCAGGTCTGACTCTGAAACTAATCAGAACATCCGTCAGTGAGATGCTAGAGACATTGTCTGATGATGATTACGTCAATGTTGTTTATGTAAGTATTATTTCATTTTTCACATGGTCATCTTTTGCCAGGGGTCTTACAGTACATGTCCAGATTAAACAAAGAGTGAAATGTGCATTTTGAATGTCTGAATGTAAATTATTGTCTATTGTTATTACTATCCACTTTATTCAGAGTATGTTCAAATTATTATCATTTTCATCTACTCATGCCTGCACATATTCAACACATGGCTATGCAGACCTAAATATTCACTAGGGGCAAAGAGATTGAGACAAGTAATGAAGTATAGATTCATGGACACCATAAAACCGATATTTAATGAAATACCTGCTGCTCTATTTGTTGCTAAAGATTAGAACTCTGCCCTTCAAGCCCCCAAACATCCCCCCCAATCTACAGATGTGGACACAAGTATGGCTGAACAAACCCACTGCTCCTCAAGAAATTAAAGCTGTGCTGTGACAGCATTGAACCCAGGAAGCAGGCATCCATCTCTCTCTCTGCCTTTAAATTGTTAAATTTGTTCCTTTCATCTATATGGGATAAAAGACCTTTCAGGTTTTTATCATATACCTCCATCCGTTGTTTTGTTTTAGCACATGATTTGTTTAGACGCCACATTCTCATCTTTGCACAACACTGAATCTTCCTTCCTGTCACTGTTCCCACCTACTTTTCCTTCATTTTTTGTATTTTTCTCATTCACCAGTCACCCCTAACATTTTTCCCTCTACATCTTTCCATGTACTCAAGACCCACCACGTTTTGTAATTACATTCAGGAAAAAAACAAACAAAAAAAACAATCTGGAAATTAGTTAATTGGTACCTGTGGAGGGCTTTATTGAGATGGGTCTTTACAGAGATTGAAGCTGTCTGCTTTCTCTCTGCACAAAGACAGACATTCAGGCTCTGTCTCTCCTCCATGGGGACTCTTTTGTCTTTGAAACAATACATTTCGTTCCATTGCAGTCCTGAGACTTTACATAGATTTGCAATCAACAAGCTCAGTTGGGGAGCGTAGAGAGTTAGACTAAAAGAGATGAGTTTTTATTTATTTTTCTCCCACTGCATGCTTGTAAAAAGCTCCTAAATTATTTAAGCTGCTAAAAAGCTCAATTAAAAGGATATGGATGGACGGACGGACGGACGGAGCAAACGATGGTGATGGGAAGTTTAAGAATACATTGTGTCAAATGTATTTAATGCAACAAAAGTTTACGCCCATAAATTACTGTAAAAATATTTTTTCCATTTCAATTAAATTAAATTCTCTTCAATCACTGTCACTGAACACTACACCTATTGATGGAAGCAGAAGTTCATTTGAGTGTACTGAATCTCTAGAGTATGTTAAAGTGATCTGTTCACTGGCTAAACCACTTCATTTGTGCAGAGTGAAATAGCGCCTCCTCCAGCACAGTCTGGGTACTGCATGACTCAGGGTACTCACTTCGCTTTTCCAAGGTAACTGATTTTGTTGTGTCAAGCTACACGAAACCAAGCGCATACACAACTCCGTCCCTATTATCTTAATAGACTTGGGTACAGAAAAGGATGAAAATGAGAGGAAGGGCGACAATAAAGTAAAAGTGATAGGCACACCAGTATTTGTCCCTAGTGGGGCACACCACTAGGGACAAATACCATTTACTTATGTGATTTAAATGTGGCTGAAAATGCATTCACATAGTGTTCAGTCTTCAGTCAGAATAAGCATATTGCATCAAGTGAAGCATTATATTGTTTTGCATTTGGCCTACGTAGTTGACTCAAGGATTAGAAAGTGTGAATATCCTGACTCTTGCAGTACAACTCACGCGCAATATGTTTCTGCCCTGCTGCGTCACGGCGTAATCACATCACGTCCACAAACTGTGTTGGAGTGTCTTTGAGTTACAATATGAATCAATCCCCTCCTAATTTTCAGTACAGTTACTGTGCTGGAGTGGTGCTGTGTGCTTGTTGGTGCAATGGTTGCTCAGGAAGTAGGACTTCATACTTTAAATAGTGTGTTGCAGTGCAAGCCTGTGAGCCCACCTCTTCAGTTTCCGTGTCCTTAGAAAGACACGAAAACTGTCTTCCTAAGGAAGACATACTAAGTGGTTAGTATGTAGATTACAATCGTCAATGTGTGAATGGTTTGAATTACTGAATGCAGTGAATGTAGACGAATTACCTTTTGTCCCCTCCAGGTAATTTGTAGCATGCTGGGTGCTTGTAAGGGCTAACCAGGTCATGTATACCCAAAGCAAGAGCTGTGTCGGCGGCATTCTAGGCACAAAGTCAAGATTGTTCCCAGTGCTGGTTGGACTCTGCCAGAGCTGAACTCTGTCACTGATCTATTTTGTGACGTTCATGGACAGGACTTTTCTCTTAATGCAGATGTCCATATCTGTTTGGTATTGTATTATAAGACAAATGTTTAATTTCTCTTCATTAGTCAATTTAAGCTTGGGTCTTTGGGTCACCACCTCTTTTTTCGCCAAAAGATGATTTAGACAAAAAAAAAAAAAATCACTTCTGGAAAAATGGGAGACAGCTGGGAAAGGCATGGAGTTGAGACACTGAAGGAAGCTAAGATAGATCGAGGAACGCAAAAAACTAGCAAGATATTACAGAAGAAGTAAACACCCACATATATACAAATCTCAGAGTGCTATTTTATAGGAGCCTTTTTGTTCCTGTAGGATTTCGGGATCATCTAATCAGAGGTGGTTGGTCATACCTCAGACTCATTTTAAAACTCATGAAGATCGGGCTTTTCTGGTTGAGGCTCTGGAAATCTTTAAAGACACTGTCAGACGTTTAATTAGACTGATACCATTCATGCCAGTTTTTATATTCTTGTTTTTATGTTTGTCTCTTTGTGAAGCACTTTGTGATTCTGACTATAATAGGTGCTATTTAAATAAATGTAATTACTTTTATGAGGAGTACACAGATATGCAAATACAGATTGCAAAGAGGTGACAAAAAAATAGGAAATCAGTTCCAAAGATCCATAGAGAGATCAAATGTAACTGAAGCACAATATAAGCTCTTAAATACTGAAAAACAGAACAAAGACTAATTACCTAAATATGAAAAACAAAAGATGGAAAATCCAGAAAGAAGCTAAATACAAACCAAAAGAGCCCACGATTACAGCACTAGCAGTAATGCTAGTTCCTAAAAGTTTTTTTTAGGAACTTGTTACATTTTAATACAGTTTTACTTACACTTTAAACTTACGGGCAAAGCAATCTAAAACTGTAAATAATACCATAAACATAACTTGTCAGGAACTATTATTAGAATTAAACATGTTAAAAAAAGAGGGAGGAAAAAGAAAAGAGAAAAACTTTTCTTGTTTTATGCACATGTTCACACAGGGATGTGTGTCTGTCCCTGAGGGTGTTGTTACCAGTTACTAAATCATTGGTCTATGATATTATCCATTAATCATTACTCTTATTAACAGTAGCCCAGGGCCTAAACTGGCATTTGATAATGAAAGATCCTCAACACATACCTTAACACCTGGACAGGTCAAAGATTTTTGATAGATGCTTTTCTGTCTTTTCATTTATCTCCTCCACTCTTTCTTTTTCTCATTTTTAGACTTATTCTCACTTGCCCTCAACACCGCGCTCCATCTACCCATCTCCACACCCCTCACCTCATTTGACCTCTAAAACTTCCATCCTTGCCTGTTCAGCCATGGCTACCAGTGCCAGTCTAGTGAGCAAGTCACATCGTTCCAAGTCAGAAATGCAGAGAGTCCAACGGGATTAGCGTTTGGAGATTAGCCGTCTTTTCTGAGTCATCACTAATCCATTTCTAAAGCCTGGACAATAGCACACACACACAAGAGTGGTTGTAATAGGATCCCTAGAGAATTGTAAAATTTCAAGTTTCATTCATGTTCACATCATTTTTTCCCCCCTCTTTGGGTATAATGAGCTTTTCCTGGAAAAGAAAAATAGCATCTTTCTTTCTGAGGAGATGATGAATGTGTGATATGAGCTTACTATATAAAATTTTCGAGTTCCTCCCTTTGAATCCACTTTTGAGTCCTGTGTTCACACTCCTGCTGCTGTCTTTTTGTGTCCTTTTTCTCTGATTCTCACCTCCTGCTCTCACCTTCGTCACTTCTTTAAATAGAATATGTGATAGAAAATCTCCGCTCACTTCTTGTTGTCAGTTGTAAGCATAGTTATTGCTCCCCATGTTTATGCCTTGCTTGTGTGTTGTCAACCTCATCCATTAGTGAGAAAATTAATTTAACCCAAAGATACGTATTTATTTTACTATTCAGAGCTGTGAAATACAGTACAGGAACTTTTTGCCTGCCTGTCTGTGTGGATCAGAGTTATCAGCTTTCCTACTGGCCATCTCGCAGGGAAATATTGATTAGTTTGGATCAATGAGGGGCATTATTGTTTTAGAACAGTTCTGCAACACAATAGAAGTGCTAGTTACTCTGTTGTCTCATGTGCCTCATATTAATACTTCTTAATTGCTCTTTTCTTTTAATGTTTTTTTCCACTTGAGGCTAGGTCTAATGGTTTAAAATGTATTCTCCAAACACGGACAATCAATTTAAGCCATAGCACAGCTGAGTCAAGATGCTATTTGTCAGGTGATTGGTAAAGAGTTTCTGCATGTATGGAAGTTGTAGAGCGGAGTACTTCTGCATATGTTTTCTGTGGGATTGAATATGAGAATGTCTCACCTTTGGAAGAAGTATAGTGCTGTGGCTTATCCTCATTTTTATATAGCAGAATCTTGTTTCCATGGGTACCGAATCGTTGAGCTCCAAGGATGTGAAGCAATTAGTGGGGCTTGATGAATGTGTCTGTTTACCACTGCCTGATAGAGCCAAGGCCAGGTGGGAGTGTTCTCCGTGCCTCCGTGTCTACGATTGTGCGTGCGTTCATATTTGTTCCACATGCACAGACGCTTTAATTGTATGACTAATTTTCAGGTCACAACTTCTTGCTTCTGTTTCCCAGTTTAACACTAGGGTGAAGAACACAGCCTGCTTCGACCATCTGGTTCAGGCCAACGTGAGGAACAAGAAGCTGCTGAAAGATGCTGTGCAGAACATCACAGCCAAAGGGATTACAAATTACACTAAAGGCTTTGAGTTTGCGTTTGAACAGCTTTATTCAGTGAGTAAAATATGTTTTCTTGTCTGACTTTAGTCCGTATGGGGAACACAGGACCTGATTTAAGTTTTGAATGAACGTTGCCTCTTTTGTCTTCATTGTTCAGCAGCTTTAAATTGTTGTCTTTACTGCCATCTGCTGGTTGAAAGTAGTGCTTCAGTTTTAGTGTTTGGGCATGGACAGGCAAATTGTGTTTCAAAGGAAGGACTGCAGGAGCTATCCAAATGACAACAGACGTCCCCTGATGTTTCTGCTAAATCTCAAAATAAATCATATTGGTTCAAAACAAATCGTATCACCGCACTTTGATACAGAAAGCACTGCTTTTGTTCATTTTTAAAAAAAATGAAAACATTTTGAAGATGGCTTGAAATGTCAATTTAAAGTGTTACTTGATAAGTATTCAAGTCGGAGGTTAAGACAGTAGGAGCAGATGTTTATTTTCAAGGAGAAGAATGAAAGTGTCTCAACTTAATAGTCCTTGTCTGTTTTTGTTTTGAATAGACTAATGTGAGCAGAGCAAACTGCAACAAGATCATCATGCTGTTTACTGATGGAGGAGAGGAACGAGCTCAGTCCATACTGGAAAAATATAATGCGGACAAAAAGGTACTTGTGGATTCATGTTTCGGGGGCGGGAGGTTTATTTGCATTATGACCCAAATGCTGGTTGAGAGGTAGATGGCAGGTGGAGGAAAAAAAACATAACAGTTTGATTTATTAAAACAGGGGTGTCCAAACGTTTTGCAAAGGGGGCCAGATTTGGTGTGTTAAAAATGTAGGGGGCCGACCTTGGTGGATGTTCTTTACATAGAACAGCAATATATTTAAACAAATTTCAGCAAGCCATTCTGTGTTTTACATTTGCTTTTTTTATTTTAATTTCAGTGATCTTAAGCATGTATTTAGGTTCATTTGAAACATGCATATCATATGCAATTGAATATTCACTTAGCTTCACTTTTTTAACACTTGAACTTTTTTCCAATGGTTAAACAGAAGTAATTGTACTCTTGTGTGGAAAATTACATTTGAAACAAAAAAATATCTCACCATGGCAGTTCAATATTTACAGAATTTTTAAGTAGGGTTAGGGTTATCAACAAGTGCAGGGCTCATTTGAAATATGACATATTAGTAAATGTTGACTAGATTTTTAAAAGTTTATTATCCTGGAGTGAAAACTGAAAACTTGTCTGAATTTCTGACTTATTTTGATCTTTAAAAACAAAAACTAAATTTATTCAGAGACTTATTGTAAATGACTTGTTCAAAGGCAGTGGTATTGATGCGCAAGATTCCGTTATTTAAGTTCACAACCGAGAATGTCTTCTCACACAAATACGTTGAGTAGGGTTGCAACCCGTCCAGGAAAATGCGGAACCGTCCCCGTGTTTGACTGTTCAATGAAGAGTCCCTTAATAAACCGATACGCGATTTGTTCCATATTCTACAAATGTGTATATTTAATAACAAAGAGCAAAGAGGTACCCGAGTACTTTATATAGTAGGCTGCCCCAGTCATTGTTTCACTCACGGTGTTGCGATACCTTGCGCCCAACTGCTTTCTGGGTAACACACACCAACCGACACGCTGCACACCCCCATGAGACTAGGACGACGCGTCCCTTATTTTGATTATTTCTGACAGGTGGCAACCCTAACGTCGACCCAAACAAGCTTAGCATTTTCTTACCAAACCGAATCTCTCGAAAGCTGTCCTTATCCAGCGGTCGTAAAAGTTCGCAAGAGAAAGCTTTCTCTCGCTGGTACCGTCCGCGGCTCTCTACGTCACTCTGCAGCTCAATGAGCTCCAGCTGCAAATGGCTGCTGCCCTCTAGTGGGTAAATGAGGAACAGCATTTAGTGTGTAAGCTACGCCCTGTGCAGGTAACAGTACTGCTGCCCAATGTATTAGTGTGGGCCAGACGTTATTGATTTTATGATAGAGGCTGCGGGCCGGATGAAATTTGACCACGGGCCGCATTTGGTCCCCGGGCCGGACTTTGGACACGTCTGTTTTAAAACAACGTGAAATATACTGCAAAAGTTTAAGTCACAGCACAACGGCCCAAACACCAAGAATGACAAAGTGAGACTTCAGCAGCTCAAAGAGAACAATGACAGCATTTTCACATAATAATAAATTGCGCACTTTCATTTGATTCAATTTGCAAACATTTGGGCATTCACGGAAATATTTACAAACTTGATCATGTCATGAAAATCTTTTTGGTCACATCCAGATCTTTCAGTGGTAAAGCAGCCTCAGTCCATCATGGTATCCCACCATGTTTGACTGTGGGTATGATTTTATTTAACTGAAATTGTGTTAGTTTTAAACCAGATGCACACTTCCCAGAAAGTGTGCATCTTTTCTTCCATCAGTCACTAAATCATTTCCCAAAGGTATTTCGTGAGATGGATCGTCGTGTTCCTTTTAACTGCGGCTTTCGCCTTGGAATGCTCCCACAATCCTATAAATACCTTTTCTTTCTCGTTGTTTTATCATGTATACAGACTTCAACTGGGAAAAGTTAACTGGTGGTGGTGCTATTAAATGTTGTTCTAGATCCTTTTATGACCCATTTTGTGCTGCTCTTGGAGAAATTTTGGTAGGTCAGCCACTCGTGGGGAGGTTTGCCACTTTTCCATGTTTTTCCCATTTGTGGATAAGGGCTTTCATTGTGGTCCATTGTGCCTTAGAAATGGCTTTGTGTCCCTTTCCAGACTGATAAATATCAGTGACTTTGCTGCCCATCTGGTTTTGAATTTATTTAAATCAAGGTATGATGTGTTTCTTTAGAGGTCTTTCAGCCTACTCCATTTTATATCGATCCTATTTAAATTTCTTACTAGAGGTAATTAGTCCTGGGAGTGACTCCTAAAACTGAACCACAAATGTGGTGAGCCACAGCTAATTTATGCTTTACATTTTTTTTTTCACATAGTGACAGGTTAGTTTAGATAGCTTAAATGAAATTGTTACTTGAAAAACTGTTTGCCATCCATACCTGATATTATTTTTTTTAATAAAATGAATCTGTATAAACAGATGTTGTAGACAGCATAATAAAAAAGCTGAAACATAATTATTTTGCAAGAGGATAAATAGCTTTTTTAGACTCTGATAAGGACTTGTCTTTTGTTTTCAGAAACAAAACACTTAATGTCTCGTTCACTTTGGGAAGCGATGAAGGAAGCATGAATTCTCATTACTTTAACCAACTGATCATTTGAGCAGTTCTCTTACTGGCTCAATGTCATTTCACTTGGACACAAATAATTAACATAAATAAAAGTATTCTTCCACTGAGACCTGCCTGCAAAACAAGTAAATATTGAAAAGTATAAAAGAGGGCTACAGAATATGATGTGATGCTACCCATACAGAAAGGCAAAATAAAACAGTTTGTGTAAAATAAAAGCATAGAAATATATAAATAGTTATGGCAGTCTGAACTTTGTGACATTATCCTGCTAGAAGTAGCTATCACAAGATTCAGTTCAATTCAATAACATTTTATTCATCCCAAAGGGACAATTAAAAAGGTGTGGAGAGCAGCAGCAGTGTATACAAACACAGACATATATCCCTCATAAATAAACATCTTACAGTTTAATAAGCAGGTGGGTACCATGTGGTCATAAAGGGATGGGCATGCTCAACAATAATGCTCAGGCATGATGTGACATTTAAATAATGTCTGACTGCTTCAAGCCAAGAAAGTATGCTCCAAAATATTATAGCACCAGCAACAGTCTGAACAGCTGATACAGGTAAGGATGGATCTATGTTGTTTACTTTGACGTTGTTTACTCCAAATTCTAAATCTATCATCACTATGTCCAAATTAAACGGAGAATCATTTGACCAGGTAGCATCTTTCCAATTTGTTTTTATCAATTTTTGGTGACCGTGTAGGAATTTTTGCTTCAGTTTCATCTCATTGACTGGCAGGAGTATCTGCAGTAGTTTCCCATCTTCTTTGAGGCTCAATATGGTGTTTGTTCAGAGATGGTGTTCTTCATGCCTTTGTTGCAACAAATGAATATTGAGCTTCTATTACTTTTCCGCCAACTTGAACCAGTCTCTTAAATCCCCCTTTTATTCCCAATTCTGATGCTCCATTTGAACTTATGTAAGTGGTCTTCACTTATCCCTAAATGCACTGAGTTGTTGCAGTGTGACTGGCTTACTCACCGTTTGAAGAAAGGTGTAAGTTGTCGTTGAGTATGCAGTGTATTTAGTAAACGTGTCTATCAGATCTATTGAGGTGTCATTATTCTTTTTAATATTATTTTCTAGGTCAGAATCTTCACCTTTTCAGTTGGACAACACAACTATGATAAAGGACCCATCCAGTGGATGGCTTGCTCCAACAAAGGTAACACACATTGGTTTCAATTATTTCTCCTCTACAGAAAGAGCATAGTAAACGTTTACATTGGTTGAAAGGAAGAAACCTTTGTGTCATAAGTTATTAATACTTCATTAAAACAACATAATGAAATGCAAGATTATCAGGATCAAATTAGAAATAAGGAAAATCATTTGTAAGTTCAAGTTTTATAGGGGAATAAGAAAAGAACTGTATCATACATTGGCAAAAAAAACAAAACAACAAACACATTTAGACAATATTTTGCCATTCCTCCTTTGTATTTTTTCATTAAATTTGAAAGTGTGATCGTTTACCCAGGTTACTTTTACGAGATTCCTTCCATTGGAGCCATCAGAATAAACACACAGGTGATGTCAGAACATTTTATAGTCTCTTTGAGAGTTTGAGGAATGAATGCCATCTATGAAAGAATGAGGGAAAACATTTTTTGTTGTATGTTAAATTCAGGAATATCTGGATGTCTTGGGAAGGCCCATGGTTCTAGCAGACAAACAGGCCAAACAAGTCCAGTGGACTAATGTCTATCTTGATGCTCTGGTAGGACATTACTTTTTTTCTGTTCTGTGACAATTAGCAAAACATATTTTACTATGAAAATATATAACAGTGCTCTCTCCTGATTCTGCACCAGGAACTAGGTCTGGTCATTACTGGAACACTGCCTGTTTTCAACAGAACAAAGACTGTTGATGACAGGAATGGAGAGGTAATGTAAATACATGAATTCATGGTGTTTGAAGTTAACCTGATAAATACAACTCCTCAATTTTCAAATCCTGTCTTTTTCCACCAAAGCATCAAAATCAGTTGATTTTGGGCGTAATGGCAATTGATGTATCTCTTGACGACATCAAGAAACTCACACCACGCTTCACAGTAAGTGTAATTCATCCACATGAGAAAAAAAGCATTTACTTCATAAAAGTCTTCTGGCCAGCTAGAATGTCCAAAATGAGCTTTCTTTCCCTCTGGAGGCAATATGTGATAAAACAAAATTTTGCTGACTGTCTATACAAAACCATTAACAAAACAGGGTATGCAGTTGCTAATATATGTTCTTTGTTCCAACTTACACTGGTGCTTTGGGACCAGTAAATCCTTCCTACAAGTTTTTAATAATCCATTAACTGCCATTATCCCATACATCCATCATGTTTAGAGTCAGTACTTTGAAGCCTATCCCAGCAAACATGAGTTGAGAGGCAAAGTATACTCTGAGTAGGATGTCAGACCATCACTGAGTCAATACAGGAAAACTATAACAAAACACTGAGTCCCGCCCCTGGACATTTGTGATTCACAAAACAAAGACGTCAATTGTAGCCTGAAATATATATATATATATATATATATATATATATATATATATGTTTGTTTTTTTTCTGAAATGACAATGCTACACATCATTGCACCATGATGCTACCCCTCTTTTTTCATGAATAACAGTATAAATGTGGGTTTTAAGGACTGATTAAAACTGTATTTATTTATCTAGTTATCAATGAGAATGCCACTCCAATTTTGTTACGTTCTACAAACAGAATGACAAAAAAAAAAAAACAACGTATGTCTTATGTCTTTGAGACAAAAAAAAAAAGATAACGTTATGTTCCTCTCCTTTGTTCATTTTTACAACAGATTGGTCCTAATGGATACTACTTTGCTATTGATCCCAACGGATATGTCCTGCTGCATCCCAATCTCCAGCCAAAGGTATCACATCTACATTCCCATATCCTACTGAATTCTAAAATATTCTGGCTCTTCCACACAGCACAGCTTCCACTGTAACATATTGTTAGAAGATGTTATGTAGCCCAGCAGATGGCGAAGGTTTTTTATTTTTTATTTTATTTTTATTTTTTTCATGTTTATACATCTCTTGGTAACAGATCAATCTTCTTGAACAGAATTTATTCCCCAGCTAGAATATAACTGGATGTGATCAGGCCTTAGATGATGACTGGGAGGTCACTTTTGCCATATTGGATTTCATAGATATGGAGACCTGGCAGTGAACTATCATACATGTTTAGAAATAAGGGAGAAAACTAAACTAAGTGGTACATCTTTCAAGGTAATTTTTTCTGGATCTCTAATTAAATTTGTTTTGCTGCTTTTTTTCATATTCCGTTAAAATATTCTAGTTGTTCACATAGTTGTATATATATATTTTTTAAATGCTTAGTATTTAACTAGTAAGTAAACATACAATATGCTGTAAGCTAATGAAATTCTACTCAACGTTAAAACGTTGAGGCCTCCCTAATGCCCTGAGTTTTCTCACAATTTGTCAGATAAATGCAACTGGACTTTCAGCCACTGGCACACATTAAGATACGACCCCGTAAAAATTAGCCTTGACCCCACCAGACTTTCCAGCTTTCTTTTCAACAAATCCCTTTGCAGCTCACTACCTTCAGCCTCAGGCATGCTCGCACTGACAGGTTGTATAAGGGCCATGTGTTGCCCAGAGCTTTAAGCTGGCCTGCTCTGCTCCACGGATCTGACACTGCAGACCACACACACTTCAAGCCAAGCAGCTATGGTTCTAATTATTTTATTTCTTAGCTTAATGCATCTATGGGTGTGGTAATTTTTAGGCTGTCAGTTTGCATTAGTATATACCTGCAACTTGATGTAACAGAAAATAAAATAAATAAATATATAAACATACAAAAGTCATTTTAGACTTTTACAATCTTTGCTCAAGTCTGGCCTATGGCATGTAAACAAGGAAAAATAAGAACGTGAAGTTATAAGGGAACTTTCACAATGAGTACAAGTATGTATACCTAGGTCATTGCCAGTTATAGCCCTGCTCCTCATATACTTAAACATAAAAGTTCATCACTGTACATCTTTTTACAATTTTTTTTTCTAGAAGAGGATTCGTAACAGGAAGCTCAGACTCAATAATAAGTATGCTGTAACATTTCATGAGGTGAGAGAAAGTAGTTGCACTATAGTCTGCTGAAATAGTGCAATTTAGAAAGATTGTTTTGCAGTCCCATAGATTGAGCAGCAGTTGCTTTAGTGAACCACCATGTTGAACATGGTGATTTAATTTACATGTGATGTGCTTTGTAATCCTATCTGAACAATCCCAATTTAAATAGATAATTCAGTTTGATGTGATTTTTTTGGTTACGGTGAAAGGAATTCTTTGTAAGGAAATTGGGTCGTTTTGGTGTTTTGTTTATGCCATTCTAATTTGATAATTGTTTATTCTTTAGTTTCTTTTTTATTAGATCAGTCCTGTTTTTGATTTACTTTAATTCAGTCCTTTCATAATGATTCTAGTTCATTATGTGTTTCTAATTATTATCCTACTTATTCTTCTTCTTAAGTATAGTTATTCTTTAGTGTTAGATTAATTTCCAAGTCCCCTGTGTACTCTCCCTTGCCCCCTGTGCCACTTTCTCTCTCTCCCCTCACACCTGCAGCCTATTTCTAATCACCCTTCTGTTTCTTATTCAGTAATCAACCTTCCCACTATAAATACACTCATTCTCAGTTTCTCCTTTCTGGTTCCTCCTAATCAGGCTACTTCCCCATTTGAGTCTATGTTTTCCTCGTGTCTCCTTGCTGTTTTTCCCCCCCAATGAATGTATTGTTTTTGTTCTGCTCCCTGTGTTCCCTGTGGTCTTTGTAAAAAAAAAAATATATATATATATCTTTATTTTTGGGTCGTTGAACGTTCTTCACCCGCAAACTGCTGTTGCCTTGTGCATTTGGATCCACCTACTTTGCCATTGAGTTGGGACACTTGCACCTCAGAAATTGTGGACATGTCCAGCAAATCTGTCAATGCTTGGCTCAGCTGTAGATAATCATAAGACAGAAACACAGTGCTGACAAACAATAGTTTTGTGTTAAGAAATGAAGCGATATTGTCAATGCAGAGACAATTCATTGTATTTTTTGTAGCTCTATAGAGGTTTCCCTCTTACTTCTCATTTATTACATTTCTTGTGGCCAACACAGATTTAGAAGTTCAACTAGTCATGGCATTGTTTCAGAAGTGTGATTATTTGTCAGTATTGGAAAATGGGTTCAGGTTTCCGATCATATTACTCCACCGAGCAATGTGACCTTACTTTGTAATAAGGCTCCATCAGAGTGATCTCAGGCGAGCTTATTTCCCATTAGCCCTAAGGCAGATACATTGTCTCACTGAATAAGTCAAACAGCAGATTGAGGAATACTGATTGTGACCTTGAGGCCTGTTTAACATCGTAATATGAAAATGTCATCCGAACTTCCTGCATCGCTGCTGTGTTTTTACTTTCATCTCACTCTCCGGCTCACATCACCACGTTTCTCGCTGGCATACAGCGGTTTCTTTCATGTTCTCTCTCTTTTCCTTTTGCTTCTCAATTATTATCTAAGCCATTTTTCCCAATTTTTGGTCATTTTACCTGTTTATATTTGTATTTTATTTTAATTTTCTTTCCCTGCTAGATTTATTTATGATGTATATTATTTTGCAGTTGTTGAATCTCTTGATTTGTTTAATCTATCTTTTCTTGCTTTCCATGTTGAAATTCTTCATCTTCATCATCGTCTTTTGGTGCATTATTTTGCTTATCATCACATGTAAGAAACTTACTTTATTTTTTTGTAGATAAACACTTGATAAATGTTTTTTCTTTGTCCTTTTTGTCTGTCAATGATCTTTATAATAATCCATGTAATGTAAGAATCTATTTCTTACCATTGAAACCATAAAAACAAAACAAAACAAAAACTGTTTAATGCAACAATCTTAGCATATTTTTCCATTTTTGAAGTGAAAATACTGTGGAATATAGGCTGGTATCAGGTTTCACATACTGCTTTTTTATAGAGAAGAACTAGATTACTGCTACCATTTTATATCACTATAAAGTCACTCAGACATATAGGGTTTTTAAGAGGGAACATTAATAGAGTTCAGTGTCACTTTGTATCAAGTCTAATTCATGTCTGTGTTCGAAATAATGACAAAATACTGCCATATGGTGCATGTCCTATGGTTCTTGGGTTCTGGATTTGGTTTGATGTTGGGGGAAATAATTGACATTCGCTCTGCAGAAGAATCTGGTACAGACAACTATAATCTGTGTTATAAATACTTGAATAAAAAACAAGGATTCCTTGTTACCTGAAACGTTTGAAATCTGTGATATTCAGCTACTTTAGGTCACAGTTTTTCTTAAGAGTATGCTTGTCACCGAGTTCATTTTAGGAAAAAAGCCAGTAAATAGCCAGTTACTAAGTTTTGAAAAATAGTGGAATATAGCTGGAGCTTTAGAAATATTTTTTTCTGAGCTTTTTAATTTTATTGTGATTTAAATCTTTGCCGTGGTAAGAGGCTGACGACCAAGGTTTGCAATGTTACTTTAGAAAAACTTGGAGTTAAAGATTTCTTTGTTTCCCGTTAATCTTCTGTTATTAGATTGTTTGTATGTGGCTGCCTGAAACTTCATCATGTTTCAGTTCAAACTATTATCTCTTCTACAGAATCCTAAATTTCAGGAGCCTGTGACCTTGGACTTTCTTGATGCTGAGCTGGAAAATGACATAAAAGTGGAGGTAGTGTGTCCAGACTAATAAATCACAACTGCTTGGGAAGAGCTAGAAAGATAAATACCTGCATAATATAAAAAAAAAAACTGTCTTCAAATATATTTTCAAATATACCAGCTATTCTGTCTCTTTTTCACGTTTAACTTGATCACTTCAGATTTCTATTTCACAGATAAGAAGAATGATGATCGAAGGAGAAATAGGAGAAAGTACTATTGATACTTTGGTTAAAACTCAAGATGAGGTAAGAGGTAATGGTAGAAATGCTTAGTTTTAACGGTCTCAATGAAATATTTGTTGTTGTTTTTTATATGATCTGTAAATGCACAGCTCACATTGCAGTTGTATTTTCTGTACGACTACAAACAGCAGTTTAAAGATGGCTTATTGCTCCTCATGTGGGAATCCTCATTTTATTGCAAGGCAGCCGCAATGCTATTGAACAGTTTATTTCATCACAATGCTCCTACCACGGGTAACAAATCTGCAATAAGATGTTTCCCCACAATCTGTGGAATTTCAGTAAATAGTTCTCCGCTTCTCCAATGCAGCCTTCACAACTTTGATCGGCTTATCAGAAATGGGTGATTTCTAGCAATGTGTTGCACACTGTCGAGCACTCCATTCATGCACACAAAATCCAAATACTGCCTTCATCATTGATCGCCAAGTGAAAACAAGTCACAAAGAAGGTCATCAAGGGCAGATTAAAATTCTGCTGAAATCTCAAAGCATGGTCAGAAAAAAAATTAGTTCAGCGATATGTTCCTTTTTATTTCTGTCTTCTGATTTTTTTTGAGACATCCAGTTATTCATTCGTCTGGAAAAAAGGTTAGCACCTCTGAGTACTGTACCATACCAGCTGTAAAATATCCTGATTGATTCCATGTGTAGGGTTACTTAACAGCCAAGAGAGCTGACTTAGAAATCTTCCAAAGAACACTGCTAAAAAATATATTATGAAAATGTCCTTCAACTACATTTGCACAATTTGCTGATTATCTATTTTTTCTTTCTCTGTGGAAACACCTGTAATCTGTTTTTGAAACAAGGTGATTAAGAAGAGGCTCGGGACCATAACATCAACAGTTGATATCAATCAATCAACAACACATAAATTTACCAGAAATGTGCCGAGTTGTGAACTAACTACAATCAAAACTAAAAACAAAGTAGGGTGTCGGCCAAATGACTCACTGTTTGATAGCAGCTAAAATGGGCTCACTGCTGTTACTTTAGAAAATGTGTAACACAGGCTGCTCTGCTAATTACCAGGCAAACAGCAGCGCATCGCTGAAGTTTATTTGGTGATTAGCTATCTTTAATAAACTTTTTCAATCAGATAATAAGCTGCCACCTGTCCAGAATTCGTTCAAAAATGGCATCTTATCCAGTCGGGACGATCCTACGAGCGAGACAAGTGAAGAGCTGACAAACCTCCAAAAACTAAATTTTCTGCTTCAAATTCTCTTCTGTGGAGGGTCTTCTTTAGTAATAGTGCAACACTTCTAGTAGGAATTTAGAGTATTATATAATACAGCATTTATCAATTCAGATCAAGTTTATTTAATCAAGGGCTATACATGAAACAATGTTATGTTGGAAACAAAGCAACATTTGTTTTGTACATAGATTTTCTAGCCAAAGGCTGATTTCACATTTAGCCTTCGTTGAACTTGAGGACGTTTTTGTTGTTGTAACTTTCTAATGAATAAAACACTTATCAACATTTTTAAGGAATTATCATCCATGTTTTGGATGAAAGATCTTGTCCCATGGTTCATTGATTCATTTTTTTGATTGTTTGAAATTATAAATTACTTATAGTGAACTGGTGTGTGTATTCTTTTGGCAGAGATATATAGACAGAGGGGTAAGAACCTACACATGGGCTCCAGTCAATGGAACAGACTACAGGTGAGACAAATGATGAAGCTGATGAAGAATCCTGTTTAACAAAGCAGGGACTCATCTCCTGTTTGTATCATCCCACCAATGAGTTAGTTTACACTTAATTATTTTATACACACACACACACACACACACACACACACACACATATATATAACAACTAATCCCACTTTGATCTGTTCTGCAGCCTGGCCCTTGTTTTACCTAAATACAGTGAAAACTTCATTCAAGCTAAACTTGGGGACGATATAAAACAAGCCATCTGTGAGTACAAGATTCACATAAACAGATTCATGACATTCAGCCCGGCTGGTTTCTCAAAGATTATCTTGCGTTTTTGTTTTACTCTTGAGTATCTGTAGTAGTGTTTGCTGCAAACACAACCAAGCTTTTGTATTTTCAGCTCAAATGCCTGAAGCCCCACTGTGCTGTTCTTTTGTAGTTCAACCCACTGGTCAGTGGATCTTTACTCCCACGCAAACTCCTCAACATTTCTTTCCCCTCAAGTACCTGACTGGAGCGTTAAACCTTTTGATCGTTTCTGCTTTGGACACTTCTCTACCTCCTTGCTCCCTTCATCTGGCTCTCATCTGGCTTAGAGTATAGTGAACGTTTCCACATCTTGTCATTGTCTCTGCTACTAAATGGTTTTTCTTTCTCCACATGTCACAGTTACAGAAGTGTTTCTATAGCCAATAGCAGTTTTGTTTTTGTCTTTAATTAGGAATTTTCTGTCTTATTTTTCACCCAGAAATAATCTACTTCAATCCACCATCTCAGCTTGTTTTGCCTTAGTCTTCCTTCTCCCTTCATTTGGTATTCCTTTTCTTCATCCTTTTATTTATTTATCTTTGCTGTGCCTAAACTTCCAAGGCTTTCTCAAACTGATGCAGCCAAGCTGTCTTCTCTAAAGGATGACAATATACATAAAATATTGGACAGCTGCATAATGATGTCATGTAAATGTACATACTGCATCATATAGGTGTGTCTCTAACGCTTGTACATTTTATTGAATTTTTTTTTTAACTTTTCCTCTTTATCCTTCTTATCTGCTGGAATTTGAAAGCTTCACCTTGGGGCAAGTACTCCCTATTTTTGTTCTTCTATCTCCCTCCAATGCAGTGATCACCGCAGGAGCCTTTTTCTTTTTTTTATTATTTATGTTTGTATGGTTCCATGTTACTGACTCAATTCTCAAGTAGTTTAAGTTGAAATAATTTGTTAAAATACGTAACCTTTAAATTGTTTTCATAGCTGTAATTCCAATTGTTGGTGAAAGAGAGCAGAGTCTGAATCCTGTTTAAAGTCACTTTTTGAAAAATTACCTTGATGTGCATTTGTTTTTCAGTTAACATCGCAACTAGACCTGTCTGTCTCCAATACTTTTCCTTTTTCCTGCTTTTAGTAACAGGAGATTTTAAGTGCTTAGCAACTGGAGGGGTAATTCTGCAGAAATGTTAATTGTAGTTTGAAAAAAAAATAGGGAGGACTGTTACTTTG
Source organism: Poecilia formosa (assembly GCF_000485575.1). NCBI lineage: Eukaryota > Metazoa > Chordata > Actinopteri > Cyprinodontiformes > Poeciliidae > Poecilia > Poecilia formosa. The sequence goes on along the minus strand of NW_006799952.1, from coordinate 3,398,745 downwards.
ATGAAGAATATAAGAAAAAAAAAATCTAAACTGAACATGCCATGTTCTGGTTTAAATGAAACTTTCATAACTTTGACATGACGCCACAAAGTATAAACAACTAATGGTGCAGTAATTCCATCAAATGAGATCTCTGAGAGACGGTTAGTTTCAGCCTCCATTTCACTATTCCTCTACAGAGTCTGTCACTGTGCCATAAACGCTGTCAGCACATTTACAGGCCTGTTAAAGAAAGCAACACACCATGCCTTACAGCTGCAGACTACTCTGATGGCGATTTGGGACTCTAAAGTTCTCTGTTCAGCCGTATAGGGTTTCACTTTGGAGCCAGACCACCTAAAGCTTCGTCTATCTTATCAGTTTCATGGAGTAGGTGGTTTCTGCAACCACTCACCTAATAGATGCAGTGGTAAGAGTCTCTTGAAAGGGTGTAATGATTGAACATATTTTTTTCATGACTATGAAAGGAACATTTGTATTTGTAGAGTAAATTACCTTATACACGGGGAGAGCAGACGATGTTGGATGAGGAAAAAGACCAAGAAAAAAGAATGACAAAATCCATTAAACATAGACGTTCAGACTAGTCTATAGCGACAGAGTGACAATGAATCTGCTTGTTATGTTTTATATGAATGAGGTTGTTTTATCCTACACCAGATTTCCAAGACCCCAAGGAAAGTGAGTGCTCAGTAATTGCTTTCACAGACTGCACCACATGAGTCAATATATCTTAAAGGGATTGTCCAAAAGTCTTCAGTTTAAGAGACCAGAGATTGATGACTATTGATGTCTGTCATGTCATTTATGAGATAAGAATAACAAGATGGTATTTTAAATGAAATACAGAGATGGGGAAAGGAAAGTTTTAGTGAAGAATTCTACCTTGCATTTGTTATGTTTTATATGAACAAGATCTTTGATAAGTTTGGGATTTAGCTTTATCATAACCTACATCACACAGTCATTTTTTTAAATTTTTTTTTTATTTTTACCTTTCAGTAACAATGTTCTCTCATTGCAAAGTAGATTGTTCATTACCTGTGGGAAATATCCACACGATTCATCATCTTTATACATGTATGACATAATTTGCCAGATGATAAATGCATTTTGACCACCCTTTGTCTTTTTTTCTTTTGCCGCTGCCTTATTCTTCATCCCTTGGGTCACAACAGGGGAAGGAGGTAAGTATTTCTCAGGCCGTTACTCACTCATACTTTTCTTTCACTCTTTCTCTGGGTCTCTCTGCTGTGGAGAATTATCCGTTCTCCATGCTGAGTTCTTGATGTATGAGGTTAAAGAAGAGTCAGTGAGTTGAATTCATGAATTCCATTTAGTAATACCAAAATACAGCTGGTCCATTTCTCATGCCACCTTTAGGAGTTAGCAAGACAAAATGGCAACCAAGAACAGTTTGTGATCTGCTTTGTTAGCCTCTGTCTAAGCTACGCCCTCAAGGGGACGTTCCCTAGTGTGTCATTCCCTCTAACCCTAGCTCTCATTTGCATTTCCTAACATGTCATTTCCTTTAGGTTTAGCTTAGCAACGAGCTAGTAGAGGTAGAAGGAAAACACATAATTATTTATTATCAACCACTACTTTAATTTATCTTCTCATATCTGTCCAGGATGTTTTATAACTTTGAGGCTTTTGCGATATGTTAATTTCTGTCTCGATGTAACAACAGTAATCTTTTGTAGAAAAAAAAAAAATCTGTTTTTAAAAACGTATGCGGATCAGTCATCACATTGTGAACACCAACATTTTTGTGGGATTTCAGCAGCTGAATCTGTATCCTCAATGAAATCAGATTTTGTACCCATTACTGATGTTAGATCACAACTGATTCACATCTAATAAGTTTGAAAGAGCTGATTTTGATTATTTGAATGAATACTAACAAAGTTTGATTATTTGTCTAATTCACAAAGCCTTCACAAAAAAAGATGTGCAACTCAAACTGCTGCTACCAAACTAAAGTGTCTGTCTGTATTGTCATAGTTTCACCACATTTGAGAAGATGCATTGAGGAGAAAAGTTGCTGATATCTATGTAAATTTATATAGGTAGAACCAAGGCACATAGTGGCACACAGTTAACATCAACAACTAACCATCTCCAGGAAGGTAGTTGTAGTCAATTAGCTGTGCTTATAGCTTTTCAAAATGTGGTAGAAATGTCATAAAAGGTTTATGTACTCCATGTTCAAAGATCTGGACTTGAAAATGCGTCATATGGTCTCTTTATTATACCAATAAATATTTGCAGCAAGTCTCTAAAATCTTGTTTTTGCTATTATATATTAAATATGTAAGCTTTACTTTAATATTCCAACAAGTATTTTTTTTTTCACATCGATAAATTAACATAACTAAAAATATATATATTTCAACTCGTTTAATTTCTCCCTATCTTTCAAATGGTTAATGCTGGTTTTATAGTTTGAATACTGCAAAATAGTCACAAGTTCATTGCTTGAAAACAGAACTGGAGCCATCTGTAAGTTTTAAAGTTGTTTCTCTTATAATGATTAGTTGGCATTTTATTGCTAAACAACATTCCTTTTAATTGTATAATGGAAGTCTTCCAAACCAAGGATAGGCAGGGTAAATAAAAGTTCATGAAAATTTGCTTTGGTAAAAAACAGCCCATGATTTGTTGTTGAAACATGTTACAATTATTTTTCTCTTACAGAGAATCAATTAAAGCGACAAATTATTTCACCTTCTTTTGGAATGTAATGCTTTAGAAATGATATCCCAAACTTGTTACTTGTTAGTTATTGGCTCAGTCTCTGATTCTTACGATTTTGAATTGATGTGCTTCATCTGCCGTGACCTTGGAGTTTGCTGTGAGGAAGCATTTTTATATTTTTCTGTGTCACCTTTTTGACTGGGAAAAATTGATTTCACCTACTCAAGTCAAAGAGCATGTTTGCACGAACATATCATTTGATCTTTTCAATTTGTGAATAATGAGATGGAGGTAAAAATGGTGCACTTGCTGATTACTATTGACTACAAATGTGAGATAGACAGCTACTTTGAGGGAGTGCTGATAAGACATGGGAGAGCTTATTAGCCATCAAAACCCCAATGTGGTAACAGTACTCCTTCAAAGTGAAGAATGCGTTGTAGTAAGATGAGCTTTGCTCATTTTATCTTTTCGTGACCATAATGTTATGGTTGATCGGTACACACAAATATACATACATACATGTATAAATAGTGTTACTGCCTATGAGCCTAAAACAGGGACTCTTTGTTTTCAAAGCCATGGAGACTATTCAGCTGGATAGGTTTGACGAGTTTGGCTATACTTACATTGCTCCAAGGTGAGTAGGCTTTTTATTATTATTACCAGTCATTTAAAAGGAACGACAGCAAAAGACAGGGGAATGTTATTTAAACTGAACAATGTTTCTTCAGGGAATACTGCAAAGAGGTGAAGCTGTCTCTCAACAATACCCAGTTTCTTCTCGACTTCAACCAGTACATTGACAGAAGTACTGCAGATGCATGTGAGTCATGCGCCTCTTTCACTGCAACTTCATTTGGCACATTTGTAGCAGTTTTGTTCGTTTCATGCATTATTTGTTTTCAGTTTTAATTTTAGAGACATTCCCCTGAAGTTTCTCCCTCCCAAAAAAATTGCAGTTTGTTGTCATAAATGGTCCTGAGCAAATTTTTGTCTAAGTATATAAATAGCACATGCATGGTACGCTTTAGTGTTTACTGTGGTGGAGATATCATATCCATTTTAGATATTATGATCTCAAAGCGGTTATGGTATAAACGGGATGACTTCACGGTCATCAACTAGATTTCCTAGACGCACAATGCGGTCATGTTGTGTGACTCACGGTTCTTGATTTGTTGCCCTCTAATGTATCTCAGCATGAATATAATTCAGCATTATCCAGCTAATGGGTTACAGTAACATTGATCCATTTTCACTCGAGGTCAAATCAAATACTTTGGGATTGATGTTGTTCCTACGTTTGCTATTTTGAATCTTCATTAAAAGATAGTGGCAGCATTTAAAGCAGCACTTGAGGAAACGGTGGTGGAAGCGTGTAGGTATTTTAAAAGCACTGGCGCAGATGATCATTTCAGAAAGAATTTCCCTTGACATGGAGGCTGAAACTCAATCCCTTGTCATCATCTGCCGTCAAACAGCCAGTGCTTCACAAAGTACTGTCTGATCTCTAACATATAATGGCCAGTCAGGTCACCCTGCTGGATGATTTACTGAAAAATGCTATGAAGTCTTTTTTTTTTTCCACAGTATATTTAAAAAAAAGAGTAAAAGAAGAGTTGGCTGCTACTTTTTACTGGCTATTACGTTTACATTGTGGATCACTGGTATTCATACAGTTATAAACAGATGTGGGTTGTGGATTTAGTGTACCAGTGGCATATGACCAGTATCCCTCATACATGGGATAGCCATTCTCCCTGCCTATATCTATCAACGCTGCCTTTATTTCTTTTAAAATAAATCATTTCCCATGTAATGTGGTGTTGTAACATTATTAATATGTGAAATTTATCTTGTCTTTTATCCACAGGCAACGAGTCCCTCGTGAAACGACTCATCCTGGACGCAGGCCTGACAGCTGAGCTGGTTAAAGTTTGGAAAGAGCAGTCAGTGTGAGTGCCAAGCATTACAGTTTTAAATGATTTAAGTCATTTAAATATGGAATCTCCTTTGCATTTCTCAACCATGAACAGCCTTGGTCAAATGAAAATAATATCTGCTTATATTTCATTCTATGCTACATTTTCACATTCTTTCTCTGAACTTTGAGAGCTGATGCTTGTTTCATGCTCCATTTGTTGGCAAACAAAGCCAAAGTTTTTAGCTTTTTTTTTCCCTCTATTACGGGTGATTTGGTCTAATCTTTCTAGTGAAACATGATGAAAGCATATAAAAAAAAGCATATTACACCAAGCACACTGAACAGAGCCATGGCATGCTTTTTTGAGAGGAAAACAAAGTAATTACATCAGTGTGTTGGCTTTTATTGTGTTTCCATATGTTTGAAATCATCTCAGGTTTTCACGTGTTTATCATTAGAACATACAAAACAAAGACCAGTGACCAGGCTTAAATGTAAATGAATATCTTTAGCTTCAAGAGGTAGCACACCACTTGTTTTGCAATTGACTGTGTCATTAACTTTCAGATGTAATTTGGTGCTATTTTCTCTTCTCAGAGATGGAACAGTAGCAAGGTTTGTTGCAACAGATGGAGGAATCACTAGAGTTTATCCGAGAAGGTATTTTTCCATCATTCCTTTTTTTTTATTTCTGTTCAGGGTGTAGTCCTATATGTACTCATATTGGAATGTCATGACACAGAAAAACGTAAGAGATTCATGCAGTAAGACATCACAAAAGTCACAGGCAAATCACCACACCAGAATAGCATTTTTTTTTCCTCCTGCCCTCTTTATTGATGTTGAGTGATGCAACAGAAAATGAGTGGATTTAGCTGTAGTAGTAGTAAACAGTAAAAAAAAAGTTATCAGTTGACCTGACTTGTGATTTTTTTAGATTGTACCTCATGTGGCAAATAATTAGATTCAAGTAATAATGACATGTGAAAGACTGAAGTGAGAATTAATGTACTACAGAATATTATCCCAAGACAAAAACATTAAAAAGAAATGTCAAATTAAGTCTGTAACATTATGTTTTAAATTGTAGGGTTTTTTTTTTCTTTTCCAGTCAGGATCAGGAAGTTAGAACTATCACATGAGTGCAGTAACTTGCACTCAGTTCCCGCACCATGCAGAGAGACTTAACAAACTGGCACCATACAGAGAGACTTAAAGATTCGTTGTGCTTAGCCAAGTCTACTTGTAGCTCATCACAGTTTGACAGTTTGAACAACTGCAGTTTGAAAAACATAGGTTCTGGCTGCATTTGTGCTTAATGAAGCCGTGTCTGTTCTGCTTCATTATTACTCTGACTCATCAAGGGCATCAACCCTTGAATTCCTCTGAACATCTGTTAGGAGAAAGCATTTTTATTAGTGAATCATGCAGTGATGCAAATTGCATCACTGCATGCAATGCAAATTGCACTTCTCTGCACATATTCAGTTCATGTTTTAAGCCCCTTTAAGTTGATATTTATCTTAAAGGGGCAGTGTTATGTATTTCCAGGCATAATGCACCAGTTTATACCGCAGTCGTGTAACTATGTTCCCTCAGTTGTTTTAAAAAGCTTTATATATCAAATATGACTTCAAATAAATTTGACTTTATAATTTAACTTCCTAAAATTGGGCCTTTGTCTCTTTTTTAAACTCTTGTTCTTTCTGAAAGTCTGCCTTCAGAAAGTCATCACGACAGTCCATCCAAGAGGTTTTCACACCTGAACGAAAGCCAGGGGAGCCTAAAGTATTTCTCAAACATGAGTGAAAGTTTTTTGATGAGGGAGTAACATCATGACATGATATAAAGATCAAAAAGTTCATTTTATATAATGCTGCCCCTTTTTGACCATTTCTCAAACCAACTGACTTAATTCAAACAAACGGTGATAATTATAACCTAAATGTGAATCCACATAAAATACTCTTGTCGTTTATTTGTACTAAATTTGCCAATATTGCTTTAACATAATGATGTTTTTAGTGCTGGAGAAGAATGGACAGAGAATCCTGAGACATATGATTCCAGCTTCTACAAGAGGACGTTGGATAATGAAATATATATATTCACAGCTCCATCTTTTAACAGTAAGTGTGTATGTGTTAAGGTCTTAAATAAGGTCTTGTGTACTGTGGATGTGCTCCACTGCCTTTGGACGTGATCCCAACATTATTGGCAACCATTAGACTTTTTGGCCTGTTTGATATTGCTCACTTTATCCTTGTTCTTCTCCTCCTGGGCTTTTCGGCACACATCCCCACCATCACTCCCCTTTCCTCTGTATACATCCTGTCATCCCCCACTGATCTTTCTAACAGACATCAGCACTGGCAAATGTCAGTGCTACAGCTACAGCACTCTTGACTGAATTAACACATGTTCTGTTTTCATAAACTTTACTCATAAATTACAGGGGGGAGGGAGTGGGGAGATGGATGAAATTATCTACAAAGAAAATCCATTATTTGTTTATTTAATCTTTATGCAGAGTGAAAAATAATCCCAAACACATCCTGTCAAACATTTGTTCAGGTAGTGACAAATAAAAGTGTTCATCTTTCCCTGTGCAACTGTTTGAAACTGCAGCAGAGGTCAGGGAGCCTGTGTCCGAATCGGGTATCCTGGTGAGCAAAGCAATAGACCTTGTCATCGATAAAGTCATGCTCAAACCAGCAGGTCAGTTTTACCAAAAAAAAAAAAAAAACAGAGTGATTATTTATTTTTTTCCCCTGCTCATCACGACTGTTTCTGTGTTTTATGATTTGCTCCTTAGTGGTGGGAGTAAAACTCAATGTTTCATTCTGGATGAGCAGTTTTATCAATGCAACGCTGAAACTTAATGTAAGTACTATAAATAAAATTTACTGTAGGACTATGCTATGTTAAAGTCACTTGGGGGATTCCGTATAAAGTAAATGCTAATTGTTGCAAATTTGTCATCTTGTAGTGCAAAGATGAGATTTGTGGCTGTCTCAGGAATGACAAGGTACAACAATTTACACTAAATATTGTTTGTAAAACAGCATACATTAACTGGAGTGTCATGGTACCCTATTATTGTTTTATAATTGATGTACTTATCTTTTGCAGCATGTGGATTGTGTAATATTGGATGATGGAGGATTTCTGCTCATGTCTAATCAAGAAGAGTATATTTCCTTGGTGAATACCTACTAACACTTATGTTACATTAAATTATCTTAGCTCCTCATTTTTTGCTGGGCATGTGTAAGCCTTTAATTTGCTTTTAGTCATGCTTATTTTAATTTAACTTAGTTTTTTCTTAAATTGTTTTATATGATCTTATCGTTTAGCTTGTCATAGCTTATCTTGAGCTCTTAGCTTATTTTATTTTATCTCTCTCTCTTTTTTTATTTTACCATATTTTAGCTTGGAATTTAATCTGTGTCTTATTATAAGAGTGTGTTATTCCAGAGTAAGAAAATATCTGATGGAACTTTAAGATACAATTTACTGTTGCTTTTATTTAGTTCTACTTCTCAACACACTTGGTTATGTTTGCTTTTGTCATAATCAGTTCCATATACTGGATACATTAATGTCTTATAGCATCAGTAAGTCATAAGAATGGCCTAACTTCTTTGCTCAGAGCTGTAGTCTAACAGGACAGCAGAGTGTCCTTGTCTGAAGTAAAGCACAAGTCACCGGACAAGGTTCAAAGAGAAGGCAGATGAGTTTTAGTCAGTAATGGAGGCTGCAGTGAAGTTTGTCTCCTGTGAATTTAAGAGGTCTGCTCCACAACGTAAACTCTGGTCCTTTTTGTCTGCCCTGTGCCCCTGCCACTCTAATTTATGTTAGAGTGGACTTGAAAGCAGTTCATGTCATTCAAAACAGGGCATGTGCTATCTTTGATACCCATTTTTAAGGAATGGTTTTGTGTTGCTTCTTATGTTTTGATTTTGCTTATTGTTTTAAAATCACAGACACAATTTTGAATGACAGAAGAAAAATATATAACTGACTTAGACATAATAGGACCGAGCGCCAAACGTATTTATGAGCTGGGATTAGCAATACAGTGTTTTACTTTTCTGTTCCTAAACTCTTCTAGATAGGTCAGTTCTTTGGCGAGGTTGATCCGGTGCTGATGATAAACTTAGTCAACACATCCCTTTACTCCTTCAACAAGACATATGACTATCAGTCTGTGTGTGACCCAGAGAAGGACAACAAGGCAGCAGCAGGACCTCGCTCCATATATGTGGTCAGTTACGTGTTCTATGCATGAACATGCTTTCATTTATTGGTGACCAAGTACTTCTAAGTGTCTGTTCTAATCTTTTTTTTTTTTTTCCACAGCCTACTATTGCAGACTTCCTCAGCATAGGCTGGTGGGCTTCCAATGCTGCTTGGTGAGTGCTCAGATTCCGTTCTTGTGTTGTTTGTTTATTTATGTTGGCANAGAAGTGTTTCTATAGCCAATAGCAGTTTTGTTTTTGTCTTTAATTAGAAATTTTCTGTCTTATTTTTCACCCAGAAATAATCTACTTCAATCCACCATCTCAGCTTGTTTTGCCTTAGTCTTCCTTCTCCCTTCATTTGGTATTCCTTTTCTTCATCCTTTTATTTATTTATCTTTGCTGTGCCTAAACTTCCAAGGCTTTCTCAAACTGATGCAGCCAAGCTGTCTTCTCTAAAGGATGACAATATACATAAAATATTGGACAGCTGCATAACGATGTCATGTAAATGTACATACTGCATCATATAGGTGTGTCTCTAACGCTTGTACATTTTATTGAATTTTTTTTTTAACTTTTCCTCTTTATCCTTCTTATCTGCTGGAATTTGAAAGCTTCACCTTGGGGCAAGTACTCCCTATTTTTGTTCTTCTATCTCCCTCCAATGCAGTGATCACCGCAGGAGCCTTTTTCTTTTTTTTATTATTTATGTTTGTATGGTTCCATGTTACTGACTCAATTCTCAAGTAGTTTAAGTTGAAATAATTTGTTAAAATACGTAACCTTTAAATTGTTTTCATAGCTGTAATTCCAATTGTTGGTGAAAGAGAGCAGAGTCTGAATCCTGTTTAAAGTCACTTTTTGAAAAATTACCTTGATGTGCATTTGTTTTTCAGTTAACATCGCAACTAGACCTGTCTGTCTCCAATACTTTTCCTTTTTCCTGCTTTTAGTAACAGGAGATTTTAAGTGCTTAGCAACTGGAGGGGTAATTCTGCAGAAATGTTAATTGTAGTTTGAAAAAAAAAATAGGAAGACTGTTACTTTGATGAAGAATATAAGAAAAAAAATCTAAACTTGAACATGCCATGTTCTGGTTTAAATGAAACTTTCATAACTTTGACATGACGCCACAAAGTATAAACAACTAATGGTGCAGTAATTCCATCAAATGAGATCTCTGAGAGACGGTTAGTTTCAGCCTCCATTTCACTATTCCTCTACAGAGTCTGTCACTGTGCCATAAACGCTGTCAGCACATTTACAAGCCTGTTAAAGAAAGCAACACACCATGCCTTACAGCTGCAGACTACTCTGATGGCGATTTGGGACTCTAAAGTTCTCTGTTCAGCCGTATAGGGTTTCATTTTGGAGCCAGACCACCTAAAGCTTCGTCTATCTTATCAGTTTCATGGAGTAGGTGGTTTCTGCAACCACTCACCTAATAGATGCAGTGGTAAGAGTCTCTTGAAAGGGTGTAATGATTGAACATATTTTTTTCATGACTATGAAAGGAACATTTGTATTTGTAGAGTAAATTACCTTATACACGGGGAGAGCAGACGATGTTGGATGAAGAAAAAGACCGAGAAAAAAGGACAAAATCCATTAAACATAGACGTTCAGACTAGTCTATAGCGACAGAGTGACAATGAATCTGCTTGTTATGTTTTATATGAATGAGGTTGTTTTATCCTACACCAGATTTCCAAGACCCCAAGGAAAGTGAGTGCTCAGTAATTGCTTTCACAGACTGCACCACATGAGTCAATATATCTTAAAGGGATTGTCCAAAAGTCTTCAGTTTAAGAGACCAGAGATTGATGACTATTGATGTCTGTCATGTCATTTATGAGATAAGAATAACAAGATGGTATTTTAAATGAAATACAGAGATGGGGAAAGGAAAGTTTTAGTGAAGAATTCTACCTTGCATTTGTTATGTTTTATATGAATAAGATCTTTGATAAGCTTCGGATTTAGCTTTATTATAACCTACATCACACAGTCATTTTTTTAAATTTTTTTTTTATTTTTACCTTTCAGTAACAATGTTCTCTCGTTGCAAAGTAGATTGTTCATTACCTGTGGGAAATATCCACACGATTCATCATCTTTATACATGTATGACATAATTTACCAGATGATAAATGCATTTTGACCACCCTTTGTCTTTTTTTCTTTTGCCGCTGCCTTATTCTTCATCCCTTGGGTCACAACAGGGGAAGGAGGTAAGTATTTCTCAGGCCGTTACTCACTCATACTTTTCTTTCACTCTTTCTCTGGGTCTCTCTGCTGTGGAGAATTATCCGTTCTCCATGCTGAGTTCTTGATGTATGAGGTTAAAGAAGAGTCAGTGAGTTGAATTCATGAATTCCATTTAGTAATACCAAAATACAGCTGGTCCATTTCTCATGCCACCTTTAGGAGTTAGCAAGACAAAATGGCAACCAAGAACAGTTTGTGATCTGCTTTGTTAGCCTCTGTCTAAGCTACGCCCTCAAGGGGACGTTCCCTAGTGTGTCATTCCCTCTAACCCTAGCTCTCATTTGCATTTCCTAACATGTCATTTCCTTTAGGTTTAGCTTAGCAACGAGCTAGTAGAGGTAGAAGGAAAACACATAATTATTTATTATCAACCACTACTTTAATTTATCTTCTCATATCTGTCCAGGATGTTTTATAACTTTGAGGCTTTTGCGATATGTTAATTTCTGTCTCGATGTAACAACAGTAATCTTTTGTAGAAAAAAAAAAAATCTGTTTTTAAAAACGTATGCGGATCAGTCATCACATTGTGAACACCAACATTTTTGTGGGATTTCAGCAGCTGAATCTGTATCCTCAATGAAATCAGATTTTGTACCCATTACTGATGTTAGATCACAACTGATTCACATCTAATAAGTTTGAAAGAGCTGATTTTGATTATTTGAATGAATACTAACAAAGTTTGATTATTTGTCTAATTCACAAAGCCTTCACAAAAAAAGATGTGCAACTCAAACTGCTGCTACCAAACTAAAGTGTCTGTCTGTATTGTCATAGTTTCACCACATTTGAGAAGATGCATTGAGGAGAAAAGTTGCTGATATCTATGTAAATTTATATAGGTAGAACCAAGGCACATAGTGGCACACAGTTAACATCAACAACTAACCATCTCCAGGAAGGTAGTTGTAGTCAATTAGCTGTGCTTATAGCTTTTCAAAATGTGGTAGAAATGTCATAAAAGGTTTATGTACTCCATGTTCAAAGATCTGGACTTGAAAATGCGTCATATGGTCTCTTTATTATACCAATAAATATTTGCAGCAAGTCTCTAAAATCTTGTTTTTGCTATTATATATTAAATATGTAAGCTTTACTTTAATATTCCAACAAGTATTTTTTTTTTCACATCGATAAATTAACATAACTAAAAATATATATATTTCAACTCGTTTAATTTCTCCCTATCTTTCAAATGGTTAATGCTGGTTTTATAGTTTGAATACTGCAAAATAGTCACAAGTTCATTGCTTGAAAACAGAACTGGAGCCATCTGTAAGTTTTAAAGTTGTTTCTCTTATAATGATTAGTTGGCATTTTATTGCTAAACAACATTCCTTTTAATTGTATAATGGAAGTCTTCCAAACCAAGGATAGGCAGGGTAAATAAAAGTTCATGAAAATTTGCTTTGGTAAAAAACAGCCCATGATTTGTTGTTGAAACATGTTACAATTATTTTTCTCTTACAGAGAATCAATTAAAGCGACAAATTATTTCACCTTCTTTTGGAATGTAATGCTTTAGAAATGATATCCCAAACTTGTTACTTGTTAGTTATTGGCTCAGTCTCTGATTCTTACGATTTTGAATTGATGTGCTTCATCTGCCGTGACCTTGGAGTTTGCTGTGAGGAAGCATTTTTATATTTTTCTGTGTCACCTTTTTGACTGGGAAAAATTGATTTCACCTACTCAAGTCAAAGAGCATGTTTGCACGAACATATCATTTGATCTTTTCAATTTGTGAATAATGAGATGGAGGTAAAAATGGTGCACTTGCTGATTACTATTGACTACAAATGTGAGATAGACAGCTACTTTGAGGGAGTGCTGATAAGACATGGGAGAGCTTATTAGCCATCAAAACCCCAATGTGGTAACAGTACTCCTTCAAAGTGAAGAATGCGTTGTAGTAAGATGAGCTTTGCTCATTTTATCTTTTCGTGACCATAATGTTATGGTTGATCGGTACACACAAATATACATACATACATGTATAAATAGTGTTACTGCCTATGAGCCTAAAACAGGGACTCTTTGTTTTCAAAGCCATGGAGACTATTCAGCTGGATAGGTTTGACGAGTTTGGCTATACTTACATTGCTCCAAGGTGAGTAGGCTTTTTATTATTATTACCAGTCATTTAAAAGGAACGACAGCAAAAGACAGGGGAATGTTATTTAAACTGAACAATGTTTCTTCAGGGAATACTGCAAAGAGGTGAAGCTGTCTCTCAACAATACCCAGTTTCTTCTCGACTTCAACCAGTACATTGACAGAAGTACTGCAGATGCATGTGAGTCATGCGCCTCTTTCACTGCAACTTCATTTGGCACATTTGTAGCAGTTTTGTTCGTTTCATGCATTATTTGTTTTCAGTTTTAATTTTAGAGACATTCCCCTGAAGTTTCTCCCTCCCAAAAAAATTGCAGTTTGTTGTCATAAATGGTCCTGAGCAAATTTTTGTCTAAGTATATAAATAGCACATGCATGGTACGCTTTAGTGTTTACTGTGGTGGAGATATCATATCCATTTTAGATATTATGATCTCAAAGCGGTTATGGTATAAACGGGATGACTTCACGGTCATCAACTAGATTTCCTAGACGCACAATGCGGTCATGTTGTGTGACTCACGGTTCTTGATTTGTTGCCCTCTAATGTATCTCAGCATGAATATAATTCAGCATTATCCAGCTAATGGGTTACAGTAACATTGATCCATTTTCACTCGAGGTCAAATCAAATACTTTGGGATTGATGTTGTTCCTACGTTTGCTATTTTGAATCTTCATTAAAAGATAGTGGCAGCATTTAAAGCAGCACTTGAGGAAACGGTGGTGGAAGCGTGTAGGTATTTTAAAAGCACTGGCGCAGATGATCATTTCAGAAAGAATTTCCCTTGACATGGAGGCTGAAACTCAATCCCTTGTCATCATCTGCCGTCAAACAGCCAGTGCTTCACAAAGTACTGTCTGATCTCTAACATATAATGGCCAGTCAGGTCACCCTGCTGGATGATTTACTGAAAAATGCTATGAAGTCTTTTTTTTTTTCCACAGTATATTTAAAAAAAAGAGTAAAAGAAGAGTTGGCTGCTACTTTTTACTGGCTATTACGTTTACATTGTGGATCACTGGTATTCATACAGTTATAAACAGATGTGGGTTGTGGATTTAGTGTACCAGTGGCATATGACCAGTATCCCTCATACATGGGATAGCCATTCTCCCTGCCTATATCTATCAACGCTGCCTTTATTTCTTTTAAAATAAATCATTTCCCATGTAATGTGGTGTTGTAACATTATTAATATGTGAAATTTATCTTGTCTTTTATCCACAGGCAACGAGTCCCTCGTGAAACGACTCATCCTGGACGCAGGCCTGACAGCTGAGCTGGTTAAAGTTTGGAAAGAGCAGTCAGTGTGAGTGCCAAGCATTACAGTTTTAAATGATTTAAGTCATTTAAATATGGAATCTCCTTTGCATTTCTCAACCATGAACAGCCTTGGTCAAATGAAAATAATATCTGCTTATATTTCATTCTATGCTACATTTTCACATTCTTTCTCTGAACTTTGAGAGCTGATGCTTGTTTCATGCTCCATTTGTTGGCAAACAAAGCCAAAGTTTTTAGCTTTTTTTTTCCCTCTATTACGGGTGATTTGGTCTAATCTTTCTAGTGAAACATGATGAAAGCATATAAAAAAAAGCATATTACACCAAGCACACTGAACAGAGCCATGGCATGCTTTTTTGAGAGGAAAACAAAGTAATTACATCAGTGTGTTGGCTTTTATTGTGTTTCCATATGTTTGAAATCATCTCAGGTTTTCACGTGTTTATCATTAGAACATACAAAACAAAGACCAGTGACCAGGCTTAAATGTAAATGAATATCTTTAGCTTCAAGAGGTAGCACACCACTTGTTTTGCAATTGACTGTGTCATTAACTTTCAGATGTAATTTGGTGCTATTTTCTCTTCTCAGAGATGGAACAGTAGCAAGGTTTGTTGCAACAGATGGAGGAATCACTAGAGTTTATCCGAGAAGGTATTTTTCCATCATTCCTTTTTTTTTATTTCTGTTCAGGGTGTAGTCCTATATGTACTCATATTGGAATGTCATGACACAGAAAAACGTAAGAGATTCATGCAGTAAGACATCACAAAAGTCACAGGCAAATCACCACACCAGAATAGCATTTTTTTTTCCTCCTGCCCTCTTTATTGATGTTGAGTGATGCAACAGAAAATGAGTGGATTTAGCTGTAGTAGTAGTAAACAGTAAAAAAAAAGTTATCAGTTGACCTGACTTGTGATTTTTTTAGATTGTACCTCATGTGGCAAATAATTAGATTCAAGTAATAATGACATGTGAAAGACTGAAGTGAGAATTAATGTACTACAGAATATTATCCCAAGACAAAAACATTAAAAAGAAATGTCAAATTAAGTCTGTAACATTATGTTTTAAATTGTAGGGTTTTTTTTTTCTTTTCCAGTCAGGATCAGGAAGTTAGAACTATCACATGAGTGCAGTAACTTGCACTCAGTTCCCGCACCATGCAGAGAGACTTAACAAACTGGCACCATACAGAGAGACTTAAAGATTCGTTGTGCTTAGCCAAGTCTACTTGTAGCTCATCACAGTTTGACAGTTTGAACAACTGCAGTTTGAAAAACATAGGTTCTGGCTGCATTTGTGCTTAATGAAGCCGTGTCTGTTCTGCTTCATTATTACTCTGACTCATCAAGGGCATCAACCCTTGAATTCCTCTGAACATCTGTTAGGAGAAAGCATTTTTATTAGTGAATCATGCAGTGATGCAAATTGCATCACTGCATGCAATGCAAATTGCACTTCTCTGCACATATTCAGTTCATGTTTTAAGCCCCTTTAAGTTGATATTTATCTTAAAGGGGCAGTGTTATGTATTTCCAGGCATAATGCACCAGTTTATACCGCAGTCGTGTAACTATGTTCCCTCAGTTGTTTTAAAAAGCTTTATATATCAAATATGACTTCAAATAAATTTGACTTTATAATTTAACTTCCTAAAATTGGGCCTTTGTCTCTTTTTTAAACTCTTGTTCTTTCTGAAAGTCTGCCTTCAGAAAGTCATCACGACAGTCCATCCAAGAGGTTTTCACACCTGAACGAAAGCCAGGGGAGCCTAAAGTATTTCTCAAACATGAGTGAAAGTTTTTTGATGAGGGAGTAACATCATGACATGATATAAAGATCAAAAAGTTCATTTTATATAATGCTGCCCCTTTTTGACCATTTCTCAAACCAACTGACTTAATTCAAACAAACGGTGATAATTATAACCTAAATGTGAATCCACATAAAATACTCTTGTCGTTTATTTGTACTAAATTTGCCAATATTGCTTTAACATAATGATGTTTTTAGTGCTGGAGAAGAATGGACAGAGAATCCTGAGACATATGATTCCAGCTTCTACAAGAGGACGTTGGATAATGAAATATATATATTCACAGCTCCATCTTTTAACAGTAAGTGTGTATGTGTTAAGGTCTTAAATAAGGTCTTGTGTACTGTGGATGTGCTCCACTGCCTTTGGACGTGATCCCAACATTATTGGCAACCATTAGACTTTTTGGCCTGTTTGATATTGCTCACTTCATCCTTGTTCTTCTCCTCCTGGGCTTTTCGGCACACATCCCCACCATCACTCCCCTTTCCTCTGTATACATCCTGTCATCCCCCACTGATCTTTCTAACAGACATCAGCACTGGCAAATGTCAGTGCTACAGCTACAGCACTCTTGACTGAATTAACACATGTTCTGTTTTCATAAACTTTACTCATAAATTACAGGGGGGAGGGAGTGGGGAGATGGATGAAATTATCTACAAAGAAAATCCATTATTTGTTTATTTAATCTTTATGCAGAGTGAAAAATAATCCCAAACACATCCTGTCAAACATTTGTTCAGGTAGTGACAAATAAAAGTGTTCATCTTTCCCTGTGCAACTGTTTGAAACTGCAGCAGAGGTCAGGGAGCCTGTGTCCGAATCGGGTATCCTGGTGAGCAAAGCAATAGACCTTGTCATCGATAAAGTCATGCTCAAACCAGCAGGTCAGTTTTACCAAAAAAAAAAAAACAGAGTGATTATTTATTTTTTTCCCCTGCTCATCACGACTGTTTCTGTGTTTTATGATTTGCTCCTTAGTGGTGGGAGTAAAACTCAATGTTTCATTCTGGATGAGCAGTTTTATCAATGCAACGCTGAAACTTAATGTAAGTACTATAAATAAAATTTACTGTAGGACTATGCTATGTTAAAGTCACTTGGGGGATTCCGTATAAAGTAAATGCTAATTGTTGCAAATTTGTCATCTTGTAGTGCAAAGATGAGATTTGTGGCTGTCTCAGGAATGACAAGGTACAACAATTTACACTAAATATTGTTTGTAAAACAGCATACATTAACTGGAGTGTCATGGTACCCTATTATTGTTTTATAATTTATGTACTTATCTTTTGCAGCATGTGGATTGTGTAATATTGGATGATGGAGGATTTCTGCTCATGTCTAATCAAGAAGAGTATATTTCCTTGGTGAATACCCACTAACACTTATGTTACATTAAATTATCTTAGCTCCTCATTTTTTGCTGGGCATGTGTAAGCCTTTAATTTGCTTTTAGTCATGCTTATTTTAATTTAACTTAGTTTTTTCTTAAATTGTTTTATATGACCTTATCATTTAGCTTGTCATAGCTTATCTTGAGCTCTTAGCTTATTTTATTTTATCTCTCTCTCTTTTTTTATTTTACCATATTTTAGCTTGGAATTTAATCTGTGTCTTATTATAAGAGTGTGTTATTCCAGAGTAAGAAAATATCTGATGGAACTTTAAGATACAATTTACTGTTGCTTTTATTTAGTTCTACTTCTCAACACACTTGGTTATGTTTGCTTTTGTCATAATCAGTTCCATATACTGGATACATTAATGTCTTATAGCATCAGTAAGTCATAAGAATGGCCTAACTTCTTTGCTCAGAGCTGTAGTCTAACAGGACAGCAGAGTGTCCTTGTCTGAAGTAGAGCACAAGTCACCGGACAGGGTTCAAAGAGAAGGCAGATGAGTTTTAGTCAGTAATGGAGGCTGCAGTGAAGTTTGTCTCCTGTGAATTTAAGAGGTCTGCTCCACAACGTAAACTCTGGTCCTTTTTGTCTGCACTGTGCCCCTGCCTGTCAGAGGTAGAATTTATGTTAGAGTGGACTTGAAAGCAGTTCATGTCATTCAAAACAGGGCATGTGCTATCTTTGATACCCATTTTTAAGGAATGGTTTTGTGTTGCTTCTTATGTTTTGATTTTGCTTATTGTTTTAAAATCACAGACACAATTTTGAATGACAGAAGAAAAATATATAACTGACTTAGACATAATAGGACCGAGCGCCAAACGTATTTATGAGCTGGGATTAGCAATACAGTGTTTTACTTTTCTGTTCCTAAACTCTTCTAGATAGGTCAGTTCTTTGGCGAGGTTGATCCAGTGCTGATGATAAACTTAGTCAACACATCCCTTTACTCCTTCAACAAGACATATGACTATCAGTCTGTGTGTGACCCAGAGAAGGACAACAAGGCAGCAGCAGGACCTCGCTCCATATATGTGGTCAGTTACGTGTTCTATGCATGAACATGCTTTCATTTATTGGTGACCAAGTACTTCTAAGTGTCTGTTCTAATCTTTTTTTTTTTTTTCCACAGCCTACTATTGCAGACTTCCTCAGCATAGGCTGGTGGGCTTCCAATGCTGCTTGGTGAGTGCTCAGATTCCGTTCTTGTGTTGTTTGTTTATTTATGTTGGCATTTGAGAGTGTGAAAATACTTGTTGAGTAGACTTTAATGTGTTGGAAGATTATTCTGGCTTAGTCAGTGTGAGAATAGGAAAGTTACACAACATTACGCTTCATTGTTTTCTGCATGGTTGTCCAAATCCAGTATAACCACCTTATAACATGGATTGGATAATATTTCCCATGGCATTTACATCACCAGTGACTCTAACCTCACACAGATGTGTTGCTTCTTCCAAGCAGCTATTGGTTATAAACAAGTGAAAGATATTTGAAACACATGCTAACAAATAATAAGTTGTCTTGTTTCCTTTTCTTTGTTTCCATGTTTTAGGTCAATACTTCAGCAGCTTTTCTTCAGTCTTTTGTTCCCTAACCTTTTAGAAGCAGGTAAGACCAGCTGTTTTTTCAATATTTTTTTTTTCTGAATGGCATGAGAAGTAACGTGCAAAAGTGGATCTAATTAATACCACTGGTATCCATTAAATCCCTCTTCACAGTGAATTTAAGATCACGCTACAGCTTTTATGAGATCCACAATGGTTTGCTGGTGGATAAACCTCTGTTGTTTTTCAGTGTCATTAAAGTAGTTCAGGCAATCATTAAAGAAGTACTTTTTCAGCAACCACTGAAGAGTTTTTTTTCTTGTTGCTTTTGTTGGTAATGCTACCACAATGCCGCTCCACATACTAGGTTGCCGTCTTGACTTTGACATGATCTACATGAATTACTCACAGAGATGTGAGTTTTCTACACATCTGCCAGCCTAGCCTCGAATTAGAGGACCAAACATTGCCAGTATTAAAAGCAGTTGTCGGCATCATGGAAAGATGTAGCTGGATGGATTTTCTGGAAAAATGCTGGGCACTGTGAAACACACAACATACAAAACAATCATTTCAACCCACTGCAGTTTACTTTGACACAACAGACAAATGCAGTCAGAAGGAATCAGAAAACAGAGGCTCCTCAATTGTCTTAGTTTTTTTGTTTTGTTTCAATGAGTTATTCTGCAACAATTATAAGATTATATTATCCACCCTATGAGCCATTGAAGATAGACTATTTCCGCCTATCTTCTGATCCTTACCTACATTAGTGGGGCTTTACATTTAATAGACATATTTTTCTGCTAGAAAAACACAAGCAGGTGTTGCTGTCTCCCAGCAACCAGCACAACAGTCTTGTCTCTAATTAGAGGTGTGTGTACCCATCTCTTTTTGGGAGCCTTATGCCAGGGGGTGCCCAAGTCCAGTTCTCCAGAGCTACTAAACTGAAACTCCTCCAACACACCTGGATCAAGTGAATGGCTCTTTAGAAGGCCTCTGCAGAGCTGAGTTATTCTAGTGAGGGACGTCAGACTTTTGACTCAGGTGTGTTGGAGCAGGGATACATGTAAAAGTTGCAGGGTTCTAGATCACAAGGGCTGCATGTGCAAGGGACCTCAGTAAAGTACTGTACTCCTTTTAGTGTGGAGATCATACTTTGTTGATTGCATCTGTATGGTAAGCTTTTTTTTTATTTTTATATATTACTAAAAATAATAACGCATTTTATTTGGAGGCACCTTTCTCAGTACTTAAAGACACTGTACAAAATACACAAAATCCATTAAGAGATTTTGTATGTTCGAAAAGTTTTGAAGACACATTTGTGGCCATACAGTAAGCACATAGCAGCTCACTGTCAAGAGCATTTTATTTAGAGCAGGTGTGTCAAACTTATTTTTATTTCACACCACATCGAGGCCACTAATGTAATCAAAGGGCCAATGGTGAGATAAAGTGATGATAAAACTATCTATTAAATTACTAAATAAAAACTGATAGGAATACAAAATTGATGCTGCACAACTGTTTTCTCATTTCTACTTCTAGAAATGGCCATAGCAGGCTGGATTTGGCATATGGGCCTTGAGTTTCAAACATGTGACTTAGGGCACTGCAAACTTTAACTTAAGATTTGCTGATTGCCAAACATTGCAGGGGCAATACACAATAATGAACCATCTCCACCTAACCAGCAACAAAATGTATTCACCTGTAACCGACTTTTCCATTCAAGGTTTCTTCAATTGAAATTTAAGTGATGCTAATAATAAGTGATTAAAAAGTGTTGCATTTTTAAGCATCTTTGCATCCGACTTATTAACCAGGGGCCTCATGCATCAAGCGTGCGCGCGCACATAAAATGCGCGGCGTCATGTTTTACGCATAAGTTGGCATGTATAACAATTAACTTTGCGTCAAAGTTTGCGTAAATATACACACGCTTTTTCGCTGGCGTGAAATTGTGCGGCAGCTACGCAAACTTTTTCAGAGGACAATATCAAACTTCAAAGCATCAAAACTCACCTAAATACACTGAAATCTGACTACATTCAGTTATTTAGACCAAGAAGCATCAAACCTGATGTTTTTTTTTCATGAGTTTACTGTTTTATTGTTTAAACTTAAACGATGAAACTGAACCGCATTTTTCCTCGGACAATAACATAACACGCACACAAAATAAAGCAAATAAAAACAGAAGGATGTGAAAACTTCACTCGAATGTAAATAGTACTTTTCCTCAGTTTTTGTCTCATAAAGATTAGTCTGTGCGCTTTAGCGCATGAAATGCATCTACGGGGTAACTTCATTCTGACTGAAAAAGAAAACATTGTTGGATCAGCAGATTGACTCCAAACTGGTTTGATTATTTTTAAGGTGATCAAGGTGTGTATAATCACACACATTCACGTAGCTGCGCAAAGGTGAGCCGCGTAAATGTGGAGTGCTTTGGCTCTGATGGAGAACGTCGCCAATGAAAGGATTCAGAGGGAGCGTGTGTTCAGAGATCATATTGATCTGCTGCGAAATGTTGATGATGGTTTGTTAGCGTCTGGATTGCCCGGACTGAACATCCTGGATCTCTGAGCAAAACTTAAAGAGCCGTGCGGTACCGGTACCGTTGCTATTGCAGGCACCCTTCAGTCGAGCTGGCCGCTTTGTGAATGCGCCTTTCTGGACAGAAAGCATCTCTATTCTGTAAATGTACAACTTATGCACACGATTCCACTATTTAGAATAAACGTCCACGTTCCCACTCAAATGACTCTCACACACGCTGTCTGCCCGGATGGACGCACTACTGTTCTAACAGGCATTTGCACAGTCTCTTTATTTATTTATTTATTTTTTTTATGTGGATTTTTTTTCTTTAAAACATTTTTTTTTTTTTTTTGTGAGGTTACCGAAAGCACCTTTTAAATAAAATAGTTATTATAATAAATATTTATACTGCTACAAACAAGGACATTGCCATGGTTATTGCTTCACGTGGTGGCAGACTTCCGGGTATTTATGCTAAATAAATAGCTGCGCTCAATTTCCTACGGAAACTGGGGTGTACAAAGGAAAGGTGCGCAGCCACGTGCATGCACGGCTTTATACATCCAAATTTTTTTGTGCGTCACACTTTCCTAAATTTTTCCGTACACCAAGTTTTAGTGTGAAAGCTGCGCACTCTTTTATGCATGAGGCCCCAGGTTACCTCTTGTCTCACTACTTGGTTAGTGGTCCAGCTCTGGAACCTCTTTTATTGTTGACATTTTCTTTTTTCCAGTGGAGTCAGCAGATGATGACATACCAGATGCCATGTTCAAAGAAAGCTGCATCACAGAGCAGACTCAGTACTTTTTTGACAATGATGAAAGATCATACTCAGGTGTCCTAGACTGTGGAAACTGCTCCAGGTATGTCTAATGTTTATTTATAGGAGTGCGGTGCATTGGTGTAAATCTGGATTTGCTCATGTATCAGTTATTCTTTCTGCGCATCCTTAAAATGAAATGCACTGTGTAGAACCTTCCACATTTTACGGCTCATCCAACATTGTTCAGTTTAGCAAACTCTGAAACTGTTAGTTTCTCGTCCTCCCTTCATCTTGCAGCGTGATTTTAAGCAGCTGCTTTGTGATGAGCTTTGATCAGACACAGACCACCTGACATTTCAGTGACTTAAATGGAAAGAGCAAAGACGTTTTAGTCTGTTCTCCTTTATTCTCACTTTGGCAAGGATTCAGACTCCCTAGTTTTTAGAACACTGCACATCTACTTTGCCATAAACTCTCTTCTGTTTCTTCCAGTGTTGGGTTGGGGAGTTCAACCCAACACTGTATGTTGGGTTGAGTCAATATGGCTATTATTGACTGTTATATGCCTCATGAGTCTAATGCTTTATTCTGCAAATTTAACACCCTTAGTTTCAAAGACATTTTTATTTCTGATTGCCATAAAATACATTTCAAGGGAAAAGCATTGCATGAATGTTTACACCTCGTAGTGATGGGTCGGTTTGAAAGTGGGGAAAGTAGGAGGTTACAGCAGCAGTAGGGACATGCTTAGTCACACAAAGGTAAAAAAAGAAAAACAGAAGAATACAAAGTTTCACGGTAAACATAAATTTACAATATAAGAATAATACTGTGCAGTTAAGAAAATGCCATGCTCAGATTAAAGGTATGTGCGGCTGACCAGGTTAATTTAGGGAGGAAAAACATACGAGATGTGCATGGATATACGAGTGGACATTTGTGTATATATAAATGGATATAAAAAATATATGTGTATGTATGCAATATAATGTTTACAGACACACTGTTTGGGATAGCTTAT